>NC_089237.1:19877103-20179614 GCF_963924675.1 Phocoena phocoena
GGAAAACTTAGAGGTGAAGATCCATGACTGGTACAGGGCCCTGGGGCTGCCCGTGACCTTTTTTTAAAACTGTGGCAATTTCAAATATACACAAAAGTAGAGAGAATGGCAGAACAAACTCCCATATGCCCATCACTCAGTTTCAATAATTGTCAACATTCCTTTTTTCCTCTTTTCAATATCTATATATATATTTTAAATTAATTAATTAATTAATTTTTAGCTGTGTTGAGTCTTCGTTTCTGTGCGAGGGCTTTCTCTAGTTGCGGTGAGCGGGGGCCACTCTTCATCGCGGTGCGCGGGCCTCTCACTGTCGCGGCCTCTCCCGTTGCGGAGCACAGGCTCCAGACGCGCAGGCTCAGCGGCCGTGGCTCATGGGCCCAGCCGCTCCGCGGCATGTAGGATCTTCCCAGACCAGGGCTCGAACCCGTGTCCCCTGCATTGGCAGGCGGATTCTCAACCACTGCGCCACCAGGGAAGCCCCTCAATATTTTTTAAATCGAAGTATAGTTGGTTTACAATGTTGTGTTACTTTCTGCTGTGCAGTGAAGTGATTCAGTTATACACATATATCTTCCTTTTTAAATATTCTTTTCCATCATGGTTCATCACAGGATATTGGACATAGTTCCGTGCGCTCTACAGTAGGACCTTGGTGTTTATCCATTCTGTATATAATAGCTGACATCTGCTAACCCCACACTCCCACTCCACCCCTCCCCCAACCCCCTCCCTCTTGGCAACCACCAGTCTGTTCTCTATGTCCGTCCACATGGGGCCATTCTTGTTTCTTCTCTCCCCTCCACCATCTTTTGTGGGGGAGATTAGAGTATTTTAAAGCAAAGATATAATTTCAATTCACTCTGAATGAAAATTTGGCAAGAGCTATCAAAAGAGAAAATGGATCTACCCTTTCACCCAGGAATCCCACGGCTAAAATTTCCCCTAAGGATATATTTGTAAAAGTTCACCAGGCTGATGTTCAGGGAGGTTTATTACACCATTGTTTGTAAAAAGCAAAAAAAGCTGGACACTGTTTTGCGGGGGACAGGAGTGAGTGAATTACAGCTCACGGTCACGATGGATTAAATTAAAGAGAGTGAGAGACTTCCCTGGTGGCGCAGTGGTTAAGAATCCGCCTGGCAATGCAGGGGACACAGGTTTGAGCCCTGATCCGGGAAGATCCCACATGGCGCGGAGCAACTAAGCCCGTGCGCCACAACTACTGAGTCTGCGCTCTAGAGCCCGCGAGCCACAACTACTGAGCCCATGTGCCACAACTACTGAAGCCCGCGTGCCTAGAGTCTGTGCTCTGCAACAAGAGAAGCCACTGCAAGGAGAAGCCCATGCACCGCAACGAAGAGTAGCCTCCGCTCACCACAACTAGAGAATGCCCGCGCGGCAACGAAGACCCAACGCAGCCAAAAATAAAAAATCATTTAAATACATTAAATAAATTAAAAAAAAAAAAAGAGGGTGAGGTGGCTCTCCAAGAGATATTATTAACTGGGGAACTGAGACATTGAAGAGATCAGTCATCTCCCTTTGTATAATTAAAATCTCTAAACAGACAAACTAAAAACAAAACAGTACAGCAATGCTTGGATGACTATTGCTATAGAATAAAGGCCGAACTTTTCATGGAGGTCTCTCTTTCCAACTTTCATTCTAGCCATTTCTCCCACTAATATGCACTATGAATTGGCCATTAGAGTCCCAAAATGGGTTCCAAGGAACCGTAGCTCCACATGCACCCCCTGAAAGTGGGTCTGTGGGTGATTAAGTTTGAGAAACGCTTAGCGCTCTGTCTTCTCCTTGTACAGTCACAATGCACATTAGCTTGTTAAGGGCTCTGGGAAGTCTGCAGTCAAACAAACAAAAACTTCTTGACGTGGATGTACGTGCCTTCCCCTGGTCTCCCGGGCTCTGGAGCATGGTTCTCAGCCTTGGCTCTCATTAGCACCACCCGGGCCCAGCTCTGTGCATCAGGGCTTAGAACCACTACTCTGCAACGTTGCCCTGCCCCTTTCTGAGCTTATGTAGCCCCACTTTCTCCTTTGCTCACCCCACCCCAGCTATACTGGTCCTTCTTCTAGTTCCCTGAAAAGGAGTGTCTTGGTTCAGCTCCAAGGCCTTTGCACTAGCTCCTACTTTGGCCTGGAATGCCCTTCCCTGTACCTGCTCGCTCCTTCCTTAATTCAGTTTTCCCCTTAAATGTCACTTAGAAGAGGCCTTCCTGCCCTGCCCCAGAAGCACTCACATTCCCTTTCATGTTTCCGTGAAGAATGTCTCATTCTCTGGATTGATTACTGTCCATCTTACCCCCTAGAATATCTGCTCCATAAAAGCAAAAATGGTTTCTTTTGTGTTCATCGCCATATCCCCAGAGGCTAGGGCAGTGCCCAGTACACAGTAGGTGCTCAATTAATAGTAGCTGAACACATGGGTTTCCTTCGAGATCTGCTTTCCTTTTGCTCCCCCTGAAATTGTGATCCAGCTGCAAGTCTCCTGATGGCCCCCAAACACACTGGGCACGTCCCCACTTCTGCCTGGATGAATTCTCACCTCGTCTTCTCTGCCTGGCAAAGCCCTGCCCTGGCTTCGAAACCCAGCTTTCTGGTCCCTCCCTATGAAACTGCCCTCAGCAGCCTGGTCTGAATGAGTCGCTCTTTCCCGCTCCTCCCAGGTGCTTGTACACACACACTTTCATCACCACACAGTAACACGGTGCTTGGATGGACTGTGCACCTGTCTGTCTCTCGCTCACCTGCCTGCACTCATTGAGGGCAGGACTCGCTGACTCAGTGCTGAGTTCTTGGGCACCCAGCCCCGTGACAGCCACACCATGAATGCGATGAATGGGTGCTGAGCAAAGCCCAGCATTGGGCTCTTACTGCCTGCATTTATCCAGCCCTCATTGATTGGGCACTTCCTGTGCACAAAGCACCGAGTTAGACCTTAGAGTGGGTCCGGAGATAAACAGAAAGCCATCTTTTGGCTGTAAAGGATTGTCTTTCTAGAAGGGAAGGAGATCCAAATAATTCTAACACAAGTGAGAGTGGCTAGCACTCACTGGTGCTAGAATGGGCTGTGGGAGTGTATTAATTTCCTATTAACCTTGGAACAAATGACAACTTTAGGGCCTTAAAGCAACACACACTTATTATGTTACAGTTCTGGAAGTCCAGGGTCTAAAATGCGTCTTAGGAGGCTAAAGTCAAAGTGTCAGCAGGGCTGAGCCCCTTCTGGAGGCTCTAGGGGAGAATTGTTCCTTGTCTTTTCCTGTTTCTAGAGTCTGCTTCCCTGGCTCATGGCTGCATCACTCTGACCTCTGCTTCTGTTGCCACATCTCCTTCTCTGACTCTGACCCTGTTGCCTCCCTCGTTTAAGGACCCCTGTGGTCATATTGGGCTCAACCAGATAATCCAGAATAATCTCCCCATTGCAAATCCCTCGATTTAGTCACACCTGCAAAGTCCCTTTTGCCATATTAGGGGATAAGGACCTGAGTCTGCCTAGCACGGGGAGGGAAGGGTTACCTCTCAGCCCCGGGGGCCTTCACCTAGCCAGCATTGGAGTCATTGATCCTTCCCCCGAATCTCTAGTGTGCACAAGGACTGGGGCCAGCTGCTGTGACAAGCTATCTCACGTAAGCCTCACAAAGAGTTTGTCATGGAAGCCGAGTAGCCTCATTTTCCAGATGCGGCTAAGAGAAGGGATATGACTTGTCCATGGCAGGGTCCACGTGGACCCAGGCTCTTGCACTTGGCCTTCTGAGCTCTTTACATGAGGTGCGGAGTCGTGATCACAGATAACATGCTTCACGATGGGGTTGTGAAGATCAGGGCCTGTGGTTCCTCCCCCACAAAACCTTGCTGGAGAAAGTGTATCACACCTGAAATGTTAACTAACAAGGCCCAGGGCCCGGCTTCTGAGGCAGAGGCAGGGACAAGGGGGCTGTGAAACTGCCAGGTTGGGGCAGCTTCAGGGATGAGGCCGGGTTTAATGGGGGGGAGCAGGTGGGGGGCCGGGGGTGGGGTGGAGTATTCCGTGGAGCCCGGGCCTCTGCACAGGCGTGCTCCCCTGTTGGTTGGGGACAAGATGATCCCATCCTGTGGTGGGCTGGGCTGTCAAAAAGCCAAGAGCGCCCCTTCCTGCCGGCACTGTCAGGTGAAGGAAGGAGGCAGGCCATGCTCAGAGCATCCCCAGGCTCACACGGCGGAGACACGGCCTCCACCCCCAGCGAGCTCCCAGTCTGAGTGGGGAGATACAGCTTCTATCCGAGGAAGCCTCCAGTCTGAGGCGAGAGACAAAGCCTCTCTCTCGGGGAGCCCGGGCCACACATGCCCCTGGAGGAAATCACTCAAGAGCATCGAAGAACAGGGACAAATGAGGGTGAATTAACGGAGAGCAACCAGCCTCGCAGGGCATGGAGGGCGAACAGCAGAGTGGGCAGGTGGGGCAGGGCCCAGGGGCCTGGGAGGCTGGGGTTTCTGACTCGGTTCCCCCAGGCCCTCAGTGCCCCATCAGCCTGCAGGGCAAAGGGGAGGGGGTGAGCCCCAGGTCCGAAAGGGGGCCCACCTGCCCTCTCTTCCTCCCCCATAACTCCCTGAGGCCAAGGAAGGGGGAAGGGAGGGAGGGGCAGAGGGTCCTGTTAAGCTGGAGTCTTCTAGCCTTGGGAAGAAGCAAGGGTTCCCTCCCTCGCTGGAAGGCCTGGGCTCCCCTTCCCAGACCTCCTCCCCACCCGTTCCTGCTGGTTCTAGGCCCTCCCTCGCCCTCTCCTCCAGTCCTGGGTCCCATGGCGGCCCTGGGACCTCCGGGCCCTTTCTGGGGCGGGGCCCTGGACAGCTGATGTGGCTCTGTCCAGGGGGGCGGGCTTTCCCCGGGCGGCCGAATCCCGTCTTGGGTCCACCCCAGGCCCATGTTTCCCGGAAGCCAGCTACTGGGAGGTGGCTGCGTGTGCTTGTGTGGGGAAGGGAGCAGCTGGGGACCCCCGCAGTTCAGGGGGCACTGCAGGACGTCCCGCCTCTGACTCTTAATCGTGCCTCCTGGGAGGCGGCAGCCAGGACCGCTCCACGCCTCCCGCAAGCCCCGCCCCACCCCGCCCCGCCCCCAGGCGGAGGGTGGGGCCTTCTTCGGAGTCAGCCGTAAATCATTAGTGGGTGGATCTGGGCGGGGCGGCCCTGGGGCCTCAGGACAGAGGCTGAGGAAACAGAATAGAGGAAGAGGATTCCACCTGAGGGCAGGTGTGGCGGGGTGAGGGTGCCTTTGGCAAGGGGTGAGGAGTCTTCAGGGCTGAGGTAAAGGGAGGAGCACCCGTGAGCTCCTTGATGACCTATCCCAGGCAAGGTGCCTGCAGGTGAGAGGGACTATGTGTCTGTGAGGAAAGGAGCTGACAGGCCCTAGTGGCAGGGTCTGGGGGTGGGGTCCAGTCTTTGGGGCCCCTGAAGGGTTTGGGGTCCTCTCCTCACCAGCCAAACCAAGGTCCCAGCTGGGAGCCCACCCCCACATCCTGGGCCTCTCACTTTCCTGACCTCACCTGATAGGGACCCTTTCCCTTGGGGGGAGGGTAGAGGTAGCCATGTACTCCCTTCCTGGGCCCCTGTCTCCGCCCCAGTCATGGCCCAGGCTCCCTGCTCCTAAGGACGCAGCGAACACTTACAGAGCACCTGCTGCATACCTGCCGTGCCCTGGGTTCTGGGTGGTGGTGGGCACTGTCCTAGGAAGGTGACAGTTAATGCTCGGGGGGCCTGTGTAGGAGCCAAGGTCGACTGGGCCGATGTGGCGAGACCTTTGTCAACATCGATACGCATCTATCGAACATCAAGTGTATTCGGGGGCCCCCAGGCCACCCTGCACCTTGCGCCTTCCATCAACCTCGTAGGGTGGGTACGGTCCTGGGGACTCTCCCCCCACACCCTATAGTCCTGCTCAAATCTGAGACAGGGTCTGTCCTAGTCAACCCGAGAGCACGCCGGCCGTCCAGCAGCCTCTAGCGAGGAGATCCAGGGCCTGTGGGGTTGGGCAAGGCTGGGGCTGGCTGGAGACACTCACTGGGGGATGCTGGGAGTTGTCCCAGCCGTCTCCCTGGGGCCTCCTCCTCCTGTCCCCTGCCCCCCGTGCTGGACCCCCGGCAGGCTGTGGGGCTGGATCGCCTCCTTTTCCTCTCCTCCTCCTGTGGGCCGAGCTGCTGACAACCGTGAGGGCTGTGGGCCTGGCGCTGCCCCTCTGGCTGCCGGGGGTGGAGGACAGGCCCGGGCAGGAGAGTTCACAGCCGAGAGGACCTTGGCATAGCCCTCCGACCGGCTCCTGCCAGGCCTTCCTCCCCTGGCAGGGGGAGTGGGCGCTGCTGGGGGGCCGGGCTCGGCTGCTAGCGCCCGGCTGCCCTGCCGCTCCGGCACCGTGGGCCTCGGTTTCCGCGGGGCGTCGTTGGCAGGATCTGGCCAGGGCTGTTCTGAGCGGTGAGGGAGGAGTGTCCGGGCTCTTCTTAGGCCCGCCAAGGGTGGCCACACTTTCCAGAGGGCCAGGGAGGCCTTCCCGGCTCTGACCCTGTCCTTTCACCTGGGGAGAGGGGTTGAGCCAGGCCTGCCCTTCAGCAGCAGGTGAGGCCTCTCTGGGCCGAGGTGCTGGAGGGGCTTCAGAGGTGGCAGAGTCTCCAAAGGCTGGAGGCAAAGGGTCTGGGGGATCAGTGGTGTGGAGCTACCGAGGCCCAGACCTTGACACACAGCCTGACATCGGGGGGTGGCAAATGGAAGTGATGGGGGGATGGTGGGACCTTGGTGATTTTGGAGGGAGAAAGAAAGGTTAGTAAACTCTCTGCCCCTTCAAACTGGGCCTCAAGACTAAGGTCTGAGGGCTTTGGAGGTGGGGTGCGGGCTGGGATGCAGGCTCTGAGAGAGGCAGAGGGTGAGTGGTGCCCTGTGGCCTGGCCCCCTCCCCAGGCCCCTGGCTCTGCTCCAAATTCACTTCTCTGAACTGAGTGAGGCCTGTCTGGAGGGAGGAGATCAGTCAGCTTCTGGGGGAGGGGGCTTCCTGGGAGAGTGGCTCCAGTGGGAAGGGGGAAGGTCATTCCCTGTGAAGGTGAGTGGGTGGTGCAAGGCTGGCCTCTGACCCATTCAGGTGACCCCAGGTTCTCTTGGTTCCCTTCCCCAAGACTGTCCCGGAGTAGGAGGAAGTCCTCCCTGGTGTCTGGCCTCATGGAAGAGCCCCGGTGTTCTGACCTCGCTCCCTAGCCTTGACCTTGAGCCCCCTCCGTGCCCCCAGGAACCCTGAGAACCCCCAGACTTTACAGGCGGGGTGGGAGCAGGACGAAGTCAGTCAGGTTGTCCCCTCTCTCACAGTAGCTCGTGGAGCCCCCGCTCTCCAAGCAAGGAGACACCCTTGCGTGTGCGGGCACTCACTTTCCTTCCCCGTGTGTGGGCCGAGAGCCCAGGCCACCCACGAGTCTCCCTCCGCCCCTGCCTGGCCCGAAGGCCTCCCGGTCCCTGGAAGCTCCCCATTCAGACAGGCCAGGTGCAGACGCTGGGGTACTGGCAGCACATAAATCATTAGCAGGGAAGCAATTAAGGCTGGTAATCTCCTGGCTGGGCGTGGGCGGGTGCCAGCTGCCAGGGTGTGGGATTGTGCTTTGTCCTTGCAGAGGCCACACTTCCCCAGGGCACGTCTCCGTGGAGGGGTACCCGCTGTACAGGTCCTGCTTCTCCTGTGCTCAGCGTCTCCTCTGAGGGCCCCTTGGGAGTGTCTTCCCTCAGATACTGCGGGGTGTGTGTGTGTGTGTGTGTGTGTGTGTGTGAGGAGGAGTGGTCACCCTAACCCTCTGCTTCCTTCTCCCCCTCAGCCCCAGCTTGACTGATGTCAGCCATCTCTCCAGATTCCCTCAAAGACCCTGGGAGGCAGGAATTACCCCCATTTTGCAAACGAGGCAACTGAGGCTCTTGAACTGACTTCCTGAAAGGTTTGGATCCAAAGCGCCCTCAGGTCAGTGGCTGTGACTATTCCCCTCAGATAGGGCAGCCCCCAGGCCAGGGGCTACGTCTCCTCCCACAGACTTGGAATAATCCCAAGAGACCTGGGGGGCTCCCTCAGGGCCACATTGTACGCGGTAGGGGAGGGTGTCCCCCGCATCTCTCCACCCTCTCCCTGGGACCCAAGAATGCTGGGTGGGGGGCCAGACCAGCCCCAGGCTCTGGGCCTGTGGAGCCTTGTTCCAGGCCCTTTTCGGACTCCCCCCAAGAACGAGCTCAGCCACCTAGTTGTGGCTGAGAGTGGAGAATCACCCTACCCCGGGGTTGCGGCTCCAATACCACCTTTGTTTCTAACAGACAATGGGCTGCTAAGAAGCCATTGTGCTCAGGCCAGGCTCGGGATAACCTCGGTGTGTCCAGCTTGAGCCCTGGGCGTCTGGTACAGAGGCTGGGCTTTTGGCTCTGACTTAAAGAGCCAGGGGCCCAGCTGCCCTTTAGCCTGGCTATAAAGGGCTGTAAAGGGCTACCTGGGGCCTCTGTGCAAACCAGACCCTGCGCCTGACCTGTGGACACCATGGTCGCCCCCACCACCAGCATCCACCGGCTTTCCACTCCCGGCTCCGTCAAGGGCCTGTGTGTGCCCGGTGGTGGGGGTTTCTCTCGATGTCTTCCATCCGTGTTGGGGGTGCCTGCCGGCCCCCCAGCCTCCTGGGAGCCAGCAGCTCTGGCAACATGTCTGTGTCCTCATCCCGCTTCTCTGTGGGCACGGGGGGCAGCTATGGCAGGGGCTGCTCCTGCAGCCTGGGTGGGGGCTTTGGCTCCAGCTTTGGGGTGGCAGACGCCCTGCTGGGGGCAGCGAGAAGGAGACCATGCAGAACCTCAGCGACCGCCTGGCCTCCTACCTGGGCAAGGTGCGTGCTCTGGAGGAGCTAATGCCGACCTGGAGGTGAAGATCCACGACTGGTACAAGAAGCAGGGCTCCAGGCCCGCCCTCGACTACAACCGCTACGTCAAGACCATCGAGGACCTGTGGAGCAAGGTGGGTGCTCCCTGCCCTCTGTCCTTAGTACCTGCTTCTAACTCATACCATCCCAACTTTGGACCTTTGCTAACATTTCTCCTCCAGCCTAGGTCTCCATCCCTCACCCATTCATTCATTCACTCACTCTCTCACTTGCTCTGGAACCCAGCCCTCTACCAGTCACTGGTCCCAGGCCTGGAGGACATCCCACGTTGGGAGGCTGTTTGGAGTTCCTCCTTTCTGGGGGAGGGTATTTGGGGTGAGTGATAGAGGAGTGGGCAGGCAAGGCTTCAGAACCTTGATTGAGGGCAGCAGATGGCATTCCAGGTATAGAGATCAGTGTGGACAAAGGCATAGGTGTGGGAACGAGTTTGGTGCGGCTGCTGGGAGATGAGGCTCAATGTCTCCTTCTCACTATCCCATTCCGCTTTGAGTTTGCCCCACCCGCCGCCTGCCTCACCTCCTCCAGGCAATCCTCCTGGATGCACGGCACTTGCCTTTTATCCTTGGATCTGGGGGTCCCTTCTGCACTTTGAGGTTCAGTCTATGCTCTGTTCATTGGGCTGATTTCACTGAGTCTGACATGTTCTCACAGCTACTTTCATTGTTGGTCCTCCTCACTCCTTCCATGATGGTCACTCTGGGGGTCCCCAAGAGCGGAGGCTGTCTCTGCTTGCAGATGCAGATTGGCGGGGTGGTCCCTGAGGAAAGGAGCTGTGTCTTCCCACTCAGACTGGAAGCTTCCAAGGGGAGATATTTCTCTTAGTCTGATGGAGGAGGCAACACACACACACACACACACACACACATACACACACACACACACACTATGATCTCTGTGAACGTGACCTTGGCATTCTGTAAACACGGCACCTGGGTCTTCTGCGCAACCTTGCCCCTGGAGGGACCTACAGAGGTGCAGCCTCCAGAGGCAGGAGAGAGGTCAAAGAGGTGCAAAAGCTGGGCTCGGGGAGAGCCGGACTTGGGGCTGGCTGGCCCGGGGTCAGCCCACTCAGTTTCCTGGTGGAGAAGCAGGCCTGCTGCCCTGCAAGGGGCTTTGCCTGCTCCTGCCCGGGACCCAGGCCCGGAAGGGAACTCCTGCAATTGCCCACTGGAAGCAGAGCTACTGGGAGTGCCAGATCAGATACTGGGCTTGATCTGGGCAGCAGGGAACTCAGGGGAGCCCTGGTGAGTCAGTGTTCCTGAGCTTCGGGGTCAGCCAGCTCCTCACCGCCATCCCCCAGTGCACTGCGCACCAGGCCTCCGAGTCACTGCTCCTCGGCGGTTTTTTACCACTGCCCCCTCGCTGGACCCAATCAGCCTCCTGAGCAGGGAGGCGGATGGGGGCCTAGTCTGCAGGTTGCCGACGGGCCTAGTGAGGCCCTGGGGCGGGTTCAGTCAGACTGGCTCTTGGGTTCAGTCTGGAAACGGAGCCTGACTCAGGGTGCCTTTTCAGAACTTAGGGCCACGAGCGGGTTCTGAGGCCCAGGATGAGTTTACTGGGGCTGCCCCCTCTTACAGCTTTATACTTCAGCCCTCAACCTTAAAAAACTCCAGATTCTACTCAGCTCATCTGCCGCCTCCACCGCGACCTCCTCTCTGCTTCCTCTGGGCAGTGTGGAGGGGCCTCCCCCTCCCCCCAGCCCCATGGCCTTTGACTAGAGCCTCTCTTAGGTATTTCTCCCAACAATAATGACAGCAGCAGTAATAATAACCAACCCTCTGCTCCTTCCAGAGCCTCTCCCTTTCCTGCTGTCTATTAAACCTCCCAGATGACCCTGTGGGAAAAGAAAACCTTGCCCTAGGTTTGACGTGGGGCCAGCCATAATATTATCAATTATTTAATTAATCGTTTAATTAAACTAATGTTTCCTGGGGGCTGACTCTCGGCCAGGCACTGTACTCAGGGCTGGGGATTCCAAACTGAAGGAGACAGACATGAGACAGGGCCTTGTTCCTCTGGAGCTCAGAGTCCTGTGGAGGAGAGAAAAAAACACACAAAAAAGTCACAGAAAAATGTTGCACTTGGGAGAAGTACTGTGTAAGAGAGATGGGCCGAGGGGAGGTATGATGGGGAAGAAAGATCCAGACGGGGAATCAAAGAGGGCTTCCTGGAGGAGGTGGCAACTGAACCTAGAGGTGAATTAATTTAATTTAATTAAATTAATTAATTTATTATTTATTTATTTTGGGGGCTGTGTTGGGTCTTCGTTGCTGTGCGCCAGCGTTCTCTAGTTGCGGTGAGCTGGGGCTACTCTTTTGCGGTGCGCGGGCTTCTCATTGTGGTGGCTTCTCTTGTTGCGGAGCACAGGCTCTAGGCGCATGGGCTTCAGTAATTGTGGCACGTGGGCTCAGTAGTTGTGTCTTGCAGGCTCTAGAGCGCAAGCTCAGTAGTTGTGGCTCACGGGCTTAGTTGCTCCGTGGCACGTGGGATCTTCCTGGACCAGGGCTCAAAACCGTGTCCCTTGCATTGGCAGGCGGATTCTTAACCACTGAGCCACCAGGGAAGCCCTAGAGGTGAATTTAATTGGGGAAAGATGGAGTGAGGTCCAGGCAGCTTGGGCAGTGACCCTCATGGTGGGAGAGGGGTGCATATGGGTCTCTTTCCTGGCACCATGGTTACCTGTGCCTGGGTATCATGCCCCCACCCCTTGTGAGCCCCCCAGCAGGGTGCTCAGAGGAGGAGACCACAGGGACCCTCATCTCCCTCACTCTGGCCCGCTTTCCAAAAGGCTGCAGGAGGGGTGTTGCAAGGTCTTCCTGTGGCTGCCCAGGGCGCTTGCTCCCCAAGCCCACTGTGTCCCTCAGATCCTGGCGGCCACCATCGACAATGCCAACTTGGTGCTGCAGATGGATAACGCCCGCCTGGCAGCCGATGACTTCCACACCAAGTGAGTCTGGGCCTTGGGGACAGCTCAGGGGGCTGGTGGGGGTCTGGCTCTCTGTGTGTACGAGGGTGTCCTAATGGCACTCCATGGCTCAGGCTTCCCTGCCTCCCCCGCTCCACCGCTAAGGTATGAGATGGAGCTGAACCTGCGCACGAGCATGGAGGCCAACATCAACGGCTTGCGCAGGGTGCTGGACGAGCTGACCCTGGCCAGAGCCGACCTGGAGATGAGATTGAGAACCTCAAGCAGGAGCTGGCCTACCTCCGGAAGAACCGTGACGAGGTGAGGCCAGCTCGGGAATGCAGGAGAAACTTGCCTGAGAACAAGCAAGGCCGGGGCCCCCAAATCTTCCTGGGCCAGGGCCACGCTCTCCATCCAGTTCCCATCTCTGGTGGGTTCCTGGCTCTGACCCTGGGAGACTCTCATTGGGCCCTGGTTGAGGCCTGGAGGGCGCTTTCCCCCCAGAGATACTTCTCTGTCCCTCGAGGCACTGCCTACCGTGTGGTGGCTGTTAACTATCTAGTGGTTGAATCAGTCTAAGAGCACACAGGCTAATTATTATAGTTAGTTGTGATAGTGATAGTCATAACAACACAAACACCTGCCCAGCCCATTATGAGTGTTTCACAGCAAATATCTCAGCTGGTACCGACAGCCTCACTGGGAGAAAGGAGCAGGTTCTTCTCTTTACGAGTGAAGAAACCGAGGCTCAGAGAGGTTAAGGAATTTGTCCAAGGCTGTACAGGGGTGGGTCTTCCCTCAGGTCTGCCTGAGCCATATCCACACCCAAGCCTGACTATAGCACTCTGCCACTTCTCCCATCTCCCAGGGACCCCAAGGCTCAACCCAGGGATAGGGATCCAAGACCCTGCAGGGGGACTAGTGAACCTTGTGGCTTCCTTCCCATCCGACTTCTGGGCTGGCCTGAGCTGAGGGAGCCTAATGCCCGAGTAGCAGGAGTCCAGAAAATGTCTCTACTTGGCTTTGAGGCTGGTTATAGGGATTGCATCCCCCAGCAGATTTACCTTTCCTAGTGAGGTCTGACTCCCCCAGTACCGACAGGGGGCTGCTTTCCCCATGCCCGTGCTGTGTGGTTGGTGACGGGGGGTGAGGCGAGTGGTCAGGGCTGGAGTGAGGTTGTCCTGGCTCATCCCCCACCATGACTGGGAGTTGCCATCTCTCCTGGCCCAGCACACACCGGGACTGGGCAAAGTCCACCCCGCGAGTGTGTGTTGGGGGAGATTGTTGATATCCACAGCCCTGCATGTTTGAGACGTGATGACATCCACCTCCACCTTCAGGGTGACGAGCTGTTGGCCTGTCTGTGTCTGTCTGTCCTCTGCACCCATCTCCCCCAGACAGAGAATGCAGCTCCAGGGACTCTTCCCAGGATGGCCCTGAGTGAGCTCCTGCTTAGCTGTCTGCCCAGGAAGTGAATGCCCTGCGAGGCCAGGTGGGTGGTGAGATCAACGTGGAGATGGACGCCGCCCCCGCTGTGGACCTGGGCCGCATCCTGAATGAGATGCACGACCACTACGAGAAGATCACGGAGAAGAACCGCAAGGACGCCGAGGACTGGTTCCTCAGCAAGGTGGGTGGCCTGCGTGAGCAGGTGTGCACACGTGTGCGTGCACACGCCGTGTGCTGAGCACATGTCGGAAAACTTACAGACCCACAGGCTGTGGATTCCCAGCTGGAAGGACCTTTGGAAACCAGGGGACCAACCCCTCACGTTCAGGGGGACGTCGTGAGGCTCAGAGAGGCCTTACGCTCACACAACCCTTCACTGTGGCCTGGGGAGCAGATCCAGGTCTCCTGATCCCACTAGGGTTCTCCCAGCCCGGGCATTCGTAGGTAGGTGTGTGTTTGGATGCAGACTCTCATGCCCCCAGTAAGCATGCACTGAGCAGCTGCAGTGCCCGGACAGTGACAGGCACAAAAAGAGTAAAACCCAGGGCCTGCCCTAGAGTGGTACCTGCAGTCCAGTAAGGAAACAAACGACCACAGAGCAAGGTGAATGCTACAAGTTCCAGGATGTGCAGGTGGGCTTGGGGCCCTGCAGAGGCCGGGGAGCGGCAGGTCTAGGAGGTCAGGCCCCTGCCCCACCTCTGCAAGCCTCCGCAAGCCCCTAGGGCCCGTCCTGCCTTCCAGACGGAGGAGCTGAACTGCGAGGTGGCCACCAACACCGAGGCCCTGCCGAGCAGCTGGGCAGAGATCACGGAGCCACGCCGCACCGTGCAGAACCTGGAGATCGAGCTGCAGTCCCAGCTCAGCGTGGTAGGGCCTCTGTCCCCTCCCTGTCCTGTACCCGTCACTCCGAGTGGGCCCCGCCTCCTGGACCCCCACTCGGAGAACCAGAGACTGCCTGCCCCGCCTGCCACTGTACACTCTGCCCCACTTACTGCCCCACCCACAAACCCACACGCGTGGGGCCCCCTTCTGGGGGCTCGGTCTCCCCAGCCACCTCCACCTTGACCCACAGAAAGCATCGCTGGAGGGCAGCCTGGCAGAGACCGAGGCGCGCTACGGGGCCCAGCTGGCCCAGCTGCAGGGGCTTAGCAGCAGCATCGAGGCCCAGCTGAGCGAGCTCTGCTGCGAGATGGAGCGGCAGAACCAGGAGTACAAGACGCGGCTGGAGCAGGAGATCGCCACCTACCGCCGCCTGCTGGAGGGCCAGGACGCCCAGCGAGTGGAGGGCGCCCTGCACCTGCTCGGTGGTCTGGGTGGCTTCACCCAGGGAGGGCCAGCACCCGCCGAGGCAGGAGGAGGTGTGGAGGTTCGCAGGAGGTGAAGCTGAGAACACTGGCTGGGGTCCCACTTGATGGAGTAGGCAGTGGGGAGCCACGGGGGCTTTTGCGCAGAGAGAAGTATGGTCATCAAGACATCTTAGAACATTCACTCTGGCTGCAGAGGGAGAAATGCATCCTAGGGGCGAGGGTGGGGTCAGGGAGACCAGTCAGGAGGCTGGAGCAAGGTCGTTAGGCTAGAGAAGACCTGCCATAAGGCGGGCGAAGGGCAGGGAAGGGGAGGTGTTGCACCAAGAGGATGTGTTATAGCTAAAAACAGCAGGACTGGATGCCTGAACGGGGGGCGAGCGTGGCTTGCAGGCGGGACTCAGTGAACGTTTGCGTTGGCACATGAAGTGGTTGATAATGGTCCTGGCTTTCTGTTTCCAGTGATCGCGTGGTTAGTGATCCCATTGTCTGGGATGGGTGGCGATCTGGTTTGGAGTTGGGTGGGTGATGGGGCCCTAGTGTAAAGGGGCCGAGGATGTTCTGGAGTCTCCACGCTTAGTCTGTAAAGGGGCCGAGGATGTTCTGGGGTCTCCACACTTAGTTACACATTCCAGCTTTTTGCTCTATGACGATGGCTAAGTCTACCTATAGTCTAGCCACAGTCTCTCCTGCTTTAATTAAGTTTATTTGTTGGGCCCTTCAGGATATGGAGAAACCACTTGCTCAGCTTCTCCTTGTAAATTCCTGGTTGGCCGCAAAGTGCCTCTGGGCCTTCCGTTGGGGTATCCCCTTTCCTCACTTCTGCCCACTGGGCCTGTGCCCTTTGACCCCGTGGTTGCCATTCTTTGCTGTATACTCCCTGCTGTGATTTCTGTCCGATTTGCTGGGACCTGTCTCCCCTCCGCCGGGGCTTCCCCAGCTGCTCCTCCTCCCTGGGAGCTGGGCTCCCAACCAACACCACTGGGCTGACAGGTCCCCCTTTCCCTGCAGCCTGGCCACCCAGTACTCCTGGTCCCTGGTCTCTCAGCCCACCCGGGAAGGTAAGAGCCTGCCCCGTCCTGCCCAGGGCAGGTGGGGAGAGGCTGAGGACCCTTCTTTGTGGGAGGCTTGGGGAGGGCCTCCAGCCTGAGGTTCCCTGTGCCTCCCTCCTCCTCTGCCCGTAGCCGTGGTGACCACCTGCCAGGTGCGTACCATTATAGAGGAAGTCCAGGACGGCAAGGTGGTCCCCTCCCGTGAGCAGGTCCATCGCTCCCCCCACTGAGGCCCCGTCTACCTGCGACAGCCCAGCCTCCAGGATCAAGGGGCAGCCATTGCCTGCAGCTCCCAACACACTACTGCCGTGCCCCAAGTGCCCGTCTGGGCCACCGCCCAAGAGCGGTTGCCTTTCTTTATCTGCTTCCCACAGCCCCTCACCAAGGGGACCTCCTGAGTTTGCCCCAGTGACTGCAATTAAAGCTTTGCTTGAAGTTCAATGCCTCCTGTGGTTTGGTCTGGTCATTGGCTTGGGCAGTGTGGGCTGAGGGATGGGGGGACAAGGAGAGTCTGCTGAGGGTTTGGGGCTGCTTGTCCCCTGCCAACCTGTTTTGCCCACCCCATCCGGGCCTGGGGCTCAAAGGAGGGAGACGGGAGGCTTGAGGGCTGAGGGATGGGACAGCCCATCAGGTTGGGAAAGTTCCTGAGAATCAGCCCCTGGGTCCCCATTGCCTGTGGCTGGTCCCTGGGAGGGCCCCATAGACTTTCTGGGGAGCCACACCTGTTATAGACAGCTCCCTGTCTCAGCCTGGGGCGGTACGAGGTCAAGATCGGAGGGAGAGGGGCTGGGCAGGGGGCTTTCTGGAGAGGTGGTCCAGGGTGCTGAAGCGTGCAAGGGATGGCAGTGGCACGGCCAGTCCAGGAAACCAGACTGGCTCTGTTGGGCTTGTGGGTGTGTGGGGTGGGGTGACCCCTCTGCATGTGAGCATGGGTGGGGGGGCGTCCTCCTTGCTTCGGTGGCTTAGCAGCTGCTGGGCTCTTGGGGAATCTCTCTCGGCTACTGGCGGGGGCTGTCTGGGCCTGTCTGGGAAGTGGAAGCCATTGGCAGTCTGAGACATGAGCACATTCCGCCCACTGGGCCTGCTGGGACCCTGGAACTGAGGGTGGTGGGCAGGGCAGGGTGGGGCTGTGGGGCGGGCACCTGGCCCATCCTGAGGGGCCAGGTCAGGGGATTGGGTGGGGCCCCTGGGGGAGACTGCAGGGGAGGGGAGGGGAGGGGGGAGTAGGGGGAGGGGGGGGGGGAGTAGGGGAGGGGACTGGCCAGGGCCGGGGTCTCAGGAAGACCCTCTTCTTGGGCAGTGTCCTTTAGTTTTCCAGCTGGCTGGGACCCAAAGGTATATGCCCCCTGCCTGAGGCCTCTTGGGGAATAGGAGGGGTGAGGAAGGTGGAAGGGGCGTGCCCCTCACCCTTCTTCCTCTTGCCTTTACCACGATGCCCCCTCTCAGCCTGCCACTTCCCCAGCCTGCAGCTAAGCTCCCCTTTGCCCACTCCAGCCCAGGACTTCCAACTTGTGAGAGAGAGAGATGGGGAAAGGTCAGAAAAGGATGCTGGGTCTCCAGGGGGTTCCAGGGATGGGGACAGGGTCAGAAAACTGGACAGAGGGAACCACGGCCCCTGCAGTGCTTCCTTGGTGTCAGGGCTCTGCAGAAGGGGGCCAGTGTGTCACAGGCCCCTGGGGAGGCATATAGGTGCTGTGGCAGGGTGCGATGAAGGAAGAAGCCCTGCCAGCCAGTTCTGAGTTAGGTGGGGCGGTGGGACACTTTGCCTCTACAAGCCCCAGTTTCCTTATCTGTAAATGGGGTGGTAATCTGAGACCTGACCGAGCTACTGTGTGGTGAGGCTGGTAGGTTTGGGTCTAGGTTCCAAGGCAGGATGGGGTACCGGTCCTCGCTGTCTCCCCTGCACCTCGCCCAGGGCCAGGATCGTGTGTGGCGTGGTGTGTGGTGTGGTGTGTGGCCGGGGGCAGCTGCCTGGGAGGGCTCAGTGACGGTCACGTCCTGCTTATTCCTCTTGTCCGTATTAGGTCATGGGAAAGCGTAGCTGAAGGGCCTGCCTGAATTACAGGTGACAGGCCTGAGACCAGGGACACGCACATACACACAAGCAGACGCCCAGCACGGGGGTTCGGAGAAATGATGCAAAGGCCCGACGGTGGGAGGGAAGGGGACCCACAGCCACCTGGGAGCTGGCGGGCAGCCAGCGGTGATGACAGCCCAGGGGAATGGGAACAGAGGAGCGAACTTGTTGTAATCGTTACGCCCATTTGTTGGGGCCTATAAAGGAGGCGGGCGAGCCCCGGCAGCAACACACGCCTTGGGCCTCTCTCCTCTCGAGCCCTCTCTCTCTGTGTCTGCCTGCTACCCGCTGCTGCCACCATGACCACCAGCAACCGGCAGTTCTTCTCCTCCAACTCCGTCAGGGGCTCCTCTGGCCTGGGGGGCAGCTCATCCCTCACCTCCGGCCAGCTGTCTGGCAGCCTGGGCAATGCCCTTGGGGGCGGCAGCTACTCTGGCTGCTACAGCTTCGGCTCTGGAGGCGGCTACGGCGACGGCGACTACGGCAGCGGCGGCTATGGCAGCGGTGGCTACGGCTGCGGCTTCGGCGGCCGCGGCGGCAGCGTTGGCACTGGTGGCGGTGGCTTTGGAGGTGGTGATGGGATGCTGGGGGGCAGCGAGAAGGCCACCATGCAGAACCTCAACGACCGCCTGGCCTCCTACCTGGAGAAGGTGCACGCCCTGGAGGAGGCCAACACTGACCTGGAGGTGAAGATCCGCGACTGGTACCTGAAGCAGACCCCAGGGCCGACTTCCGACTACAGCTCCTACTTCAAGATCATCGAGGACCTGAGGAACCAGGTAGGGGCTACGGTGGGAGGGGACCTGGCGGGGCACAGCTTTTCCTCCCCTACCTCCTGCCCTTGACCAAGGCCTGGAGTTCAGCCTGGGGACTGCCACAGGGTCTTGGGGAACTAAGGACAGCTTGGATCCGGCTTGGCTTCTGGGAGCCCATTTGGGGCCACCTTGTGGCCTATGGTCTCTTTTTTGGGGCAGCGGCCTGGGCTAGGGACAAGCAGGCCTTGTGGAGCTCCTTTGAGCCTCAGTTTCCCATCATGGAGCTTTTTGCCACCTTGTGTGATTGTAGGATAAGATGAATGGATGCCTGTGGAGGGCTGGGTCCCTGGGGTCGCTGGATACTCAGGCACCTCTTTCCTTGGAACAAGAGGGGGATTTAGGGCTACGGTGGGGTCAGGGGTCTGGGTGAGCTCCTGCTGGCACCTGCTAGGAGGAGGAGGTGAGAGAGAGGGGGCGGGACCTCAGGAGGCCACTCGTGTGCCTTATTTGGGGACTTGTCTGGCTTCCCCATCTCTCCTGCTGCGTCCTCAAGACTGGGGCTCAGCAAACCTGGGGCGGGGCCGGGGCTGCCTGCTGGAGCCCGGGATCAGGACTTAGCAGGGGTCATGACTTCTGATTTGGAACTGCTCTTTGGTGAGGATTCCTTTAGTCTTCCTTTTTGGGGGAGCCTCTCAGGGACACTATATCCCCAGCTGTAAAATGAGGTTTCCCATATCTGTCCTCTTTCCAGGACTTGGGAACAGCTTCTGCCCCGGGGCATCCTCCCATTCTTTTCTTGCTCTCCTGCATTTCCAGCCTGGCACTCCCGGATGGCTGTCCACTCTGGTTTAAGGCAGACCCTGGCATGTGGGAGGGGGGCAAGGTTTCAGCCATCAGAATCAGGCTGGCCCCGCCTCTCTTACCAACTGTAATGCAGTAAAGGGGAAAGGCTGGGTGGGAAGGGAGCCTTCCTGGAGGAGGCAGCCGCATCCTGGCCCCCAGACAGAGAGACCCGCCTCAGAACCCTGGTCTGTGCTGAGCTACTCCCACCCAGTGACCTGATTACTCTCCCATCTTCCCAGATCCTCATGGCCACCACAGACAATGCCAATGTCCTGCTGCAGATCGACAACACTCGTCTGGCTGCTGATGACTTCCGTACCAAGTGAGCTCTGGCCAGAGGGTGCTGGGGAGGAACTGGGGGCACCCCTTCCTACCCCAGGACTCCTCAGTTGCTGGTGGCAAGGTCCAGGAGCTGGGGGTGGGGGAGTCCCTGCTAAGAGTCCTGCACCTCTTAGCCCAGGATGCAGCAAACGCAGCAGATGCTGTAGTCAGGTGATGGAAGAGCGAGAAGGGAGGCGGGAGGAAGAGGGGAGAGAAGCCAGGAAGCAGGGTGGGGGTGGGGCCTTGCCCTGCGTGGTCCCAGGCTCCCAGGGCTGCCATGGGCTTCTACTCCACCCCCTCATCGTTTGGAGGCAGGGTGCTGGCCAGAACCTGCACCTGCCAGTCCAAGCATCTTGACGAAGTCTCTGGTTCCCTTCGCAGGTTCGAGACGGAGCAGGCCCTGCGCGTGAGCGTGGAGACCGACATCAATGGCTTGCGCAGGGTGCTGGATGAGCTGACCCTGGCCAAAGCCGACCTGGAGATGCAGATCGAGAACCTCAAGGAGGAGCTGGTCTACCTCCGGAAGAACCACGAGGAGGTGAGGCAGCCAGGGCAGTAGGTCAAAGAGGATGCTGAGTGGGTGGCAGGGCTCTGGGGCTGTGCCAGGTTGAGACTGTGGGAAGAGCACAGGTGTCCAGGCTGGTCGCCTTACAGCGCTGCTCTGTCTGCAGAGCCCTGATCCCCATGCAGGGCAGCCTCCTCCACGTACTACCTTGCTTCCCTGCATCTGGGGAGCCTCCCAGGGGCCCGCAGAGGCCTCTTCTGCCCCTCCTGCCTTCCCTCAGCAGGACAGGAGATAATTGAGGAGGCTGTCCCCTTGTCCCAGCTCAAACCCTCGAATCTGGCCCCTAGGTAGAAGTTTGGAAATTAGACGGGATGTTTTGGGGGCTCAGGCTTAAGAATTAGATTTTATCTTCAGAGAGCCCTCAGTCTCATGGGGGAAACACAGAATCTGTCCTCAGGGAACCCCTAGCCTGATGGTGGAGGCAAAGCCCACATAGAGCAGGTGAATAAAAATCATTCAGAGGGTCAGAGAGTAGAGGGCAGGCAGAACAAAGGAGGTGTCCTTGGGAGGGGTCTGGAGAACTTGCGTGGGAAGGGTTGGGAGTGAGAGATCAGGATGCATGCCCACACCCACCATCCCCTCCTCCACAGGAGATGAAAGTCCTGCGAGGCCAGGTGGGTGGTGAGATCAGCGTGGAGATGGACGCCGCCCCCGGCGTGGACCTGAGCCGCATCCTGAATGAGATGCGCGAACAGTACGAGAAGATGGCGGACAAGAACCGCAAGGATGCCGAAGACTGGTTCTTCAGCAAGGTGGGGGCTGCCGCACGCCAGAGGCCTTCCCCAGGGGACGGGGTGCAAGGCTTGAGTCCCCGCAGTAAGCCCAGCGCCTGGCATCTTGGGTTCCTTATCCCCGGTGAGCCACACCGACACCGGGGGTCAGGGTCGCCTGTTGCATCCACAGGCCTGGAGCTTGGCTGAAGCTGGGATCTGGTGGTGGGTAGGGAGCCCCCCTCAGGAATAAAGCCAGAGGGTCAAGACCCCAGGAGCTTGCATCTGTCCCTCAAGAAGTCAGGAACTAGCACCAGGGGCCTGGCTACTGTCCTGACTGGTTCTCAAGTTTCCTATTCTTGTGCTTTACATTTGCAGGAATTAAAGATAAAACTTAACATCCTTTCAAAGGCTTCTGGTTTTTGGGAAGTGGGAAGCTGGTGGGAAGGCACTGCTCCCACAGTCAGGTTTGGGAGGAGGCCTGAGAGGCCCAGGGGAGGTCAGGAAGGTGGCCATGGTGAGGGGGTATTCGGGGGAGTGGGGGAGAGCCCAGGTGCCTGTCTGGGCACAGAGTGGGCCCTGGGCTGAGCATATGGAGGCCACAGGGGTCACCTGACTTGGAGAAGGGAAGCTGGGCTCATGCCGCCCTGTCCTGTGTCCTGTTTGCAGACAGAGGAACTGAACCGCGAGGTGGCCAGCAGCAGCGAGATGGTGCAGAGCAGCAAGAGCGAGATCTCAGAGCTCCGGCGCACCATGCAGAACCTGGAGATCGAGCTGCAGTCCCATCTCAGCATGGTAGGGGCGCTGCCAGGCCTGGGGGGTGTGGGGGAGGTGCCCAGGTCCCTGGAGGGGGCACTGAGAACCCTTCTGACCCCTGCCCCTCCCGCTCTCCTGCAGAAAGCATCTCTGGAGAACAGCCTGGCGGAGACAGAGAACCGCTACTGCCTGCAGCTGTCCCAGATCCAGGGACTGGTCTGCAGCGTGGAGGAGCAACTGGCCCAGCTGCGCTGCGAGATGGGACAGCAGAGCCAGGAGTACAAGATCCTGCTGGACGTGAAGACGCGGCTGGAGCAGGAGATCGCCACCTACCGCCGCCTGCTGGAGGGCGAGGATGCCCAGTGAGAGGGGACCCGGGGCCAGGGCTGGGGGCCTGGGGCAGAGGTGAGGCTGAGACCCACATCTAATCTTCTCTCTCTTTTTTTTTGCAGGCTGACTCAGCACAAGTCCAGAGAACGTAAGCATCTTGGTAGCTGAGGGTGGGGCTGCACGGGGCAGGCGACCCACCTGTAGGTTGCTGGGGGAGGGTGTCCAGGAGCTCCAGGAAATGATGGCTGATCCTTGACAGGGGTGGGGGAAGGGACCCGGTAGGGCTCAGGGTCCTAATCAAGTGAGCGGGACACTATCTGATCCAATGGGGGAGAGGCAGGGAAATGGCCCTTACCTTGGAGATCCTAGTCCGAGGTGGGAGACATGGTCCCAGCTCTGGAGACGCTCATCTGATGGGGAGGTAGGGACATGGTCTCACGATGTTTGCTCTTGGGGCCCTACAGATGAGCAAAAGCAGTGTTGTTCTGGAGTCTCTTGTCTGATAGCAGAAAGGGACTTGGTCCTTGTCCTCCAGATCCCAGTCTGATGGGGAAGAAAAAATCCCAGCCCCGGGGCATCCAGTCTAAGGGTGTGGACCAGGGTCTTGTCTTGGAGATCCGCTTCTGAAGGGAGGATAATCCATGCCCTTGAGACTGCAGAGAAATGGAGACAGACCCCAGTTCATGTAGCATCCAGTCTGTGCAGTCTTCCTCTTGCAGAAGGACATGTGGGTCAGAATCAAACCATCTATTTGGGAGGCAGGATTCACCCAGGGGCACCAGCAAGGAACAGGGTGAGAGGGAGGGAGTGGCAAGGTCAGGGGGACACCTGTGCGGATGTGATGTTGAGGGGCCAGCAGAGGCGTGGACACCAAGTGGCCATGGGGGAGAAAGCCGGCTCCACTCAGGGGGCTGGGGGCTGAGCCAGGACCTCTTGGGCCCCGCCCACCCTGAGTGTCTGTCTCCTGCAGCTGTGACCACCCGCCAGGTGCGCACCATTGTGGAAGAAGTCCAGGATGGCAGGGTCATCTCCTCCCGCGAGCAGGTCCAACAGACCAACCAGTGAGGACTCTGCTCCCCCTGCCAGCCCCTCTGGGGCCTCCCATTGGCTCCGCAGCCCCAGCACCCAGCTTCAGTCCCTTTCCCATCCCCCTCCCTGACCAATAAATCTCATTGACTGAGACATGGAATGCTCTCTGGTTGTGGCCACTGACGTGGCCCTAGCGCGGAAGGGAGGAACCGGTGGGGGGGGGGCGAATGGGGGCAGGGGGAGGAGTCCGTGGACACCCACTGTTGTTGACTTGGAGGTCAGGGGTCATCTTAGAGCAGGGTGAAGACTAGGTCTGGGCAGAACTCAAGGGGTGGGGGTTGCTTTTTATCTCCCAAGGGCTGGTGATCCCTGGGAGGGTTGTCCAGGCAGTGCCAGACCCAGGTTGAGGTCAGCGTGTCAGGGGCGGGTGTCTTAGGTGTCCTCTTCTTGGCCTGTAATTGGGTCCATGACCTTGGGCAGTGCCTTCCCCTCACTGAGCCTCATTTTCTCATCCATAAATGGACAAGAAGGTCTCAGGAACCAGAGACGCAGGGCTAAAGCATCCGCTCGGTTGCTGTGACCCGCACAGTCCTGGGGGCTGTGTCCTCCTCTAAGAGGGGACAAGGTGGGGAGGGGGCAGGGAGGCAGGCCAGGGCAGAAATCAGGATCCTCCTGAAGGGGGTGATGGAGGACGGAAGGCGGGGAGGCAGGCTGGGTGATTAGGGCCCAGGCTCCTGTGTGAGTCTCAGGAAACCCCTAGGAGGGGTTTGTGGGTCCAGATGCTCCCATGGCCTCAACCCCAGGAATGTGAGCTGAGACCTGTGCTTCCAGAGAAGGCAGGTGTGGGAGAGAGGGTGGGGCCTCTCCCAGGGATATGTCTTCAAATGGTGAGCTCAGGATGGGGCGTTCAGGGGAGGTCGTGCCAGGGGGCAGCAATGCCCTCCCTGGCAGTTCGTCCCCTCTTGGTTCCAGCAGCTTGGAGGTCAGGGAGGTGGGAAGCTGCCTCCTGGGGAAGGGGGAGGGGCTGTCCTGCCCCAGCCGCTCCAACACCCTCCAGCCTGGCCCCTGTCACTCCATGGCCAGGCGCTAAGCCAGCAGGAGAGGAGCCCCGGAAGTCTTGAGTAAATCTGGAAACCACTGGGCCAGGCGGGTCTGATTTCCTGGTTTTCTTCAAGAAGTGGGGGTGGGTGGAAGGTGTTAACGGGAGGAGGGATGCCCTCACCCGGGTTCACTGACAGGCCCCCTCCAAACACGTGCTCTCGCCTGGTGCCTGGAGACTGAGGGCGCGGCTGGGGCAGGGAGGGGACAGAAGCAGCCAGAGCCCCCAGAGGCCCAGCGTGGTGGAGGCTTGGGACCAGCGGAGGCCCGGGAGAAGCAGGTGGGGCAGTGGCATGAGCACTGTCTATGACGTGGGCGGTGGGGTGTGAGGACTTTGGGCAGGTCACAGGCCCTCTCTGGATCTCAGAAGCCACAGTAAAGGAAGGGTGAGATGAGCCGCAGCTAACGGCCCTTCCGGCCCCGATCCCAGGGACGGGGAAGACAGTGAATTCCTTTCCATGGCAGGGACGACAGGCTGCAGTCCAGGGCCCGTGTCTGCAGAGGCAAATGTCAGAATCAAAGCAGGCTGGGAGCGTGGGCGCCGCTCCTGCAGGGGCTGGCATCTCTCAGCTGCCTGGGAAGCAATCAGGGTGGGGATGGAGGGCAGGAGGGAGGGAGGCACCGTACCCACCAGGCCCCCACCGTACATCCAGCCACAACCGGGAGAACCAGCCCTGGCTGAGGATGGTCTGTCTGGGGGTGATCTCATTTACCTGAATGACAGTCCCAGGAAGAGGGGAGGGTCCGGGAAGAGGTGCCCCATTATGTGGATGGGGACCCTGAGGCTCTGAGGAGCAGTGACTCAGCCCCTGTATGGAGCCTGGCATGTCAGGGGTGGAGTAGGGCGTGGGAGGGGAGGCAGCTACGCTGGGAAAGCGGCCAGAGCCCCACCCCCTGCCCAACCCCAGGCTCTTAGGCAGGGCCCTCTCTCCCCGCAGACTCTGGGGGTGCACTTTTACTGATGGGGTGAGTGAGGAGGGGTCAGAGTGTGGGGCTGGGAGAGGCAGCCCCGGACTTCACCCTTCTGCAGGGGAAGAAGCCCCTGCCCACAAAGCGAGTGGGTGGGTGGTCAGGAGGCCACAATGGGGGAGCAGCCAGGTGTCCTGGGAGCTGCACCAGGAGAGCAGTGGCTGCGGTGCCGGGGCTGGAGGTCCACAGGGCAGAGTGCTGGGCCCAGAGAGGGAAAGCCCCGCCCTTTCCAGGATTGCTCAGCCCAGGCCTGGGCAGGTGGGGGCCGCACGGAGGAGTGCCTGGGGGTGGAGGGCCTGTGGTCCCCTTGGGGATGGTATGGCTTTGTCCAGACACACCACGCTGACCCAGGCTGCTGGGCCGTGTGCCTGCGGCTGGACTGGGGGACCCAGCTGTGGGACTCTCCAAGGGACTCACATTCCTCCACACCCACCCACCTGCTGTACCAGATGTTTCAGTGAGCCGGTCTATACCTCCCCTGGGTGCCATCTCACCCACACTCATACGATGGACACACACCTGATGCCCAGGCTCGGGCCGGCCACGGGTAGTCAGCCCCTGTGACTCTTCCTCCGCCTCGCCCACGCTCTGGAAGGGTGACCTGACGGTGCTTTCTGCAGAGAAATGACATGGCAGTAACACTGTCCACGGCAGTGCGTCGCTCTGTGCCTGGGTCTGCACTGGGCCCGGGGGAAGCAAGAGACCCAGGCCCTGGTTCGGAGGGACCCTGAGGGACCCCAGTCTAGGAGTGGTAAGCCGGGCACAATGGCAATGCCTGACGATCCTCCCTCAGCCCTTATGTAGTGTGTTCTCCTGTGCCACCCAGGCTCTGGGGGACTGAGGGGAACAGAGGGACCAGAGCCAGGACAGTTCAGCCCCCAGGTAGAGTCCAGACTGTCACCCAGCTTAACCCAGCCACAGGCTCCCCTGAGGGGCCCTGGTTGTGCAGACCATTGTGAGGGGCTGTGAGAGGCCCTGCCTTGGAAGGGGGAGATCCAACACTGTGGCGGAGGACCGCCTAAGGTGGGTAAGGCACTCACAGACTCACCTAGATCCTGGGACCAGGCACGGGGCCGGAGCCTGCCTGGGGGCCATTTGTTCACTCCCAGAGAGCCTGTCCCCTCCCTGCAGGCCCCCTACCCCCCATTATGGCCTGAACACTCAGTGTTGGGGACGTCTCTACCTCCTCCAGACATTCTGCCCTGAGGGCCTCTCTGTCTCGTTCTTTGCATCCGAGTGTCTACACAGTGTGCGGCACATAGTAGGTGCTTTATAAATACCTGAAGATAAATGCAGTGACAGCCACCAGTCCGTGACAGCTGCTTTATTTATTTCACCTCTCTGTGCCTGTGAAGTGGTGCTGCCATACCCATTTCCCAGAGAAGGAAACTGAGGCTCAGAGGGGAGGAACGACTTGCCTAGTATCTGGCCCCTGCTGGCCCGACTCCAGCCTGCTCTGTCCTGGCTCATCTGGCTCCTTTCTTTCTTCATCCTGCCCTGAAGCCTGTAACTGTGGCTGCCATCAGTGGTTGGGGACTTTGCAGCGACCTCCCCTCTCCCCTTAGGCTCCCTGGAGTCTCCTTCCCCTCCCTTCCCTCCCACAGCTGCCTCTTGGTCCCCAGCCTGGCTGGACACCAGAATCCCCTGGGAGCTTGTAAAACCTCCCCACCATCAGGCTTGTTCTGGGCAATGCTGACTAAGTGGGTCAGAGCAGGGCCCGGGAATCTGTATGGGGATTCTCGTGTTCAGTCAGATTTGGGAATCACTGCAAGTTGAGGTGTGGCATTGGCCAATAATATTTCCTGGCCAATTCAGGTATGTGATGATGATACCTGGGATGGAGCTGGGCCAAGGAGAGAGGAAGGAGGCCTGGGTGGAGGAAGCAACCCACTGCCTGGAAGGGTTGGTGGGAGTCTGTGCTCTGTGCTGACCAGGCCTGGTGATTCTGGCTCTTGGCAACCTTGGGGCAGGTGTGCCTCACTGGCACGGAGGAAATGCCAGCTGCATCCTGCGGGCCGAGCATCCCAGGTTTCCTGCTGCACTGTGCTGTCTTTCCGGCCTTAGTTTTCTCCCCAGGGTCAAATGATAAGTTCCAAGGTCAGAGACCACGTCAGCACCTCTCTCCTCCCTGCCACACCCCAAATGCTGGACACATGGTGGGTGCTTGGTCTGTGGTGTTGATTGAGTGATCTGATGGGTTGGTTGGCAACTTCTGGCAGCTTCTCAGCCCTTGCAGATCCCCGACCTCTAGGGCTGGGCCTGTGTGTAATCCCACCCCCGACTCCTCCAGGAATGGGGGCAGGGGCGACGATCTGGTGAGAAGGGAGGTGGAGGGTTGGGGGGTGGTGCAGAGAAGAAGGAGCTCCCAGAGACTACCGGGAGAGTCAGTATGGACTTCGGTCAGGGTGCTGGACCTGGGTCTAGTCTCTGCTCCTTCTTTTTATTAAAAAAAATTTTTTTGGCTACACCATGCAACATGTGAAATCTTAATTCCCCAACCAGGGATTGAACATGCACCCCCTGCATTGGAAGCACGGAGTCTTAACCACTGGACCTCCAGGGAGGTCCATCTGCTCCTCTGCTTCTGTCCTGTTTAACATGGAACAAGTCTTTTGTGCTCTCTGGTTGGGGCTTGGTGGTCTTTGCTGACCTTGAAGGCCATTTCCAGTTCCGAAGGTGATGAATCTGTGATTGGACCTGAACTCCAGGCCCATCCTGAAGCCTGGGATGGTGGGGGTTTTGTCTAAGATGCCAGGGTCCCTTTTGCCTATTTTTGGGGTTAGGGGAAGGAATAGCAAGTTCTCTCTCCCAGGCCTGGCCCTGAAGCCATAGGCTGGGTACCAGCTCTGCTCATCTCTCTGGGCCCTGTGCCTCCAGATGAGGGACGTGATGTGGCAGAAACAAAGCCCTGGTTATGCTGAGACAGAATTTCCTGCCCCAAGGTTCAAGGTGGTATGGTCCAGCAGGACTCAGGCTGAGGCAAGCCCTCTTCCGCCTCCTCTCACCTCCACAGAGGCACTGCAGAGCAAGGACGGTGGCCAGCTCTGTCGGTCACCCCCCAGGGCACCCCAAGGAGGCCTCCTTGTTGGGGTCCAGACCCCCCAGTCCCGCCTTCAGCCCTCAGGCCAATATCATGCCCACCATGGGCAGAGCTCATTCCAGGCATCTCGGGGAGGCTGACGATGCTTGCCAGGCATTGCGGGAGAGTTGAAGACAGCCCATCTCTGGGGTCAAGTCCCGGCTCTGCAGCTTAAACGCAGTGCCTTTGGGCAAATCACCCTCTCTCTGGTTCTCCCTCTCTCCTCCTCACCTCGCAGGGTTGATTCAAGACAGTGATGTATGTTGGAGGGGCAAAAAGAGAGTGGTTCAGGATGGTGGAAAGGACTTGGGCTGGGCGAGCAGACAGACAGGGGTTCAAGCCCCAGCTCCTCACTGACTGGGGTCTTGGTAAGCCCACTTACCCTTCCAGCCTCCTCATCTGTGAACTGGTGGCAGGAATAAGGCCCCTCACCGAACTGTGTGGCATGTGTAAATACCTGAGCGTGGCAGGTGACCAGAGAGCCACCTTCCCCCGTCTCCTCGACTGAACGAATAAAGTTGCCAAATCCAGCCTGGAAGCTGTGGACTCTCCAGAGAAAACGGTTGGGATCTAAGCCCGGGATACAGTGTGGGGTCTTGGAGTCTTGTGGCGGGGTTCGGGGTCACAGGAAGTACCAGCAGCAGGATGGGGATTCCCTCCCACCACAGTTTACGGTGGGTGCCTGTGATTAGGTGAAGCAATGCGCCCGGCGGGGGAGCTGCTCAAAGGGTGGGAGTGTGGGAGAGAAGAGGAGAGGGCAGGCATGTGGGAGGGAGGTGCCAGAGCATAGAGGTGGGCGAGGAGAGGTGGGTGAGGGGTAGCTGGGCTGGAAAGGAAGGAAGGGGAGGCTGGGGGTCAGGGCTGGCCATTGGGAAGGGGCCAGCAGGGTCCATCATGCATGTTCCTTTGTGGCTGGTGGTGTGCCCTCCCCTTTTACAGATGAGAAAACTGAGGTCCAGAGGCTAATAGACTAAAGGACTACCTATGCCATGCAGCTTGTACGGGGCAGAGCAGGGATTCAAGCTGCTATCTGCTCGTTTCATGGTACACACCACTTCTGGAGGTCCTGGGGGCTCAAAGCCAGCCTCTGAAACTGGGATAAGACTCATAGAATTTTTAGAACTGGAAAGGACTCTGAGATTGCCCAGTTCAGGCTTACTGAGGGCAAACAGAGGCCCAGAGAAGGTAGGTGGCGGGTGGGGGGCACAGGTCACACAGGGAGCAGAGCAGAGCAGGACCATGAACCCAGCTCTCCTGTCCACAGCCAGCCATGTAGGGTCCCCACAGCTGCATCACGAGACAGCCCCTGGACAGCATCGCTGAGGCCATTCATCCAAGGCTGTCACCGTCGGGCAGGGAGTCCTTCCATGGGCTGACTCACTGCCCAGGGATGCAGTCACCACAAATTCGCCTGTGTCAGGGCACCGCTGGCTCCTCAGGCTCCAGGAACTAACTCCAGATAGATTCCCGTTGCCTAGCATGAGTCACACCAACTTGAGTTGGTATGCTTTCTCTCAGCTCCACATCCCCAAAAACTGGGTGGGAACTCAGAGAGGCACACAGTGAAGTGAGTTGACCCCGGGCTGAATAATCTGGAGTGGGGAGTTGGATGGAATCTGGAGTGATGAAATCCGGAGCGGTGCCCGGAGTCAGCAGCTGGGAGGGGCCCTCCTTCCTCACGTGCATATAAACATTCCTGGGGTTTGAGGATGCCTCAGGATCCTCCCAGCTTCCCCGAGCACCTTTCTCTTCTCTCTTCTCACCATGACCACCTGCAGGCACCAGTTCACCTCCTCCAGCTCCATCAGGGCTCCTGTGGTATCGGCAGTGGCTCCAGCTGCGGGTCTTCCGTCCTGGCGGGAGGTTCCTGCCGGGCCCCCAGCACCTACGGGGGCCTGTCCTCCTCCCGCTACTCCTCCGGGGGTGTCTGCGGGCTGGGGGCGGCTATGGAGGCAACTACAGCAGCCGCAGCAGCTTTGGTGGGGCCCTGGGTAGCATCTTCGTTGGAGGATATGGTGGTGGTCTTGGCGTCTGCCTCAGTGGTGGCAATGGTGGCCTCCTCTCTGGCAACGAGAAGCTCACCATGCAGAACCTCAATGACCGCCTGGTGCGCGCCCTGGAGGAGGCCGACATGGAGCTGGAGGTGAAGATCTGCGACTGGTACCAGAATCAGAGGCCCAGACCCACCTGCAACTACAGCCCCTACTTCAAGACCATCGAGGACCTGCGGAACAAGGTGGTATGGCCAGGTGCGCGACTCTGGTGGTGGAGTGTTGATAGAGGTCATGGCTGCAGTGGACCCTAGAAAAACGCTTGCTAGTATCTTCATTTTACAAACAGGGAGACTGAGGCCCGCTTTTGAGGAGTGGCCATGGACTACTCAGAACTGGTGGCAGAGGGTCCCTTTTTAGCATCAGGGTATCTGAACTGGACCTGGTACCCTGAATCTCTTACTCCCTGCAAGCATTCTTTGGATCAGCTTCTCTCCGAAGTAAGATGGGGCCCAGGATGGGGTGGCGGATATGTGGATGCATCCCCTGCACATGCTAAGCTGGGTGGAGAAGGCACCCTAGGCTGCCTGGGGGAGAGTAAAGACTGACCTGCCCGCCAGATAACCCCAAGTATGGTGAGGCCCCTTTCCCCCCTCTTTGCTATTCACCCCTGAGCAGCAGGGCCTTGGCTAACCAGACGTGTCCTTCACCCCCTCTGCAGATATTCGAGGCCACAATAGAGAATACACAGCCCCTTCTGCAGACTGACAACGCCAGGCTAGCAGCCGATGACTTTAAGACCAAGTGAGCGACACGGTGGTGGGCTGAGGACAGAGAGTAGAGGGCAGGGGGTGAGCAGTGGGGTTGTCCAGACGGGAGGACCAGCAGGTCTTGAGCCTCAGAAGGCCCCGGCCTTTGTCTTGCCATGTATGAGAACGAGCTGGCCCTGTGCCAGGGCCTGGAGGCCGACATCAATGGCCCGCGCAGGGTGCTGGACGAGCTGACCCTGGTAAGGACTGACCTGGAGATGCAGATCAAGGGCCTGAAGGAGGAGCTGGCCTACCTGAAGAAGAACCACCAGGAGGTAAGGCTGCTGCTGGCAGTGGGAGGCTGATCCAGTGGGCTTGCAGATGCACCTGGGGCCAGGGAAGGGGGCAGCTGAGCTGACCACCTCCCCCCATCTCTTCCTAGGAGATGTTTACCCTGTGGAGTCAGACCAGCGGGGACGTCAGTGTGGAGGTGGATGCTGCCCCCAGTGTGGACCTGAACCACATCCTGAATGACATGTGCGACCAGTATGAATAGAGAGCAGACAAGAACCGCAGAGATGCCGAGGCCTGGTTCCTGAGCAAGGTGATATGGGTCCTCGGTCCTGCTGCAGGACTTCCCAGCCTGGGTGCCTCTGGGGTGCCCCACACCTTCTGTTCTTTCCTATCTCAGAAAGAGGAGCTGAGGGGCTTCCCTGGTGGCGCAGTGCTGATGCGGGGGACACGGGTTCGTGCCCCGGTCCGGGAAGATCTCACGTGCCGCGGAGTGGCTGGGCCCATGAGCCATGGCTGCTGGGCCTGCGCGTCTGGAGCCTGTGCTCCGCAGCGGGAGAGGCCACAGTGGTGAGAGGCCTGCGTACCGCAAAAAAAAAAGAAAGAGGAGCTGAACAAAGAAGTGGCCTCTAACAGCGAGCTGATGCAGAACAGCCATGATGAATTGAATGAGCTCCAAAGGGTGCTCCAGGGCCTGGAAGTCAAACTGCAGTCCCAGCTCTGCAGGGTAAGAAGGATCAGGCCCAGCCGGAGCCTCCAAGTCGCCAGTAATGGCACCACCCCCTGTAATGGAGCATCGCCGCGGTACGGTTCCATCTCTCTTCCCAGGAGTGGGTTGGATGGGTCAGTGTACCCATTATATAGATGGAGAGATGAAGGCCCAGAACAAATGGCGGAATAAATTTTCTCCATGTTGTCTAGCCCATAAGTAGCCCAGCTGGGGTCAAAAATCCATGCACCTCTCAGGAAACATGCCCAGAGACCTGGGGGGACAGCAGTGACCCCCCCTCCGTTGACTCTCTCTTTTGCTCTCTCCCATTCACAGAAAGCATCCCTGGAGAAGAGCCTGGAGGAGACCAAAAACCGCTACTGCCTGCAGCTGTCCCAGATCCAGGGGCTCATCTGCAGCGTGGAGGAGCAGCTGGCCCCCCTGCGCTGCGAGATGGAACAGCAGAAGCACGAGTACCAGATCCTTCTGGACGTGAAGACGCGGCTGGAGCAGGAGATCGCCACCTACCGCCCCCTGCTGGAGGGTGAGGACACCCAGTGAGTGGGGACCCCCCTTGTCCTGCCCCACAGACCCTTCAGCCCCACCCCTGCTCTCCCAACACACCTAACCGCTCTACCTTTTCTCCCCTACAGCCCCTCCTCCCAGCACCCATCCGGCCAGAACTATGTTTCCTGCGAAGGTAAGCCTCCTGAGGGTCCTGGAGCCGCCTTTGCCCACCCGCTGGCCTCACCACCTGAAGGCCTGGGTCCAGCCCCTGTTCGCCCCAGCTGTCTCCCCTCCCTCTCTGCTGGTGGTGGGTTAATAAAGCTGACTTTCTGGTTGATGCAACAATCCTGTGTGGTCTCCGTTCCTGAGCTGATGGGAGGGGAATTGGAGGTGCCTCCCAGGAATCTTCTGGGACCTCACAGCCTGAGGGATGCTGGAAAAAGCCAGGCTCAGAAGAGCTTGTAGGGTCTTCCCTGAAGACCTGCATGCTCTCGGGGGAGTGGGAGTTGGGACATAGGATGGGAGGGAGCTCGCTCGTGTTGACAGATGCTGTGTGAGGCGTTTTACAGCAGCTCTTTCCTCCGACTCACCTGGCGACTCTGTGAGGGGGCTGTGGTGAGGCTTATCCTGGTGCTTAATATCACACAGACACGAAGTGGCACAACCGTGGCTCAGGTCTGTCCAGCTGCAAAGTCCATGCCTTTCTTTTATACGGCTCTATCTTTTTAGGTATTTTAACCCAAGACTCCCAAGCTTGAGCTCCTCACTCTACCCCTTGGAGCCTCACCTTTGCACACGTGATTTTAGTGTTGGATGGTGGAGGGAGAGCCTGCTGCCTTGGGGGTGGTATCCACGGTTAGGACTGAATCTTTCTTCTTCCAACCTGCTCCCCCCCATCACTCCCATCAACTCCCTCCTCTTCCTCGTTCCCCTCAGCCAGTGAATCGTGTGCCAGCGAGTCCCCTAGAAATATCTGTCACCCCTGCTTCCTCTTCATCCCCACAACCACCGCCGCCATCAGACTTGTTTCTTCACTCCCTAGAACTGGGCCCAGCCTACTAATTGGAGTCCCTTGCTGTCCATCTCCCCCACCCTCACTTCTACCTAATGACCTTTCTAACGAGAATGTGGTACAGATCAAGAATAAGGAGGCCGTCAGGACCCCTCCGTTCAACCACCTGTGTTGTTCCCTCTCCCCTGGGATGCTTGGCCTTCCCGTCTCAACCCACCGTGGTGCTTCTCCCCACCCACTGCCCTGCACCGCATGAATCCACCCTACTTGGCTATTGAGGTGTACCGCACTTCTCACTTGGCGGTGGATGCCTTCTATATTTTAAAATTTTGATTAAAAAATCAAAGTTATGGGAATTCCCTGGCAGTCCAGTGGTTAGGACTCGGTGCTTTCACTGCCGGGACCTGGGTTCAATCCCTGGTTGGGGAACTAAGATCCCATAAGCCATGCAGCGTGGCCAAAACAAAACAAAACATAAGAAAACAAAACAAAAAAATCAAAGTTATGTCTGTAGAACATAATTAGATTTTTATGAAAAAGAGCCATTCCCAGGCTGACATCCCCAGGTGTCGCACACCTCCATACTTACCTCCCACTTTCAAGTCTTAGTTCTTACTTTTATCATTTGTCTCCTTCTTTCTTTTTTCTTTTTTTTGAATTTTATTTTATTTTTTATATAGCAGGTTCTTGTTAGTTATCCATTTTATACATATTAGTGTATGTATGTCAATCTCAATCTCCCAATTCATCATCCCTCACCCCCACCACTTTCCCCCCTTGGTGTCCATACGTTTGTTCTTTACATCTGTGTCTCAATTTCTGCCCTGCAAACCAGTTCATCAGTACCATTTTTCTAGGTTCCACATACATGCGTTAATATACGATATTTGTTTTTCTCTTTCTGACTTACGTGACTCTGTATGACAGTCTCTAGATTCATCCACGTCTCTACAAATGACCAATTTCGTTCCTTTTTATGGCTGAGTAATATTCCATTGTATATATGTACCACATCTTCTTTATCCATTCGTCTGTCGATGGGCATTTAGGTTGCTTCCATGACCTGGCTATTGTAAATAGTGCTGCAATGAACATTGGGGTGCATGTGTCTCTTTTTGAATTATGGTTTTCTCAGGGTATATGCCCAGTAGTGGGATTGCTGGGTCATATGGTAATTCTATTTTTAGTTTTTTAAGGAACTTCCATACTGTTCTCCATAGTGGCTGTATCCATTTACATTCCCACCAACAGTGCAAGAGAGTTCCCTTTTCTCCACACCCTCTCCAGCATTTGTTGTTTGTAGATTTTCTGATGAGGCCCATTCTAGCTGGTGTGAGGTGATACCTCATCGTAGTTTGGATTTGCATTTCTCTAATGATTAGTGATGTGGGGCAGCTTTTCATGTGCTTCTTGGCCATCTGTATGTCTTCTTTGGAGAAATGTCTGTTTAGGTCATTAGGGTGATGGGGGCCTCATAGAATGAGTTGGGGCGTGTTCCTTCCTCCGCAATTCTTTGGAAGAGTTTGAGAAGGATAGGTTTTAGCTCTTCTCTAAATATTTGATACAATTCACCTGTGAAGCCATCTGGTCCTGGACTTTTGTTTGTTGGAAGATTTTTAATCACAGTTTCAATTTCATTACTTGTGATTTGTCTGTTCACATTTTCTATTTCTTCCTGGTTCAGTCTTGGAAGGTTATACCTTTCCAAGAACTTGTCCATTTCTTCCAGGTTGTCCATTTTATTGGCACAGAGTTGCTTGTAGTAGTCTCTTAGGATGCTTTGTACTTCTGCAGTGTCTGTTGTAACTTCTCCTTTTTCATTTCTTATTTTATTGATTTGAGTCCTCTCCCTCTTTTTCTTGATGAGTCTGGCTAATGGTTTATCAATTTTGTTTATCTTCTCAAAGAACCAGCTTTTAGTTTTATTGATCTCTGCTATTGTTTCTTTTGTTTCTATTTCATTTATTTCTGCTCTGATCTTTATGATTTCTTTCCTTCTGCTAACTCTGGGTTTTGTTTGTTCTTCTTTCTCTAGTTCCTATAGGTGTAAGGTTAGCTTGTTTATTTGAGATTTTTTCTTGTTTCTTGAGGTAGGTTTTTATTGCTATAAACTTCCCTCTTAAAACTGCTTTTGCTGCATCCCATAGATTTTGGATCATCATATTTTCATTGTCATTTGTCTCTAGGTATTTTTTGACTTCTTTGATTTCTTCAGTGATCTCTTGGTTATTTAGTAACGTATTGTTTAGCCTCCATGTGTTTGTGTTTTTTACGTTTCTTCTCTTGTAATTGATTTCTAGTCTCATAGCATTGTGGTCAGAAAAAATGCTTGATATGATTTCAAATTTCTTAAATTTACTGAGGCTTGATTTGTGACCCAAGATGTGATCTATCCTGGAGAATGTCCCTTGTGCACTTGGGAAGAAAGTGTAATCTGCTGTTTTGGGGTGGAATGTCCTATAAATATCAATGAAATCTATCTGGTCTATTGTGTCATTTAAAGCTTGTGTTTCCTTATTAATTTTCTCTTTGGATGATCTGTCCCTCGGTGTAAGTGAGATATTAAAGTCCCCCACTATTACTGTGTTACTGTGGATTTCCTCTTTTATAGATGTTAGCAGTTGCCTTATGTATTGAGGTGCTCTTATGTTGGGTGCATATATATTTATAATTGTTATATGTTCTTCTAGGATTGGTCCCTTCATCATTATGTAGTGTCCTTCCTTGTCTCTTGTAACATTCTTTATTTTAAAGTCTGTTTTATCTGATATGAGTATTGCTACTCCAGCTTTCTTTTGATTTCCATTTGCACGGAATACCTTTTTCCATCCCCTCACTTCCAGTCTGTATGTGTCCCTACGTCTGAAGTAGGTCTCTCGTAGACAGCATATATATGGATCTTGTGTTTGTATCCATTCAGCAAGCCTGTGTCTTTTGGTTGGAGCATTTAATCCATTCCCATTTAAGGTAATTATCGATATGTATGTTCCTATTACCTTTTTCTTAATTGTTATGGGTTTTTTTTTGTACATCCTTTTCTTCTCTTGTGTTTCCCACTTAGAGAAGTTCCTTTAGCATTTGTTGTAGAGCTGGTTTGGTGGTGCTGAATTCTCTTAGCTTTTGCTTGTCTGTAAAGCTTTTGATTTCTCCATCAAATCTGAATGAGATCCTTGCCAGGTAGAGTAATCTTGGTTGTAATTTCTTCCCTTTCATCACTTTAAATACGTCATGCCACTCCCTTCTGGCTCGTAGAGTTTCTGCTGAGAAATCAGCTGTTAACCTTATGGGAGTTCCCTTGTATGTTATTTGTCATTTTTCCCTTTTTGCTTTCAATAATTTTTGTCTTTAATTTTTGTCAGTTTGATTACTATGTGTCTTGGCATGTTTCTCCTTGGGTTTATCCTGCCTGGGACTCTCTGTGCTTCCTGGACTTTGGTGGCTATTTCCTTTCCCATGTTAGGGAAGTTTTCGACTATAATCTCTTCAAATATTTTCTTGGGTCCTTTCTCTCTCTCTTCTCCCTCTGGAACCCCTTTAATGCAAATGTTGGTGCATTTAGTGTTGTCCCAGAGGTATCTTAGGCTGTCTTCATTTCTTTTCATTCTTTTTTCTTTATTCTGTCCCGCAGCAGTGAATTCCACCATTTTGTCTTCCAGGTCACTTATCCTTTCTTCTGCCTCAGTCATTCTGCTATTGATTCTTCTAGCGTATTTTTCTTTTCAGTTATTGTATTGTTCATCTCTGTTTGTTTGTTCTTTAATTCTTCTAGGTCTTTGTTAAACATTTCTTGCATCTTCTCGATCTTTGCCTCCATTCTTTTCCCGAGGTCCTGGATCATCTTCACTATCATTATTCTGAATTCTTTTTCTGGAAGGTTGCCTATCTCCATTTCATTTAGTTCTTTTTCTGGGGTTTTATCTTGTTCCTTCATCTGGTACATAGCCCTCTGCCTTTTCATCTTGTCTATCTTTCTGCGAATGTGGTGTTTGTTCCACAGGCTGCAGGATTGTAGTTCCTCTTGCTTCTGCTGTCTGCCCTCTGGTGGATGAAGCTGTCTAAGAGGTTTGTGCAAGTTTCCTGTTGGGAGGGACTGGTGGTGGGTAGAGCTGGCTGTTGCTCTGGTGGGGCTTTAATCCGCTCGTCTGCTGATGGGTGGGGCTGGGTTCCCTCCCTGTTGGTTGTTTGACCTGAGGCAACCCAACACTGGAACCTACCAGGGCTCTTTGGTGGGGCTAATGGCGGGCTCTGGGAGGACTCATGCCAAGGAGTACTTCCCAGAACTTCTGCTGCCTGTGTCCTTGTCCTCACAGTGAGACACAGCCAGCCCCCACCTCTGCAGGAGACCCTCCAACACTAGCAGGTAGATCTGGTTCAGCATCCTATGGGGTCACTGCTCCTTCTGCTGGGTCCCGATGTGCACACTACTTTGTGTGTTCCTCCAGGAGTGGAGTCTCTGTTTTCCCCAGTCCTGTCAGAGTCTTGCAATCAAATCCCACTACAGTTTAAAGTGTGATTCTCTAGGAATTCCTCCTCCCGTTGCCTGACCCCCAGGTTGGGAAACCTGACGTGGGGCTCAGAACCTTCACTCCAGTGGGTGGACTTCTGTGGTATAAGTGTTCTCCAGTTTGTGAGTCACGCACCCAGCAGTTATGGGATTTGATTTTATTGTGATTGCGCCCCTCCTACCGTCTCACTGTGGCTTCTCCTTTGTCTTTGGATGTGGGGTATCTTTTTTGGTGAGTTCCAGTGTCTTCCTGTCGATGATTGTTCAGCAGTTATTTGTGGTTCTGGTGCTCTCCCAAGAGGGAGTGAGAGCACGTCCTTCTACTCTGCCATCTTGAAACAATCGATCTCCTTATTTCTAAATAACAGGCTATGCTATAATTTCTAGATAGTTTTTCAGTTTTAGTTTTTTTTTTTTTAAATTGAAATATAGTTGATTTACAGTGTTGTGTTAGGTTCTGGTGTACAGCAAAGTGATTCAGATATATATGTATGTATATATATATATATATATATATATATATATATATATATATACTCTTTTTCATATTCTTTTCCATTATGTTTTATTACAGGATATTTAATATAGTTCCCTGTGCTATACAGTAGGACCTGGTTGTTTAGGTAGTTTATATATAGTAGTTTGTATCTGCTAATCCCAGACTACTAATTTATTCCTCCCCACCTTTCCCCTTTGGTAACCATAAGTTTGTTTTCTATGTCTGTGAGCCTGTTCCTGTTTTGTAAATAAGTTCATTTGTATCATATTTTAGATTCCACATATAAGTGGTAGCATATGATATTTGTCTTTCTCTGTCTGACTACTTCACTTAGTATCATAATTTTGAGGTCTGTTCATCTTGCTGCAAATGGCATTATTTCATTCTTTTTTAATGGCTGAGTAGTATTCCATTGTATATATATGTATATATCACATGTTCTTTATCCATTCGTCTGTTGATGGACACTTTGGTTGTTTCCATGTCTTGACTATTATAAGTAGTGCTGCTATGAACATTGAAGTGCATGTATCTTTTCGAATTAGAGTTTTCATCATTTCTAGCTATATGCCCAGGAGTGGGATTGTTGGATCATGTGGTAACTCTATTTTTAGTCTGTTAAGGAACCTTCATACTGTTGTCCATAGTGGCTGCACCAATTTACATTCCCACCAACGTTGTAGCAGGATTCCCTTTTTCCCACACCTTCTCCAGCATTTATTATTTGTAGACTTTTTGATGATGGCCATTCTGACTGTGTGAGGTGATACTTCACTGTAGTTTTGATTTGCATTTCTCTAGTAATTAGTGATGTTGAGCATCTTTTCATGTGCCTATTGGCCATCTGTATGTCTTCTTTGGAGAAACGTCTGTGTAGGTTTCCTGCCAATTTTTTGATTTTTTTTTATTATTGAGTTGTATGAGCTGTATGTATATTTTGGAAATTAAACCCTTGTATGTCGAATCATTTGCAAATATTTTCTCCCATTCCATAGGTTGTCTTTTCGTTCTGTTTATAGTTTCCTTTGATGTGCAAAATCTTATAAGTTTGATTAGGTCCCATTTGTTTATTTTTGCTTTTATTTCTATTGCCTTGGGAGAGTGACCTAAGAAAACATTGCTACGATTTATGTCAGAGAATGTTTTGCCTATGTTCTCTTCTAGGAGTTTTATGGTGTCACGTCTTATATTTAAATCTTTTTTTAAAAATTATTTATTTATTTTTGGCCACATCCTGTGTTAGTTGCGGCATGCGGGATCTTTCACTTGATGTGCGGGCTCTTTGTTTTGGCGCAGGGGCTTCTCTCTAGTTGTGGTGTGGGGGCTCCAGAGTGCATGGGCTCTGTAGTTGTGGTGCACAGGCTCTAGAGCATGTGGACTCTGTACTTGCGGCATGTGGGCTCTCTAGTTGTGGCCTGTGGACTCAGTAGTTGCAATGCGCAGGCTTAGTTGCCCTGCGGCATGTGGGATCTTAGTTTCTTGACCAGGGATTGAGCCCACGTCCCCTGCATTGGAAGGTGGATTCTTAACCACTGGACAACCAGGGAAGTCCTGTCTTTAAGTCTTTTTGAGTTTATTTTTGTGTATGGTGTGAGGGAGTGTTCTAACGTCATTGATTTAAAATGCAGCTGTCCAACTTTCCTAACACCAGTTGCTGAAGAGACTGTCTTTTTCCAATTGTATATTCTTCCCTCCTTTGCTGAAGATTAATTGACTGTAGGTGTGCAGATTTATTTCTGGACTCTCTATTCTGTTCCATTGATCCATATGTCTGTTTTTGTGTCAGTAGCATGCTGTTTTGATTACTGTAGCTTTGTAGTATTGTCTGAAGTCTGGGAGGGTTATGCCTCCAGTTTTGTTCTTTTTCCTCAGGATTGCTTTGGAAATTCTGGGTCCCTTATGCCTCCATATAAATTTTAGGATTATTTCCTCCAGTTATGTGAAAAATAACTTTGGTTATTTTTCTCTTTGGTAACTTGATAGGGGTCACATTTAATCTGTAGATTGCTTTGGGTAGAATAGCCATTTTTCAGGTTTAGTTTTTAATCACTGCTGTATAGGAAGAGAATTTAGCTCTCTATGTGCATTTTCCCTATCCACTTTTTCCTACCCTCTCAATAACTTTTCATTAGTAAATGTTTAATGTTTACATTTTTATGACTATTTAAATATTATTCACAACCAAATCATGTTTTACACTATATTAAATTTCCTCAGAATAAATATCTGTTTTTCAGTTTGTATAAGTTTTCTTTGTACCTATCACTAATTCACTGCCAGAAGTATACATCTCCTCTTAATGTGTTAAACACTGCCTATTCCATCAATTTCATGTTCTTGAAGATGTCCTTCCTGGAGCCCTCTGTCCTCCTGCTCCAGTCTGTTCTGGGTGCTCTCTGGGCCTGCTGTTACCCAGGCATCTCCCTTCACCATTGTCTTGGGCATCTCTTCTTTCTCTATTGCACCCCTTGTTTTCTGGATCCCATGTCTTCTTTTTCCTCCCTCTCCCTCCCTTTATTTGAGTGAAACACATACTCTTATGAAAAGTTTTATAGAGGTTAAAGTTTTTGAACTTTCATTTCTGAAAATATTGTTAGTCTCTTGACTGATAGTTTGGCTGGGTATGGAATTCTAGGTTGGAAGTAATTTTTCCTCAGCATTTTGAAGGTATTGTTTCTTCACTGTTTCCTGGCTTCCGGTATTATACTTGAGAAGTCTAATTCTATTTTGATTCTAGATCCTTCATACTATCCCATTCCCACCCTTCCCCCAGCAGGATTTAGGTTCTTCTCTTTCTCTCCAGTGGCTGAAATATCACATATTCTGCCTTGTTGTGGCTGTGTCTTCATCTGTTGGATTAGGCACTTAGCAGAATCTTTCAATGTAGGAACTCATGTTCTTCACTGATAACATTTTGGTGAGTTTCTTTCATATATATATACATATACAAACATAACTACAATCTCACCAAATACAATTTAATGCTGTTTCCACTTTTTTTGGTTACCATTTAAAGTAATGCAACAATGGAACATCTTTCTGCATAACAATTTATTTTCATATATTTTTTGCAGTGTTTCTTTAGGCTAGATTCCCAGAAGTATAATTACTAGGTGAGAAGATAATGAATATTTTAAGGGTCTTAATTTGTATTGCCAAATTGATTTAAAGAGAAGTTGTACCAATTTACATATTTTTCCATCAGGGAATGGGAGTGCCTATTTCAAAACATGCTCAGCAACTTTGAGTATTATCTTTAAAAAATATCTTTTGTGAATTGATTCATCACTTTTAAAGATGATGTTATGGAAGAACTCTGACACAGACATATAGTCCTGGCCTGGGTTGTTAAAAACTCGTGAGCACATGCTCATGAGTTGTTGAGTAATGAGATGTCAGAACAGAGTGTGCAGAACACACTTTACCTGGGTGTGGGGAGCGATTTTAACAAAACTGTTTGTGCTTGTGTCTTCAGAATGAATACCAGCCATCGGTGGGCCCTCGGGAAGCTCCATGAGAAAGTCCTCCATTTGACAGATGGGGAAACTGAGATTTCAACTAATCAAGGAAAAAAAAATTTCTTTGGGTCTCTCAGCTAGTTAGAAAAATGGCCTAAGAGCAGGAACCATGTGTCTCCTGTTCATTGCTGTGTCCAGTGTAAACAAAACCTGAGCCCCTTTTATTTTTTATTAATATTATTATTTTATTGAGGTATAGTGGATTTTCAACATTATATTAGTTTCAGGTGTACAACATGGTGGCTAAATATTTTTATAGCTTATACTCCATTTAAAGTTATTATAGGGCTTCCCTGGTGGCACAGTGGTTGAGAGTCCACCTGCCGATGCAGGGGACGCAGGTTCGTGCCCCGGTCTGGAAAGATCCCACATGCCGCGGAGCGGCTGGGCCCGTGAGCCATGGCCGCTGAACCTGCGCGTCCGGGGCCTGTGCTCCGCAACGGGAGAGGCCACAACAGTGAGAGGCCCGCATACCGCAAAAAAAAAAAATAAATAAAAATAAAGTTATTATAAAATATTGGCTATATTCCTTGTGCTGTACAATATGTCCTTGTAGCCTATTTATTTTATACATAGTAGTTCATAGCTATTAATCCTCTATCCCTATCTTGCCCCTCCTCCCTTCCCTCTCCACGCTGGTAACCACTAGTTCGTGCCCTATGTCTCAGAGTCTATTTCTGTTTTGTTATATTCACCATGAGCCTCCTTTAAAGAAAGACATTATCGAAGCAGAAATGTAAATTTCGCCTTCAGTAAAGGAAGCAGGTTTTCCATCTGGAAATGCTTGGATTTCTCAAGCTAAGATTCAAGTCCAAATCAGACTGCATTTTTAATTTTTAAAAATTTTATTGAAGTATAGTTGATTTACAATGTTGTGTTAATTTCTGCTGTACAGCAAAGAAATTCAGTTATGCATATATATATTCTTTTTTGTCTGCTTTTCCATTATGGTTTATCACAGGATACTGAACATAGTTCCCTGTGCTATATAGTCCTTATTGTTTATCCATCCGATATATACTAGTTTGCTTCCGCTGATCCCAAACTCCCAATCTATCCCTCCCCCATGTCCCCTCCCCCTTGGCAACCACAGGTCTGTGCTCTATGTCAGATCAGACTGCATTCTGCTCTTGGCTGGTCTTTCCTGCTTCCTAAGATCCTGGCACCTGAGATGAGGAGGTTGAGTGCTCTTGAATGTTCCTTGTAACTTGTCTATTTTGAACACACCCTCAGATTCTTCATGCTCGAGTTATGTGTCAAAGTTGGTAAAATATTGTTTTAGATAATCGCATAAAGTGCTAAACAATGGCTGAAGTGAGAATTAATGATAGCCCATAAAGTGTATCTGCTGAAGTCGGTGACTTAGTGGTAAGCTCCTAAAGGTTTTGCGTTCTTTGGGATCATTGTTTCTGAGAGCTATTAAAAGCACTGTGTCACTCCTGATATCTGAGATAAGTGATTTCTTCCGTTTGCCTTCCCATTGCTGTAGCTTGTAGTTTAAAATCTTCTGATGGCTTCCGGAAACATAACACACATGAAGCTTTTGGTTTTGCCTGTCCCCAACAAACTTAGACAGCACCTGGCATGTAAGGGACACTCAAGATTTGTGGATTAGAGCCATGGGTTTGGTGTAGAAGACTCTGCTCTGTCTGGTCTCCATGGAACGTTCTCAGAAAGAAGATTCTTGGGGACAGGCTTCTCTAGATTCCATGTGCCTTTCATCACATTGCTCCAAGGTTGCCGCAGAAGAGAAAGCAAGTATCTTTTTGAGCTATGGAGGGGTGTAGTCGGGGCTGTGAGAGCTGAGGCACTGAGCAAGTGCAGCTCTTTATCAGGCCTCCCTCGGATGTGCTGCCCCTTCCTCTGATGTGCTGTGTGGTCACTGCCATGGGCAGACATAGCTCTGTGTCCCTGCTTCCCCATCTGTCCAGGACGCCAGAAGGGCTTTGAGCAGATTAAGGGGTGTTAAAGCATAAAAGGCTATTTGGAAGGAGAGTCCATTTCTGACTCGGTTCCCTGTTAACCCACTGATGGGGTCCAAATGTTTCTTTCCTACAATTATAAGATTATTACACCTAAAACAGATATGTTTTGTTCCTTCCAATTGTAACCAAGCAGGACCCTGTGGAGTCTTCCCGGGACAGACCCCTCCTCCATATCCTCTGTGGTAATGTAGCTCCTCTCTGAAGTACCCAGATAATAGTATCTCATGCATACTTCCTGAGTTTTTCTTTAAAAATGCTTTGCTGAAACCCTTCAGAGAGTTTGGGGATTTTTTTGGGCACGAGCCACCCGTTCTCCTTGTATGACCCTGCAAAAATATTTCTCTGCTCCAAAATCCGATGTCTTGGTTTGTTTGGCCCCGCTGTGCATAGGGCACGTGAACTTGCATACAGTAACACAGTTTTTATCTGCCATATGAATAGTGTGACAACATAAATGGAAGTATAAAAAAACAAAACATTCATCCATTGTTCTGTCCCCAAGATTTTTATTCTCCTAGGCTCTTTTCTGGCCTCCTTATATGTGAGTACATGGCAAAGGTGACTTTCAAATATTTAAGGGGCTTCATTATTAAATGAATAAGTTAATAGAAATAAAAGACCAGGGCTTCTCTGGTGGCGCAGTGGTTGAGAGTCTGCCTGCCGATGCAGGGGACACGGGTTCGTGCCCCGATCTGGGAAGATCCCACATGCCGCGGAGTGGCTGGGTCGGTGAGCCATGGCCGCTGAGCCTGCGCATCCGGAGCCTGTGCTCCGCAACGGGAGAGGCCACAACAGTGAGAGGCCCGCGTACCGCAAAAAAAAAAAAAAAAAAAAAAAAAAGAAAGAAAAGACCAGTATAAAAGGACATATGTACAAAGATATTTATTGCTGCATTATTTATAGTGGCTGAAAATGGAAAACCAAGTGACAACCGTTGGTAGTGTATAGTAAAGGGGATAGTGCCATAACCAAGCAGGACCCTATGGGGCCTTCCTGGGACAGACCCTTCCCCCATATCCTCTGCTTTAGCTCCTCTCTGAAGTACCTAGATAATAGTATCTGATGTACATTTCCTGAGTTGTTTTACAGATGCTAAAACCCCCACTAAATGGAATAATTTAACTACTTGATGACCATGAGCATGTTGCCCCCAGACCTACTGGAGCTTAAGGACTGAATAATTTTAACAGAGTAATACCACTCTGTTACCTCACCATCAACCAATCAGAGAATTGTGCACGAGCTGATCATAGGCTGGGACTCCCTTCCCTCACCTGGCCTTTAAAAATGTTTGGCTGATGACAGCCAACATTTATTGTTTGTAGTCTTTTTGATGGCCATCATCAAAAAGTCTACAAACAATAGATGTTGGAGAGGGTGTGGAGAAAAGGGAACCCTCCTACACTTTCGGTGGGAAAGTAAATGGGTACAGTCACTATGGAGAAAAGTATGGAGGTTCTTTAAAAAAGTAAAAATAGAGCTACCATATAATCCAGCAATCCCACTCCTGGACATATATCCAGAGAAAACCATGGTTTGAAAGGATACACGTACCCCAATGTTCGTTGCATACTATTTACAATAGCCAAGACATGGAAGCAATTTGTAGCAACATGGATAGACCTGGAGATTATCATACTAGGTAGAGTAAGTCAGACAGAGAAAGACAAATATCATATGATATTCTGCTTGTATGTGGAATCTAAAAAAAATGATACAAATGAACTTATTTACAAAACAGAAACAGACTCACAGACTTAGGAAACAAACTTATGGTTACCAAAGGGGAAAGGTGTGGGAGGGATAAATTGGGAGTTTGGGACTGACATACACACATTACTATATTTAATATAGATAACCAGCAAGAACCTACTGTATAGCGCAGGGAACTCTGCTCAATATTCTGTAATAACCTAAATAGGAAAAGAACTTGAAAAAGAATAGATACAAGGATATGTATAACTGAATCACTTTGCTGTACACCTGTAACTAACACAACATTGTTAATCAACTATACACCCATATAAAATAAAAATTAAAAAAAATGTTTTGCTGAAACCCATCGAGGAGTTCAGGCTTTTTGAGCATTAGCTGTCCCAGACTCCTTGTTTGGTGCCCTGTAATAGACGCTGTACTTTCCTTCACCAGAACCCGGTGTCAGTAGATTGGCTTTACTGTGTGCAGGCAAGTGGACCCAAGTTTGGTTCAGTAACAGTACTCCACGCATACTATGGAATATTCAGCAGCTGTCATGATCAGTAAGTTGGAGCTGTGTCAGATGGCAAGAGAGATTCCTTAAATGTAGAAAAGCACTTGTAGGATGTTGATCTCACTTGTGTGAATAAATAAAAGCCAGTCTCCCATTTATGTAAATGCATGTGTGTGTGTGTACAGTTATGAGCGCCAAAAATATAAATGGGAACATATGCTGTGATTAGCATGGATTACCTTGGTGGTAGGGTGGGAGACTGATGTGGTGGAGGGGGAGAGTAGAAGAGAAGAGGAGATATAAGAAAACAGGAAAGGAAAAAAAGTGCACACACTTTTATATATATACATAAAATTGTGTATGTATGTCTATGAACAAAGAAAATAAACAAAAAAAAATAAAAACCAAAGAATCAGTTTATTTAATTTGTTGAATACCACGTCAAATTCCTAGTTAAAAACAGATTGCACACACTAATATCCTGGACTGTCATTTTTTTTTTTAAGGTTTAAATCATTGTGTATTTTTTTTGACATCTTTATTGGAGTATAATTGCTTTATAATGCTGTGTTAGTTTCTGCTTTATAACAAAGTGAATCAGCTATACCTATACATATGTTCCCATATCTCCTCCCTCTTGCGTCTCCCTCCCACCCTCCCTATCCCACCCCTCTAGGTGGTCGCAAAGCACCGAGCTGACCTCCCTGTGCTATGCATCTGCTTCCCACTAGCTAGCTATTTTACATTTGGTAGTGTATATATGTCCATGCCACTCTCTCACTTCGTCCCAGCTTACCCTTCCCCCTCCCTGTTGGACTGTCAATTTTATATTGCTATATGAGAGTTTTTTTGTTACTTTATTGAAGTATAGTCGATTTACAATTTTAGGTTGATTTCTGCTGTACAGCAAAGTGATTCATTTATACACATATATAAGCATTCTTTTTCATATTCTTTCCCATTATGGTTTATCACAGGATATTGGATATATTTCCCTGTGCTATATAGTAGGACCTTGTTGTTTATCCATTCTATATATAACAGTTTGCCTCTGTTAATCCCAAACTCCCAATCCATCCCTCTCCCTCACCCCCTCCACCTTGGCAACAGCAAGTCTGTTCTCTATATTTGTGAGTCTGTTTCATAGATAGGTTCATTCGTGTCATATTTTAGATTCCACACACAAGTGATATCATATGGTATTTGTCTTTCTCTTTCTGAATTACTTCACTTAGTATGATAATCTCTAGGTCCATCCATGTTGCTGCAAATGGCATTATTTCATTCTTTTTTATGGCTGGGTTGTATTCCATCGTGTATACGTACCACATATTCTTTATCCATTCACCTGTCGATGGAGGTTTAGGTTGTTTCCAAGTCTGTGTTATTGTGAATAGTGCTGCTATGAACATAGGGGTGCATGTAGCTGTATGATAGATTATTAAAACCATCTTAAAGTTTAAGTGTAGAGTTCAGTAGTGTGAAATATATTCACATTGTTGTGCAAGGGATCTCTAGAACTTCGTCTTGCAACATTGAAACTCTATACCCACCCTTACACTAATTCTCTCCTCCCTCTTCCCAGCCCTTGGTAGCCAGCTTTCTACTTTCTGTTTCTATGATTCTGGCTACTATAGGTACTTCCTAGGAGTGGAATCACACAGTATTTTTCCGTCCTGTGTCTGGCTTATTTCGCTTAGTGTGATGTCCTCCAGGTTCATCCATGTTGTGGCATGTGACACCATATAATAGATTTTAAAATTCACTTTGTATTTAGATAATAATATGGCTATACAAATCAAAAGTGACAACCAAAAAGAAAAAAACAAAACAAGCTTAAAGTCAGATCGTAGTCCCTTGCAGAAGGTAGCGTGGAATAGTGGAAGGAGGCAAGAGGACCACATGGGTTGAACTTGGAGCGTGACCTTGAGCCGATCTCTTCATCTCTCCAAGTCTCAGTTTCCTCTTCTGTAAATTTAGGATGTTGGCATCTACCTGAAGGGGTTCATGAAAGAATGAAAGGAGATAAAATGTGGACAAAGCACACAGTAGGCCCCCAATAAATGTTTGCTTGCTTCTTCCCTCTCTCTCGGACAGTTTTCAAAGCAGCCCGACCTGTTGCTGCCTCCTTTGGTTCTTGCAGAAAGGCTGGGGCAGGCTCTGTGTCCTGCGTGTTCAGGCTGAGATGAAGTGAACGCCTCCTCCCTGCCCGCTCTCTGCCAGGACTCCTTGCTATCTCCCCGTACCACACTCGTCCCATTTTGCAGGTGGGGAAATAGAGGCTCAAGGAGGCTGAGCCACTTGCTGAAGGGCACGTGACTGGTAGGTGAGGTGTTAGAACGGTGTCCCCCCGACCCATCCCACTTCAGGGTAGATCTTCCAGATGAGCAGACCACTGGTCTCGTTTGACTTGTTCAGGTTTCCAGAGAAGGCGAGTTCCTGCAGGAGTCCAGTGACTCAGCCCGTGTCCACTTAGAGGCTGTTCTGAGCCAGGTGTGCTGGGCTCAGGGTGGGGCCTATGGTGATCAATCAGGAGCAGCCCTGGCCTTAAAGGAGGTGTTGATTTAGAGCTACTACGTGGGGAAGGGCACTCTTTGTCTTTCTCCTAGAGGTGTCGCTGGTGTGTGCAGCGTGGTTCCGCAGCCCGCCCCCCCCCCGCCCCCCTCCCCCGCCCCCCAGGCCAAGCACCCCTGGGCAGCCCGGTCTTGGCCGCTGCCTCCCCTCCCCCTCCTCTTCCTCTAGGTAAGGCAGTGGGGCATTAACACCATGGAAATGGCCCATCGCTACAAATTGGGGCTTGATTTGTTGTGTTTTAGTGATTGTCCAGACTTCAGAAAGTCTAGGCTTTAACATTTCAAGAAGAAAAATGTTAAAAAAATGCAGATTAATCTGAAAAGTGTGTCATGTCTGTAGCCATTGCCCTCTGAATAGCAAAAATTACAAAAAAATATCCTTTCAGTATTTGGAATCTGATATTTGACTTAGCAAAGAGTTACTCACATCATTGGTAAATGACTGAAGTTAGGGCCTAGGCCTTTGTGGTTTCAGTTTTATCTTATCCCTTGACGTAAACACAAACTTTAACCAGCATTCGTGTCAGAACAACACTTTATTATCAGCGGCAACCAGAGATTGCAAGAGTTTGGCAAAATCAGTGAAAGCATCCTATGGGAATCATTTGACTCTATGGACCTACAATTAAAGAGTACGCCTTATTATTTGTAAATTGCTGCTAGGCATCCCTTATATTAATAAAATTTATAGATTATATATTTATATTTATAAAAGTTATCAATATAATTGTAAATATAATTATATCATTTATACATATACTAATTATAAATTTATATTATATATTATTTATGACTATTACATATTTATAATATAAAATTATATAATATAATGAATATATTAATATAATATGCAATTAATATAATAATAAATAATGATACATTAGAATATATGATATATAACTATATAATATATTATGTGTAATATATAGTTATACATTATTAAATTACATATTTATTATAATTTGTAACATATTCTGTATTATTATATAATACATATATTGTAAAATTATATATTAGTCTATGTAATATATGTACAATATATTATAAAATTATATATTATTTGTGTGTAATGTATATATTTCCCCTCTCCCTGGATATCTGGTGGGTGAACATTTACCAGCATACCACTGGCATATATAGTTAAAACCCAAAAGCTCAGGTGCCTCAGTTTGGGTTTTAGAAGCAGATCCTTAGACAAAAATTTCAAGTGCAAGAAGTGTTTTGGGTGATGTCTCATGAAACACCGTTAGGAAGGGGGAAGTGAGACAGGGAGGGAAAGGAAGCTAAGGGCTGTGTTATCAAGCAAGTGGACACTGTGGACAACTGGAGCTTAATCCCACCAGGGAACTCCCACCTCAGTGTTCTTTCCAAAGGACGAGGGAGCTGGGGTATTTATCCTCCCATTCCATCAGTCTCAGGCAGGGGGAGTGGCATTAACCCCCCCAGCACTCTGGCCTGTCCTGTACATTGGCAGAATGGGCTCTTGTGGCCAGAGAAGGTCCTCAGGCAAAAGTAAGTGCCTAGGAGAAGTGACCAGAACTTGGTGGTAACCCCTGTGACGCTGCCAGGGGTTTGCTTTATGGAGCATCCTGGCAGCTTTGGGACAGCTGCACGTTCAGTGGCAGCTGGAAGGGGTTCAGCACTTGGGGACTGAGGCCCAGGGAGCTTCCTTGCCTTTACCTCTCTAAGTCTATAACATGGATACTGTAACCTTCCCCAAGAGGCTTAGGATTAAGTGATAATATCGGTGGTAGTGCCTAGCCCAGGGCTCAGGAAATGAAAGCTCTAAGTGTCCTTCAGAGTCTATGAAGACAGATTCTTCTCAGACCTCAGACCTTAGAAGATATTTATCTCTCTTGACAGTCAGATGTGCCTCCTTTTTAGTTAGTGAGAGTTTTATATTTCGTCATGTTTCCTTTTTTGTCTTGGCTGCCGGGAAACCCAGAGCTAGAGGTCAGGTCTACCAGCCTCTTCCCTATAGTTACAACCACCTCCCTTTTTTTTTTTTTTTTTTTTTGCGGTACGCGGGCCTCTCACTGCTGTGGCCTCTCCCGTTGCGGAGCACAGGCCCCGGACGCGCAAGCTCAGTGGCCATGACTCACGGGCCCAGCCGCTCAGTGGCATGTGGGATCTTCCCGGACCGGGTCACGAACCCGCGTCCCCCGCATCGGCAGGCGGACTCTCAACCACTGCGTTACCAGGGAAGCCCCCACCTCCCTTTTGCAGTAGACACAAATTGGGGTGGCTGCTTAGATCATAGAGGTTGGGGCCAAATCTGTGCCCCTCACTTTTTCTGATACTAGACCTTTACTCCTTGGTTGGGCCTTGGGGCTGTGGGGCAAGTATGCCTGCTGGGTTGGTCATATAGGATTCTGGCTACTGGCCACATCAGGCCATGCAGGTGGCCTTCCCTGGGTTTTTTTCAAATTCGAGTTGATCCTCTCTAGCCAAGAGGCTGAAGGATGGGTTTAGGACTGCCTTCAGCCATGGTTCCAGCCTTTTGTGTGTGTGTGTGTGTGTGTGTGTGTGTGTGTGTGTGTGTGCGCGCGCGCGCACATTGCAAAGGGAGAGAGAGAGAGAATGATGAATCAGTGAATTGCCTCTTTTTGAAACTAATTCAATTTGGGTTTCTGTCTTTTGCAACCAAAACATGTTCATCAATATACTCTATTGTCTAATTCTTGATTTGTTTTACTTTAATGGATACTTTTAGTTTTATTATACATGAGGTAAGTTTTATGTTATAAATTTTTTTCTTTTTTAAAATTGAACTATAGTTGATTTACAATATTTAGGTATACAGCAAAGTAGATTCAGTTATACATGTATATATATATATATATATATATATATATACATACACATATATTCTTTTTCAGCTTCTTTTCCATTATAGGATATTACAAGATATTGAATATAGTTCCCTGTGCTGTACAGGAAATCCTTGTTGCTTATCTATTTTATATATAGTAGTGTATATCTGTTAATCTCATACTCCTAATTTATCCCTCCCCTTCCTCTTTTCCCTTTGGTAACCATAAGTTTGTTTTCTATGTTTGTGAGTCTGTTTCTGTTTTGTACATAAGTTCATTTGTATCATATTTTAGATTCCCACATATAAGTGATATCATATGATATTTGTCTTTCTCTGCCTGACTTACTTCACTTAGTATGATAATCTCTAGGTCCATCTATGTTGCTGCAAATGGCATTTACTTCATTCTTTTTATGGCTGAGTAATATTCAATTGTATGTATACCACATCTTCTTTATCCATTCATCTGCTGATGGACACTTAGGTTGCTATCATGTCTTGGCTATTGTAAATACTGCTGCTATGAACACTGGGGTGCATGTATCCTTTCAAAATAGAGTTTTCACTTTTTCCAGATATATGCCCAGGAGTGGGATTGCTGGATCATATGGGTAACTCTATTTTTAGTTTTTTAAGGAGCCTCCATACTGTTTTCCATAGTGGCTGCATCAATTTTCATTCCCACCAACAGTGTAGGAGGGTTCCCTTCCACACCCTCTCTAGCATTAGCTATTTGTAGCCTTTTGGATGATGCCCATGTGTTGATGGGGTTGTCTGGTTTTTGATATTGAGCTGTATGAGCTATCTGTATATTTGGGAAATTAACTCCTTGTCAGCTGCGTCGTTTGCAAATGTTTTCTCCCAGCCTGTGTCTTTTTGTTTTGTTTATGGTTTCTTTTGCTGTGCTGTACATGTGTCTTTTCTCATAAGCTGCCCAGTCCCCTCTTTTGGAAGTGAGTGACATAGAAATGGGTATGTGTATGTGTCTGAGGACAGATGTTGCCCCCGTTCCATCGACAGCCAGGGCTGCTTGGAGAACCAGGTAATGCCGAGTGACTGGTGGCACTTCCCTGGTCTCGGGGCCTCACTGGAATCCCTGAGCTGCTGCTTCCCCACCTCCCTCACTCCCCGGGGGTGGCGGTGCGGGGGGACGGTGCTGGACCTCCAACCTCAGAATGTGGGTCCCTGCCTTTTCCCCTCACACCCAAGCCGTCCTGCTGACTCTTCCCTGGCAGGGCTTCCGCATCTACCAGTTTCCAGAGACTCCGCCCTGGCCAGGCCCTCGCAGACTCACCAGCTCATCACCGTGGCCTGCTGGCCTCAGCAGCTCTCTGGAGGCCTCCCTCCTCCTGTCGCTCTGATGCCCCAGCGCTCTCCTGGACTCCCCTTTGTTCTTTGCTTGAATTGTGATACCTGTTTTCCATTTGTGCTCACCCCCTGCCCGCCCTTGACCTCTAGGGCTTCATTTAAAGTAAGTTTTTAGCTAAAAATTTCTTCTGTGCCAAGCACCATGCTGGCTACTAGCCATGAATTGTCTACTCCTCTCAATAATCCTGCAAGGGAGGAACTATTATTTTGCCCATTTGATAGGAAACAGGCTCAGAGGGCTGCAGCGACTTGTCCAAAATCACACAGCTGGTCAGTGGGGGAGCCCAGGCTAGAGCCCCAAGTGTGACTCCTCCCTGTCTCAGCCTGGGGGGAGGGGTGAGCTGCATGGCCTTGAACCTGGTCCCCCACCTCTGACTGGTGGAAACTGCTCCTTTCTTTCTACCCTTCAGGCTGGAAAGCCTTGCCATTCTTGCGGGGTCTCCCGTCCCCTCTCCCAGGGCCTGTTGCTCAAGGCTCCTGACACAGCTCTTGTGATTCCCGGATGCTGAAGTTGCTGGCGCTGGTGTTCTCACAGCCACGCCCCTGTCTGGGAATGCTGCCTCCCACTCCACCCATGCAGGGATCTTCCTTCTTTCAAACCTGAGTCAAACCTTTCCAAGAAGGCTTCCATGTGCTACCCAACTCCCCGGCGGCTCCTCAGTTCTGGGCTCCCCTCAGCCTACGGAGCAGAGAAGGCTCTAGGCTCATTTGCCCTCTTGCTTTAGACTGGATGCCCCCGAGCATAAGGGCTGTGTCTCCCCTGTCAGACCAGAGTAATTACAGTAAATTAACACACTGAACACCCACTACATGAGAGAGACACTTTGTGGCTAGCCCCCGAAGGCACTGTAGTAAATTATAATGGGGGGTGCACAGATCATAGAAGTACTGGGAGCGCTGAAAAAGGGGAAATCCAGGTGATCTGACTCCTTGGGAGAGAAGTCCGCCAAACCCATCCCTTATCTGGATAAGGGCAAGCGGCATCTTCCTTCCCCCTTTTTCCTTTGCTCCCCCCTCTCCCAAAGTGTGTTCCACACGGACGCCAGAGTAGCGCTTGTAAACACACCTGACAGTGTCATTGCCCTTCTTAGGACCCTTCAGTGCCCCCAGGGTTGTCAGGATAAAGTCTGAGCTCCTTAGCACGGCCTTTGTCCCCCAGCCTCTGCTTTCAGTTCCATCAGGGAGATCCAGCCTTCAGCAGTGTGCTCCGGCAATGCTTAAGTGCTTGCATTCTCCAACAGACCCATGTCTCACGCCTATGTGTCTTTGCTCAGGTGCTTCCCTGAGCAAATGGGATGTCCTTCCTCACTTCCTTAGCTTGCTTGGCATCTATTCATCATCAAGGTTCAGCTAAGTTAAGAACTCCTCTAGGATGCTTGCCCACCCTGGGATGGGTGGGATGACTTCCCTTTCTCTGTGTTCCATCCATCCTTCACCCCCCAGCCCACCCATCAACCCAACCACCATCCATCCTCCTTCCATTTTTCTATTTATCCATCCATTATCCTTCCATCCATCCATCCATCTGCCCACTCACCTGCCAATCCATCCATCCATCCATCCATCCATCCATCCATCCTTCCACATTTCCTTACCATCTTCCCTTTCCTCCCTTCCTCCCTTCCTTGCCCCTCTCTCTTTCTCTTCTGTCTGTCTTTCACTGAGCATCTACTTTATGCCACACAGTCTACAGAAATCATATCTTAAATCTGTCTGTTGAACTGAGGCTTGGCCTCAAAGAGCGTGAGAGTTGAGCAGAAAGAGAAGACAGAAGAGGAAATTCAGGCAGAAGCTGGGAGATGAGTGGGGATGTAGGGGTTAGTGAGAGAACTGGGCTGCTGGGGTGGAGCTCAGTTTGCGCTGGGCATCACGGGTTATTGGCTGGAGAACTTAAGTCTTATTTTTCTTGAACAGGGAGCTAATAGAGGGTTAGTGAATCCATCTGTTGCTGGCCTTTGGTTACCTAACCGTTGATGTTCTCAACAAACCGAACGTGATTCTGGGGTTCAGGCACAGCTCTTTTCACCCTATACATTCTCACCCTGCCTAGCTCAGATTGCTGGCTAACAATCGTTAAACACTTGGCACTTTCAAAGCAGGTTCTGTTGTGTGACTTTGAACATGACCTTTCCCCTCTCTGGACCTCGGTTTCCCCATCTGGAAAGTTAAGAGACTTGTCTAGATGACCCCTGAAGCCCTTTCTGGCTCAGACTTTTGGGGACCCTCTGGCAGGAGGGGACCTGTCTTTGAAAAGTGAGGCTTACAGCCCAGGCGAGCTGGGATTGAATCCTGGCTGAGAAGCTTCCTTGCTGTGGACACTTGAGAATTTCCTCAACCTCTGAAACTTCTGCATCTAAAACGTGGGATGGTCAGTCTCTGTTCTACCAGCTCTAGCAGCTGGCAGGCTCAGACGGGCCCAGGGACACGGAAACACTTGAATCAGCCTGTTGGGTCAGCGCAGGTTCTCACAGGATGCTTGGCCCAGACGGGCAGTCTGACCCGGGAAACCAGCGGGTGGTAGAGCTTTCTAGGGGACAGGGCACCCAGGTGTTCCAGGCTCCTGATTGCCTCCTGGGCCTGCAATCCTACCTGCCAGCCTGCTCCTGGCCCCCATGCTAGCCCTGCATTTCTGGCGACAGACACTCAGGTCCAGGTCAGTTCAGGTCCCAGACTGTCATTCTTAGAAGTGACAGCCCTCAGCTCTAGGAGACTTAACCCTTCCTGTACAGAGGTGGCTGGGACCTGGGGAGAGGGATGGACAAAGTGAAGGGGCCTGGGCAGGGGAGAGTGTGGAGAGATGAGGAAGGAAGGGCAGGGGACACAGAACTCTGTCAGGAGGAGATGAGAAGCCCAGCCCTGGGCAGACCCTGGAGGGGAAGGTGGTCTGAGAATCGCAAGGAGGGCTCCAACTGGTTACTTGACTGTGAACCTTTCTGGACCTCAGACTTCCTACCTGTGACATGGGGAGGACCTTGACTCTCCCTTCCTTTCCCCCATGGCTGGTGGGGAGCTAAGAAAAGACTCTAGACATCAGTGGTTAGAGAAACACTTGGTATCTCTTAAGAGAAGAGGCCTGGGAATACCTTAGGGCACAGAGATGGTTTGAGGGGGCCCAGACTGTCTTTGGGGCTGGACAAGAGAGGAAGAAAGGGTTCTTTCTTGGGCCTGGACCACTCCCCCAATCTCTCCTAAAAGCCACAGTCCCTCAAGTATGGATAAATGAGGCTCTAGAGCCAGTGGGCATCAAGAGCTCCTTCCCTCCACTGATGGATGCAAAAACCAGTGGGTGCAAGTTTAAAGAGAAACAGGATAGGTTGCATAGTCTCAAAGTATCTTCCTCAAAGTATTTAGTAGTTTCAGCAAGAAAAATAATATCACAGTGGAGAAACCTAGTAAACCCCACCTTAGCCAATGAACAAGTTTAACGTCACCAACCCTAAGACACATCAACACACGGATGCCTGAGATGATGCACTGAGAAGACCACAAGGACACTTCTGTGTTTTTCTCGCCAAAATGCGTCACCTCAATCTGATGTTGAGAAAATATCAGAAAAACCCAAACCGAGGGGTATTTTCAAGATAACCGACCAGTACGCTTCAAAAGTGTCAAGGTCTTAAAAGACAAGGAACGACGACGAGGGACTGTCACAGACTGCAGGAGATACGACAACAAGTGAGTGGAATCCTGGATTGGATCCTGCAACAGAAAAGGATCATTGGTGGAAAAGCTGGTGAAATTCAAGTCTGTCGTTAATTAACAGTATTGGGTCAATGTTAATGTGTTGGTTTTGATCGTTGTATAACGTTTATGTGATCTGTTCGTATTAGGGGAAGCTGGGTGAAGGGTACACACAGACTCTGTACAAATTTTGCAACTTTTTCTGAAAGTTTAAAATGATTTCAAAATAAAAAGTTAAAAAAAAAAGAGCCCTTTCCCCGAGCCGGTGTCTATTTGCGAAGGAGTCAGAGAAACTGGGTGATGGGGAGTGTGGATCAGAGACCTGAGAATTCTGTGCTTCCCTGCTGCTCCCTCCCTGGCCCCCTTACATGTTGAGTTAGAGCTGCTCCCAGAAGCCTTCTGGACTGGCCCTGCCAACATCTCATCACAACCATCCTTCCGACAAATTTTCACCACTGCCTCTGCAACACGGATGGTTCCGGGTCTGTTACATGGTGTAGTGGGTTGAATAGTGTCCCGCTCAAATTCATGTGCACCTGGAACCTCAGAAGGTGAACCGATTTGGAAATAGGGGCTTTGCAGATGTAAGAATTGAGAGAAGATCATACTGGATTAGGGTGGGCGCTAAATCCAATGAGTGTCCTTAGATAGAGAAGGACACATGGAGACACAGAGACACACGTGCTGTCCACGTGAAGACAGAGGCAGAGATTGGAGTTTTGTTGCCACAAACCAAGGAATGCGTGGAGCCGCCAGAAGTTGGCAGAGGCAAGGAAGGATTCTCTCCCAGCACATCCATAGGGAGTATGGCACCTTAATTTTAGACTTCACACCTCCAGGACGGTGAGAGACGATTTTCAGTTGTTTTTAACCACCAGGTTTGTGACAATTTACTTCTGCAGCCCCAGGAAATGAATACACACGAATTGCACTTTCCTTATGTTTGTTCATATCTTCAGTAATTCTGATGTGTAGCCTCTCTTTCCTTTCAGGCTGGGGGCTTCCAAAGAGACAGTCTCCTCCGTTAGACCGGGCTCTGAGAGTAGGGCCTGTGCCTCCCTCCTCAGACTGGGCTGTCCCTAGGTCCCCTCCTTCCTTAGGATCCCATCCCCTGTGTGGCCCTCAGCACACAGTGTGAGCTCTGTGGGGGCTGCCTCGCCCTGCCCCTTTACCAGTTTGGATTGGCACTGGTCCGCCCTACCACAGGCTGGTGCTGGGAGACTCACCAACCTGACGCACTGCCCCAGGCTCCTGACATGCCACACAAAGTCTGCCTGGGACTCCAGAGGTGGGAGGTGGGGTGGGTACTCCAGCTCCAACAGACAACCTTCCATCACATTAACCACAGCTGCCCCCCGAAAGCTGCCTCTCTTCAGGGTCTAGTCCTGGGTGAGGGAGGAGATCAGACTTGATTCCCATGCTGGGATTCCAGGGTCCATGGAGGTAGGGAGGGGGCAAAGGTCTCTTCCTAGATGGTGTGTGTGAATTTATATGTCATGGGTTCCCTACCCTGTTTGTCTTTTGGATTCCCCTTGGAGAGGGGCAAGGAGGGAGGCTCTTTTGGGTTCCACTGAATCAAGTGAGAGGGAAGAAGAGCTTTTCCTCTGTCCCGTGCTCCAGGGATTCTATCCGTGGTTCCCTGTGGTGGAGAGAGGGTGGTAGGTGGCACAGAGGAAGTGGGTGTTGGGCTCTGCACCCACTGGTGTCCCCCCGGCTCCCTCTGGATGCTGCATTCTTCTCTGGAGAGCACCCCACCCGTGCTCTACCCCACAGCTGACTGCAACATCTCCTAACAAAGGCTTCCTCCTTCAGCCCAAATCCCTGCTGCCTCTCACTGAGGAAGATGTAGGGCTGGGCCGGGGATGCGGGAATCTCCTCTGGAAGGAGATTACGGGTCCCTGTCAGGCGTGGTCACTCGCTTACTCACATACTCACGTACTTGAGCGTCCTCAGCATGGCAGTTTTGTGGAGCCCACAGCCTCGAGTGTCTGTCTCAGCATTGTCTTCTGAGCCCTAGTGGCAGGGGGCGGGGAGGGCAGCTCCCTGACCTCTGCTTTGGGTTAGGGTGGGGGGAGAGGGAGGCACCGCTTCCCTTCAGGGAGCCATTGATCCTAGGAGGAGTGTTGGAACCTCCAGCAGGAGCTGTTAGGACCTGTCTGGGGAGATGGGACGCGTCAGGCAGCCCCAGACACGACCACATTCCTCCCAACATGCCTGCCGGGGTCCGTGGGGCTGAGGGGCGGCAGGAGGGCGGGGTGAGGCCGAAGGGGGTGCCTTTGGAGGTTGTCTGGGAGACTCGGCATAGCTGAGGTCCCCATATACAAACCTCCGAGGCAGAACTTGATGGACCCCTGGACGTGTCCCCTGACCCTCGGGGCCTCAGTAGTCCGGGACCCTTGAGTTCACTTTCAGGTGCCTGCACTCCTCCCGTCACCAAAGACAAACAAACAAACCCCAAACATCCTTTGAGTCGGCTCCACGAGGGGCTCAAACGAGTGTGCCTGAGCCAGACCCTCCCATGAGGGGCTGCCCTGGGGGCCTGAGAAAACACCTGGGGCTGGAAGCAAAAAGGCCCCCTCCAGTCCCGTTCCAGTAGTGTTGCTTCACCCCGCTCTGGGGCCCAGACTGGGCTACAACAGTGCTACCCAGACTTTGTGCCACGCTCAGCTTACAAAACCCTTTCACATCCATTGCCACGTTGAATTCTCAGTGCTGACTCTGCAGTACTCCCACTTCACAGATGAGCGAACTGAGACTCCAAGGAGGGTCAGGGCCTGGGTCACACAGGAGTAAAGAGCAGAGTCAGGGCTCAGTCTGACTCCATGCCCTTTCCCAGCGTCTCCTGTGACACCACCTGCCCTTGGCCGGACTGAGCAGCCAATGCCACGGGCCCATCCACAGATGTGTGGAGGATCTTAGGGTCTGTGCCTAGGGCTGGGGAGAGCTGCCTGGATTTTCCTTCACTGGGGGTGTCGGGATAGAAGCCTGAGCCACCTGACTACCGGCTGGGCATCGGGGATGTGACAGGCCCCGTGGTACAGTCCAGCAGGTCAGAGTTGGGAGGGCCCCAAAACCTTGTTTCTTTTATGGGTGGTAATGCTGAGGGGGCGTCTCTGTGCCCCGTGTGACCTTGCCATGCTGGTGTTCCTCCTGGAACATGGAGTGCTGGGCTTCCTCTAGGTGGATGTCAGAGACCCACCTAGTTAATGGGGACTAACAAGTCACTAGGTTTATGGTGCAGAGACCCTCTCCCACCACCTGGCTGAGCCCAGCATGCAGAGGGCTGTGTTCCCAGGGCCCAAAGGGAAAGTGTAGCCTGTAGGCCCATACCTCCTCCTGTGACTCACACCTGGTGGGACAAGAAACCCGAAACACCCCGAACAATGAGTTTCCAGTAAAATATGACAGACATGATGGGGCGGAGGAGAGGAGGGATCTGACTGGGAGTTGGCACTGTCCCCTGGGTGATGAAAGCCAAGGGGAATGGAAAATGCCAGGCCCGCCCTCACCCAGGAGTATAAAGCCTTGCATCCTTTCCTAGCTCACCCAAGCACCTTTCTCTTCTCTCTGCCGACTCACTCGCTCGCTCACTTCCCTCCTTGACACCATGACTAGTCGCCAGGGCACCTCTTCCAGCTCCATGAAGAGCTCCTATGTCATCGGCGGTGGCTCCAGCTGCGGGTCTTCCGTCAGGGCCGGAGGCTCCTTCCGGGCCCCCAGCAACTACGGGGGCCTGTCCTCCACCCGCTACTCCTCCGGGGGTGCCTGCGGGCTGGGGGCCGGCTATGGAGGCAACTACAGCAGCAGCAGCAGCTTCGGTGGGGCCATGGGTAGTTGCTTTGGTGGAGGATACGGCACTGGCGCTGGTGCCGGCTACGGTGGTGGCTTCGGTGGTGGCTCAGGTGGTGGCTTGGGTGGCGGCTTTGGCGGTGGTGATGGGCTCCTGGTGGCCAGTGAGAAGGTGACCATGCAGAACCTCAACGACCGCCTGGCCTCCTACCTGGAAAAGGTACGTGCCCTGGAGGAGGCCAACACTGACCTGGAGGTGAAGATCCGCGACTGGTACCAGAAGCAACGGCCCACTGAGATCAGGGACTACAGCGCCTACTTCAGGACCATCGAGGACCTGAGGAACAAGGTGCGTGGACCAGGCAGCGGGAGGTACCGTTCCAGCCAGCTCATTTAGGAGCAACGGCTGGCTCAGGCCACTGGTTGCTTGGGATCCTTAAGCAGAAGAGCTTCCAGCTCCAGATCCCTTCTTTTGGCTCTAGATGCCTCCAACAGAGCTGGTCTATGAGGAGATGGTCTCCCTTCCCCTATCTCGTTCGTGCCTCTCTGAGCTCCAGATTCTCAGACCACAAGAGACCAGGGATTCCTACCCTTACATTTTACAGAGGAAGAAGCTGAAGCTTTGGGCTGTCTGCCCAAGGTCACACAGCAAATTAATAGTCGAGCCAAGGCTAAAGCCCTAGTGCCCCACCTGCCAGTACAGGAGGCAGCAACCCATTCTCCAGCACAGCGGAGGAGCGAGGCTCTAACTGCTCCAGGCTAAACATCCAAGTCACTCATTAGCTCATTAGTCTGGGCTGTGGCGGCTGCTGCCCATGCGCCCTGGCACGGGGAGGGGCGGCCCCTCCCCACAGCCAGGAGGGCATGGAAAACCCACAGAGACAATCGCTGGTGGCCCACTTTACGTGCCCTGCGTAGGAGAGGGCCTGGGGGGCTTGTGTTATCTGACTCCAGCCCCCGTTCCTTGCTCCCATGTCACCCCAGGAATCTGCTGACCCTGCTTCCCTTGGTGTCTGGCTCTGATGCTTTGAGTGGATTAGGGAAATCAGATGATGAGGGAGGGAACTCTAGCCACTCCAGGGTTCTACCTTTTTTTGCTTTCCTTTTGCTTCTTCTTTTCGAATCCCCTGTGCCAGCTGGATCTCAACTTTTGGGAAAGCCCCACTTTGAGGTCCTGTGCTCTGAAGACTTGAAAAGGAGTGTACGCGCCTACAGAGGACTGGCAGGGCTGACTTGTGCAGTGAGAGCAGAATTCAAATCCGGAAGGGGGTCTGGAGAGTCCGGTCACTGCCCTCCTCTGTGGGTAGGGCACTCGAGGGCCTGAGACTCATCTCAGGCTTTGCAGCAACTCCGTGGTAGATACAGGATCAGAACTGAAGGGCTTTTTATCTAAGGTCGGGGCTCTTTCTACCCATTCTGCTGACCACGAGTAGCCAAGTCCTGGGTCAAATCTGGACCACTGTGAGTTATCCTTTAGGCTGCCGTGGCAAAGGCTTGTGGGGAGTGGCAGGGACTCAGGCAGAAGCATGAAAGCAAAGTCCTGATGCAGGCTGCAGTGAGGTCTGGCTAGTGCTGTCCACTGGACCAATGACCTGTGCCCTTTCCACCTGCAGATCCTTGCGGCCACTGTGGACAATGCTAACATCGTACTGCAGATTGACAACGCCCGCCTGGCCGCTGACGACTTCCGCACCAAGTGAGTTTGCAGCGGTGTTTCAGAGCATCCAGTCTCCCCTGGGTTGGGCATTTTTGGAGAAGTGTTCCCTGAACAGAGCTGGAATGTGCCACAATGGCTGTGTTGAAAACCCCTTGGGGTGTTTGTAAAAATACAAGACTCTTGGGCCCCACCTTTGGGGTTTGGATTCAGTTATTATTATTATTTTTTCATTCAGTTATCTTTAATAGGCTACCTGGGTGATCCTGACCCACAGCCAGATTAGGGGGCCACTGCTTTAGGGAGGGGCAGTCCCCACTTCCCCACCTGCCCCTGAAGTGCAGGAGGTAGTCATATCTGGAGGCCTTGTGTGCTACTGCCTGGCTGAAGCCAGAAGCATCGCCCCTCCGTGAATTCTATAGCACGATCAACCGTCTTATTCTTGGCACTGTCCCCCTCCCCAGAATCTCAGATCTGAGGAATAATGGGCTCTGTGTCCATCCATGCCATCTTCAAGACTGGCTCACTAAACCGCCCACAGGATGCCGACTATGGGCAGAAGCTGCAGGGGGAAGAGAACAGAGCCTTCAGTGTGACCAGGGAGGGTGTCTCATTCCTTTTTCCCTGGGTCATTCCAGGTACGAGACGGAGCTGAACTTGCGCTTGAGCGTGGAGGCCGACATCAACGGCCTCCGCAGGGTGCTGGACGAGCTGACCCTGGCCAGAGCCGACCTGGAGATGCAGATCGAGAGCCTGAAGGAGGAGCTGGCCTACCTCCGGAAGAACCACGAGGAGGTGAGAACCAAATGGAAAAGCCAGCTTAGAGGGTTAGCTGGGAGGGAAGAGATGGTGGAGAGGAATGTTCAGACCTGGAACACCTCTGACTAGGGAGCCCTAATCGGTTGCCATAGTGAGGCCCCTGACTGTGGACCGTTCTTTGCTTGTGCAGGAAATGACTATCCTGCGAGGCCAGGTGGGCGGGGATATCAACGTGGAGATGGATGCCGTCCCCGGCGTGGACCTGAGCCGCATCCTGAACGAGATGCGCGAACAGTACGAGAAGATGGCGGAGAAGAACCGCAAGGATGCCGAAGACTGGTTCTTCAGCAAGGTGGGTGGCATTCGGAGTGGAAGGGACCCAGGACGCCTGCCTCCGTGGAACTTCCAGTGCCAACGATGTTTTCTTTTCTGCAGACAGAGGAACTGAACCGCGAGGTGGCCAGCAGCAGCGAGATGGTGCAGAGCAGCAAGAGCGAGATCTCAGAGCTCCGGCGCACCATGCAGAACCTGGAGATCGAGCTGCAGTCCCATCTCAGCATGGTAGGGGCGCTGCCAGGCCTGGGGGGCGGCGTGCCCAGGGCACTGGAGGGAGAGAATGACCGCCCTCATGGATTCCTGATCTTCTCTCCTTCCCTCACAGAAATCATCCCTGGAGAACACCCTGGAGGAAACCAAAAACCGCTACTGCCTGCAGCTGTCCCAGATCCAGGGGCTGATCTGCAACGTGGAGGAGCAGCTGGCCCAGCTGCGCTGCGAGATGGAACAGCAGAGCCAGGAGTACAGGATGCTGCTGGACGTGAAGACGCGGCTGGAGCAGGAGATCGCCACCTATCGCCGCCTGCTGGAGGGCGAGGATGCCCAGTGAGTAGGGGCCCCCTCCCAGTCCCGCCCCGCCCTGTTCACTCACTGCCCCCTGTGTGTCTGATTATTTTGCCCCTTTTCTGTCTTCACAGCTTCTCCTCCTCCCAGTTCTCCTCTGGCTCTCAGTCATCCAGAGATGGTAAGAATTTCCTCCTCATCAAGCCTGGACTCAAGACCACCCCCTGTCTCCCAGCATGTCTAGGATGTTAGATGGGGGCTTCTGGAGGGGTTGAGCTAGGGTTTTCTCACCCAGTATCCCTTATGCACCTCTGTGGGTAGAAGAAGCCATTTTCTAAACCCTCCTTATGGCGAGGAGTTGGTGGCCCCCTATTTGTGGCAGATCCCATAGTTCTGGCGGTCAGCATCAGGGACAGAGCCCCACATGGGTCTTCCCACCAAGACCAGTCCATTTGGGCAGATCTGGATGGAACCATTTTGGGCTGAGTTATTAGGAAGCTCCAGTCTGAAGACACAGACTCTGCCCCTGACCTCAGGGAGCTCTAGTCTGAAAGAAATGTGCTGATGATATCCGTGCCGGGGCGAGAGCAGCGGGTGAAGCGGTAATCAGGGGAGAGGGCAGCAGGGAGACAGTTTGTTTAAGTGCCCTCGCGCTCCTGATTTCTCCATTGCCTATCCGCCGCTGATAACGCCCTCTCTCCCCTCTTCCCCAGTGACCTCCTCCAGTCGTCAGATTCGCACCAAAGTCTTGGATGTGCACGATGGCAAGGTGGTGTCCTCCCACGAGCAGACCGTTCGCACCAAGAACTAAAGCTGCTCTGCGCTGTTCAGGCCTAGAAAGCTCCCCATGTGGACACAGATTTCACTGGGTGAATCCCCTGTCCTGTCCCCGCAAGCACTTCACACCTGAGCCCTGTTTCACCCTTGCTCCTCCCAGCAATCAATAAAGCTTCATTATCTGAGTTGCACAAATCTTGCCTCTGCCTGGTCATTGTCAGGAGGGGTGGTGGGGAGAAAGCGGAGGAAGCATCTCTTTGGAGCTCTCATAGCACCTGGCTATGGCACCCAGGACTGGGAGAAAGGACCTGGGGGCAGATCAGGCTCGGGTCCCAAGATTGCTTTCGCCATCGCAGAAGATACATGTGTGTACCAGGTCATTTGTGGTGTCTCCTGGGGCATGGAGGAACATGCATTCATCTACTCACTGATACATTTACTTATTCATTCAACAGGTATTATTGAGTGACTTTTGTAAGCCAGGCGCTGTGCTAGGTGAGGGATTTCTTAACACTTTGGTCTTTAGGGATTCCTTTGAGTATATATTGAAAACTGTAGATCTCATCCCATGCCCAATAAGCATACACACATTTGCATATAATTCATGAGATTCACGGGTTCCCTAGAGCTCATCAGTTGAGGTCCATGAACCCAGTCAGAACTCATGTTTTACTGAGAGTTTTGTCTCCCTCCATTCCACCTGCCCTCGCCTTCACAGCTGGGTCTGAATCCTGCCTGCTCTTAGTTGACATAGAGTAAGTTGATCAGCATTGCCAAGCCTCAGTTTCCACATCTGTAAGGTGGGCACAATGACAGTACCTACCCCGGGAGCTTTTTGTGAGGATTTGCATGTCAGGCCTCTACCACGGTGCCTGGGACAGTGCGGGCTCAGGGCACGGCTGTGTGAGTGATACTGTGTGAGCTACCTCTTGTCCATGGTGGCTCTCGTCCATAATGAGAGCTTTTCTTAGAGGCTTGGGAACAGACTGACTGGTTTCCAACCCTGGCTTTGTTCTTCTTTTACATTTTAAAAATATCTTTATTGGAGTATAATTGCTTTACAAGGTTGTGTTAGTTTCTGCTGTACAACAAAGTGAATCAGCTATACGTATACATATATCCCCATATCCCCTCCCTCTTGAGCCTCCCTCCCACACTTCCTATCCCACCCCTCTAGGTCATCACAAAACATCGAGCTGACTGTGTCTTTTTTCCTGCCCTGCCTGGCTCTGTTCTGAATCAGCTCCATGACCTTGGAGAGTCTCTGTTTCCCCATTTATTCAGGAAGCATGGTGAACTCTGCTTCTCGGAGTTATATGGGAATCCAGGGAGTGAATGCACATCTAGAGCCAGGGCTGTACGAGGCTCCTCTGGTGGGGAGTGTCTTTTCCTCTCTTTCGGGGGTTGGAAAAAGAGAAGGAAGGGGAGGACATCCACCTGAGTGAGGTGGGGAGGGCTCACCGCCCCAAGCTAGGAAAGAGTTGACTAGTAATTGTGTCACTTTCTACAGCTCATTCATTTGGCCACGTGAATGAAGCTTTGAGGGGGAGTCAAGGGTGGGACTAGGGTTAAAGAAAAGACTTAGTCTTTGAAGGCAAGGGGACCAAAAGTCTGGGCTGGAATCAGACATCCTGAGTTGGAGTCACGGCTCCTACCCTGACTAGCCAGGAAGGATCTGCGCAAGATCCTTTTTTGCAAAACAGGCAACGACAACCCTCCCTGCACGAGGCCATGGAGGATTAAATGATCTCATGTAGGAATGGGTCTAGCATTGTAGTTGGCACACAGCTCGTGCTCCATAAATGGAAGTGTAAGAGTGTGAGTTATTAGGAAAAGGAATGAAGTCATATCTGGGATGTCTCTTTACCTGAGTTTTGGCTCTAAAAAGGGTTTATCTGGGGTGATCTCTGGGTGAGGGTGAGCCATTCTGGAGGTGAGTGACAGAGTTTTGGAGGAATGAGGGGACAGTTCGGGGAGGCGGGAGGTTTGAAAGACCTTCCTCGGAGACTGGGAAGGGATGGTTTTATGGCCCTAAAAGTGATAGGACCCTGGTGGGGAGGGGCTGCGTGATATCCCTAGGGATGCTGGACCCTGGGGACCAGCGTTCTCAGCTGGGCAATGAGCTCAAGTGGCATGGAGTCTGGGGAGTGGTCCACATTTGGGAGGCCGCATAGAGAGAGCAAAACATATCCTTAGTCACCGATGAGGACTGCATTAAGAATCCCCAGACATGACTCTGCCTTGGAGGTGGTGCCAGATTAAAGTTTCCACCCCCAAAGGAGCTCTGCTTTAGAGAATATAGAAATGTGAGATTTCTTAGGCCTGACTGTGGTGGGCTGAGCTTCCTCTCCTTGTGGGTAGCTGCTTGATGGTGAAGGTGTAGCTGGGGGCCGCCTGGCAGGAGGCAGGCTCGGAAGTGGGAGGGAAGGAAGTCAAGCAGTGGGCTTTGAGGTGGTCCCACCCTGTATGCTGGGCCCTAGAGGGAAGGAGCAGACAGGCAAGTGTCTCAGAGTCCCACACAGAGCCCACTGGCTCACCACCATACCCCGCTAGGGAGAGTGAAGCCAACACTTTACGTCCAGCTGCTGACCAGCGCTCTCGTCCACAGGCCCTGGCTCCACAAGTACCCACCCAGCTAAAGACCTGGGCCATTCCCTCTGACGAAGGCAAGGCCGCCTACCCCCTCGTCACCCTAGATCTAGATGATAGGAAACTAGGAGAGTGACTTCATAGCTCAGTCTACTGCAGGCAGCAGGAGCTGTCCCTCAGAGTCCTGGGGCCGGTCACGGGGCCCCTCTGGCTCCACTTCCCCTCAGAGTCCTGGGGCCGGTCACGGGGCCCCTCTGGCTCCACTTCCCCCAAAGCAATTAGGAAGGATGACCCTCTCTCCGCCCTCAGAACACAGCACAGAAGGGCAGTGCTGAAAGGCTGCAGAGATCGCTCCTCCAACCTTCTCCTCTTTGGAGCCGGCTCCAGGTCACACAGACGGAGAGTGGCTAAACCCAGCCCCGCTTCCTGGTCAGGCCTAGTGCTCATTCCTGTTCTGTAGTCTCTCGGGATGAAGCTGGGAGCACAACAGGACCAAGATGAATTTCTCCTAGCTGACTCCAAGGTTTTTGTTTCATGGGACAGTGCGCATTTTGATATTCTGGGTCTCCTTTAGTTTGCGGGGGGAGCTCCTTTTTATCGTGAAAAGACCTCAAACATGTCCAGGGGCCGGTACAGGCAACAGGTGGTCTATCTCCCTATATGGTTATCTGATCAGGTGAAGGGCACGTCCTCACAGCAGCAGGTGATCTGGTTTGGGTAATGTAGCCAGCTAGTCCCATGGGCTGGTGTTGGACGAGGCAGCCCCAAGGAGGCCTGAAGCCCAGGAGGATGGCGGTCCCGACGTCCTGATGGGATCCTCACTGAGATCGGATGCTGCCATAAAGGGGACAAGGGGGCGCTAGGGACTTCCAGGGCAATGCCTGGACTCAGGCAGACACAAGACAGGCACCAGCTCCGAGGGCTGCCCTTTGCCAGGCCAGCACTTTCCTGATGGGGTTCCCAGTGCAGTACTAGCAGCTGTAGGGAATGCCTGGGAAAGAAAGTTTTCTTCCTTTTTCTGATGAACTTTGGGATGACGGCATGGGAGAGAGGGTGAAAAGAGACACAGAGAGATGGAAAGAAATAGACATGCATATAGACAGAGAGAGAGAAAGAGAGAGAGGGGAGTCAGAGAAAAAGAGACAGAAACAGAATCAGAGAAACACAAGAGTGAAGGCTTTGGGCTAGGAAAAGGTAGTGAGGCTCATTCATTCATTCATATGTATTTATTGAATTTCATTCTTCTAGGTGTGGAGAAACCTAAGGATGGATTGAGACAGACTGAGCAAGGAAAGAGACAAAGTGAGGAGGCTGGTGGTGGAGAGAGGGAGCCCCGGGCCTTGTGCCCATCTTAGCTCCCACTCGCTGCAGGGCAAACCTGCTCCACTTCCTTGTTTAGCTCTGTGACTGTGGCCAAGATACTTACCCTCTCTGAGCCTCAGTTTGCTCACTTGTAAAACGATTGCAAAATTAGTAGCTACCTCATAACATGACTCTGAAGATTAAATACGACAGGACAGGCAAAGCAACAGGAGTCTTACCTGGAGGCCTGGAGGGTCTTTGACGGAAGAAACCATGATCCTCCAACCTTTGTGTGCCTTTCTCCTCAGCGCCGCTCAGCACAGGTGAATGGGAGCTCAACAGACTAGGAGGATGGACTTATTAACGAGAGGGCTGAGAGCTGAAGTTGTCCACATAGTCCAAGGGGAAGTTGGGGGCAGACACTGCCATTGACAGTCAGGAAAACGACTTGCTGTGTACCAAACCCACACCCACAGATTTACAATATTAGCTCTTTTGAGCATCACAGCAACCTGGTGAGGTCAGAACAGTTTTTCACCACCAGAATCCTTTGCTTGACAACTCACTGCCCTTTGGCCATATTGGCCTTCTGTTCTGTGGCCGTATTGCTTCTCCTCACCTCAGGACATTTGCACATGCTCTGTCTCACCGCCCCCCCACCCGCTGCACGGCCCAGGATGCTCTTCTACTGGCTCACTCGTACTCACCCTTCACTCAAGGGTCTCTTTCTCATGGCGACACTCTCTGATCTTCCTGACCGGGCCACACCCTCATTATGTGTATCCCATTCTCCTACGGACAGCACTGCCCTTGTTGCGGAGCACGGGCTCTAGGCACGCGGGCTTCAGTAGCTGTGGCTCACGGGCTTGCTCCGCGGCATGCGGGATCTTCCCGGACCAGGGGTCGAACCCGTGTCCCTTGCATTGGCAGGCAGGTTCCCAACCACTGCGCCACCAGGGGAGTCCCAAGAGGAACTGGAGGGAGCTGCAGGTGTGCACGTTCTCTGAGGTACACAGGGTGTGTGGGAGCATTGTATGGTTTAGTTAGGGGGTCTGGAGAATTGTGGGAGATGGGGCTGGAATGAAAGATCGGGATGGGCCTTGAATGCCAGGAATGTGGACCCTGTCTCGGGGGTGAAGGGAAGTCAGTGACGGTCAGATAGGAAAGTCTACTCCGCTTCTTGCGTGGAGAAGGAGTTAGAAGGCCTGAAAGAAGCAGGGAGAACAGCCAGGAGCTGGTGGCAAAGGTCTGGGTGAGGGCAGAGTGGAGAGGGACTCGGGAGGCTGAATGAGCAGAAGCCAGTCTAACATTTTTCGGGGGCTTCTCATGCGTCTCTTACTAGGAGATGGGCTGACTACTAATATCATCCTTTTATAGCAGAGGGAGCAAAAGCACAGAGTAGTCAAGTAACTTACCAAAGTCAAACAGCTAGTGAGCTTTGAGCTGGGACTGAGCTCAGGTAGCCTGGCGTCAGAGCCCGCTCTCTTCCTGCCTTGTCCACCGGAATATGCTCTGACTTTCTGCCAGGGACAGTGGCTTGTAAATTCCAGGAGGGCAGGATAAGTCACACATCTCAGTATCTTTCCCAGGGCTCAGTATGGGAAAGGTCAGTTCCGTACCCATTGCTGGGCCCTGCTGAGCCACTTGCCTTCCTGCTGCAAGGTCAGCTAGCGTTAGCAGTGCTTTTATTCAGTCTACTCTCTCCCAATTCCTTCGTGTGAACTCTGCTTGCTGTTTTCAAGTATTGGGGGGCACGCTGCTTTGTAACTGTCTCAGCCTTTCTGCCATGTCACTCGTCTCTTCCATCAGACTGGAGACTCTGAGAGCAAGGACTGGGCTCCCCATCAGATTGGGGCTCCATGAGGCCAGGGGCCGGGCTTTCTACCCACACAGGCAGCTCCCCCGTCCTCTGTAACAACTCCGTGGTAGCCTGGTCCCAGCTCACTCACAATGGGCACCAAGTGGGAGCGGGGAGGGGTGTGGACCGTATTGATCCTCAATGGGGGCGGTGACTCTGTTCCTGGGAGTTTCTATCCCAGAGGGGCTAAGTCTCAGATCTGCCGTCGGGCCAGCAGAGACCAAACTCTAGGATCTAGGTCACCCTCTTGGTGGCGGAGCTGATTTATGGTGCCCCTGACAGCCTAATATCGTCACATTACCCCACCCAACGGAGAGAGGCTGGGCCGCCTCCGGGCAGTTAGCAAACGATGCTGAGCCTGGGGCGGCTTGGGGCAGTCCGGCCACCTCCTGGATCTCAGACCTCCTTTGGAGTCTGTCTGGAGGAGAATGGAGCAGATAGTGGGCACACCCAGGCGTGCCACCATCACGGAGGGTATAAGTAAGCAGCTTCGGGGACTGCTCTGCATCCTGGCTCCAGAGCTGGCGGCACTCCTACAACTGCTTTCATCCACAAGCTGCGGGCAGTGCCGTGGGTTGCAGAAAGTTCTCATCGTCCTGCTGGAGCCGGGTCGGGGAGGCACGAGGTCCTCCTTTAGCCGCTTCAGCTCCTCTGGGGCTGGTGGAGGAGGGGGCCGATTCAGCTCTACCAGTAGCTATGGTGTGGGGAGCTCCGGGGCCTGTGGAAGGGGAGGTGACAGCAGTTCTGGCTCCAGTTATGGCAGAGGATCTGGGCGTGGTTTCAGTGTTGGGAGTTTTGGTGGAGGCTTTGGTGGAGGTTCCAGGGGCTGTGGAGAGTGGCTTTGGCGGTGGTGCTGAAAGCGGAGATGGGGGCCTCTTGCTCGCTGATGAGAAGACCGCCACGCAGGAACCTAATAGCCGGCTGGCCCCCTACTTGGATAAGGTGCAGACACTAGAGGAGGCCAATGCCGACCTTTAGAGTAAGATCTGGGACTGGTACAACAGGCAGGGGCCCGTCCAAAAGGATTACTCTTGTTATTATGACCCCATCTGGGATCTCAAGAACCAGGTAAGCCCGGGAAACTCGGATCTCTGTCTCCCCATCTCTCTCTCTCTCTCACACGTGTACACACACGCTCACACACTCACTCACATGCTTTATCTCCCTCCAGAAGGCAAGATGCTGGACTCTAAGCTTAGACAGTAGCTGGAGAATCCATCCCTTGGAAACTTTAACTTAAAAATTTTATTTTTTTAAATTGAAGTATACCTCTTTACAGCGTTGTGTTAATTACTGCCATAAAGCAAAGTGATTTAGTTATACATACATATGTACATTCTTTTTATTTATTTAATTTTTTGCGGTACGCAGGCCTCTCACTGCTGTGGCCTCTCCCGTTGCGGAGCACAGGCTCCGGACGCACAGGCTCAGCGGCCATGGCTCACGGGCCCAGCCATCCCGCGGCATGTGGGATCTTCCCGGACTGGGGCACGAACCCGTGTCCCCTGCATCGGCAGGCGGACTCTCAACCACTGCGCCACCAGGGAAGCCCAGTACATTCCTTTTTAAAAATATTCTTTTCCATTATGGTTTATCATAGGATATATAGTTCTCTGTGCTATACAATAGGACCTGTTGTTTATCCATTCTCTATATAACAGCTGACATCTGCTCACCCCAACCTCCCAGTCCATCCCTCCCCCAACCCCCTCCCCCTTGGCGACCACGAGTCTGTTTTCCACGTCTGTTTCTGTTTCATAGATAGGTTCATTTGTGTTATATTTTAGATTCCATGGAAACTTTAACTTTTATCAGAAACAACTCTTGGCCTGGCCTAGGTGGGGAATGCAGAGGCAGCGTGGAGGGAGCATAGCAATGGGGCAACCCGGTCCTGAGTCTGACACCAATTCACTATGTGATGTTGGGAAGCCCGATGCCCTGTCTGGGCCTATTCTCCTATCCTTTTTTTTTTTTTTTTTTTTGCAGTACACGGGCCTCTCACTGTTGTGGTCTCTCCGGTTGCACAGCCCAGGCTCTGGATGTGCAGGCTCAGCGGCCATGGCTCACGGGCCCAGCCGCTCGGTGGCATGTGGGATCTTCCCGGACCGGGCCACGAACCCATGTCCCCTGCATCGGCAGGCGGACTCTCAACCACTGCACCACCAGGGAAGCCCGATCATTATTTTTGACAGAGCCTTAGGTAAGGCTAGGACACATATGGCTTAAGTCTCAAAAGCATAGGAGATGAGTTGGAAATGGTGTATTATCTAGTCTATTTCTCCCCACACCCTACGAGGTGGGTATTGTTATTATCCCCATTTAAGAGATAAGGAAAAAGAGGTTCAGAGAAGATAAGTAACTTACTTGAGGTCATACAACTCATAAATGAGAGATCAGCTCCATAGCCAGTACTTTTTTTTTGTTTGTTTTAATTTTTATTTATTGTATTTATTAGTTTTTGGCTGCATTGGGTCTTCATTGCTGTGTGCGGGCTTTCTCTAGTTGTGGCGAGCAGGGGCTGCTCTTTGTTGCGGTGCGCGGGCTTCTCTTTATGGTGGCTTCTCTTGTTGCAGAGCATGGGCTGTAGGTGCGCGGGCTGCAGTAGTTGTGGCACACGGGCTTAGTTGCTCCGTGGCATGTGGGATCTTCCAGGACCAGGGATCGAACCTATGTTCCCTACGTTGGCAGGCGGATTCTTAACCACTGCGCCACCAGGGAAGTCCCCATAGCCAGTACTTTTAATCGTCATGAGGATGGGGGCACCTGGGTCAGCCACGGTTCAGGTAGAAAAGAGGCTCAGGGGTTGTAGTCAGTGGTTGGCTTGGACAAGCCAGTTATATGATAAAACTGCCAAAAGGAGCATATATTAAAAATAAAGTCTAAATGCAAGAAAGAGTCACACAGGTGAAGTGGTCTCTAGGTCAGAGAAAGTTTCCCTTTTGCATGTTGAATCTTGCAAAATAAAAATTTACTATGAAGTTGTAGCGAAAGGCTGGGTAACATGATTGGGAATGTTTGGCTCAGAGAAGCCTTGAGGTGCCTGGGAGCTGCTCTTCTCTAGAGAGTCTGGTGTGGTTTTGTGTGTCGGGTGGCACTGCAGGGCCACGGATGTGCATCCATGGGCAGAGGCTGAGGCCATCTTTGCCTCAACATGCAAGCGATTTACTAACAAAGACTGTTCCATGGAGGAGGGGGCTGTCTCATGAGCCTCCATCCTCAGATATGGGAGAGCACCTGCCAGCTGCTGCAGGAGATCTTCAGGAATTGGATGGGGGCCACTAGGACCCAAGGGTCCTCCCATCTCAGGATTCTCCAGCTCTTTGAGCTCTAGCCTCCTTGTTCCCAGTTGCCCATCTTCCTCCGAGTCTTTCTGTCTCTTGCTCTAAGTCCTCTCTTTTCACTCTCACCTCCCTTCTGTCTCTCCACAGGCTACCAGCTGCGATACTAGAGCCCCTGTAAACTTTCCCAGCCCCGCCTCAGCTGAGCATCCCCCAGACAGGCAGACCCCGGACACAGCCTGCTCATTGCATTGTGACATTGGGAATAGCTAGCAACAAGCCTCCAGGCCCATTTGGAACTGGGCTCACTGGGCATGTCTTTCTTCTGGCTGCCCATTGGCTCCCTCCTCTGAGAGGGTTGGGGAGACCTCTCTCCCTCTGTCTGGTCTGGGGGTGACCCACTCCCTGTCTTATCTCGACTTCCCAATGAAGCTTTCTTACTGCAAATCAAACTTGGACTTTGACCCATTTGTTCTTTGGGATTGAGGTGGGGCAGAAAGGAGGTGAAGGGAAAATCAAGCGAATCCACTCTAAGAGTGTTGGTTAGCTTTTCTATCAGTTAACTTTTGTTTGTAACAAAGCAACCCACAATTTAGTGGCTTAAAATCACAACCATTTATTTACCTTGTGCTTTTCCAGTTGACAGTTTGGACTGGGCAGTTCTGTTTTCCTTTAAGCATCTGTGGTCAGCTCCGAGTCAGCTGTATAGCTCTACATCAGGGGCTTGGCTGCATACTGGTTAGGGGTGAAAGGATCACATGACTCTCATCCTCCGGCCAGCTGGCTCAGTGCAAGTCTGGATAATGAACAGAAGTGTGTAAGGTCTCTTACCTACAGAGGGAAACAAGACAAAAATGATGTGGGCTTTGCTTTGGAAGATTTCACAGATGGTGAAACATATAGGCACAAATAAAGTGCTCCAAGGCAAAGCGAGGAACGTTCTCACAAGACAGCACCTGACAATGTTCTCCAAGGATTCTGACTAGAGACAGATTCAGACAGAGCCCTCAGCCTGTGTTCCAGATGCTACAGTTGTGTATCAAAACTCCCCAAAGCTTAGAGGCTTAAAAGAACAATGTTGATTTGGGGGCTTGGTGGGAACAGCCCACTTCCGCCCTGCTTGGTGTCACCGTGGCTCACAGGCTGGGGGCTGGAGTCACCTGAAGCCTTGTTTGCTCACATGTTTGGCCCCTGGGCTGGAAACACTCAAACCTGGGGGCTGGCCCTGCAGGGGCTCCTTGGCATCTCTGTATGAAGACTCTCAGTGTGATCCCTCCAGCAGGGCAGCCTCAGGGTAGCCAGACTTCTTAGATGCTGGCTCAGGGCTCCCAAGACATATGTTCTAAGCAAGAAAGAACCAGGAAGAAGCTGTTTTTCTTCATTGCCTAGATTTGGAAGTCAGGTAGTGTCACTTCTGCTGTACTCACAGGCTTGCCTAGGTTCAAGGCGAGGAAGCATAGACCTTGCAGTAGGCAGAGTTCTAAGATAATCCCAGTTATCCAATCAAAGACAGCTTAGGTGTTGCCGTGAAGGGATTTTGGAGAATTAATTAAGGTCTCTACTGTGTTGGCCTTAAGATAGGGAGGTTATCCGGTGGGCCTGACGTAATCACGTAAGCTCTTTAAAAGCAGATAGCTTTCTCTGGTTGGTTACAGAAGAGGAAGTCAGAGATTTGAAGCATGAAAAGATTTCAGTATTCCATTGCCGGCTTGAAGATGGAAGGGGGCATAAGGCAAGGAATGTGGCTGGCCTCTAAGGGCTGAGAGCCACCAAGGAAATGGGGACCTCAGCCCTTCAGCTGCAAAGAACTGAGTTTTTCCAAGGACGAGAAAGAGTTTGGAAGTAGATTTTCTCCCAGAGTCTCCAGATGAGAACTCGACCTGGCCAACACCTTGGTTTCAGCCTTGTGATACCCTGCAAAGAGAATCCGGTCACACTTGCAGAACTGCGAGCTAATAAACGGGTCCTCTTTGAGGCTGCTACATTTGCAGTAATTTGCTTGGCAGAAATAGAAAACAGAGACCCCATCTCAAGATGGAGGAGTGGCAATGTCACATTGAAGGACAGGATGTGGAATGAGATATATTTATCTTTGGAAAATATAATTTGCCACAGACTCTCTGAATCATTGGGGGAGGGATTATGTAAGGGTAAACTTAGGACATTAAGCAAACACGGAAGCTCAGGAAAACCCAAGATCCTGGGATTTATGGAGATGGAAGCTGTATGGTGTCTCTGGGTCCAAGATGGCTCTAGCAAGATGCCTGAGCGCGAGAGTTTGTGATCCTTTCTCTAGCGCTTTGCCCTTAGTGTGCAACTGGTGACAGTCTTCTCTGGTTCTCTTCCTGCTACCAGCTCTCTTCCTCTCCTATCTTCTCTCTATCTCTGTTCGGGGAAGGCTCCATCTTGAGTCTGAGACTCCCCAAGAACCGGTTTGCCCAACTTCCCTTGCTGCTAGGGCATGGCCACGTGGCACAGCTCTGCCAATCAGGTGCTCCTACACAAGACTTCGATTTGTACGTGAAGGAAGCATTGAGTGGAATCTAATATGGCAGGAACAGGGCTGGGGCAGAGACAGGGAGTTTATTAAGGCTACAGTGGCGGTGGTTCTGCCAGGGATATGCAGTGCCCAACATCAATGGTTCGAGCTGCAATGTCTGTGGCCAGCAGTGGTGTCTTCCTGGAGCAATCATTTAGTGTGATTTGGGCAATGGCTTCTGTTTGCATAACCCCCAAGTCTGATCCTCTGCAAATGCTGGAAAAGATGTACTGCTTTCTCTGTAGGTGAAAGCAAACATATTCTGGTATTCTTTGCTTATTGGGATAGAGAAAAAAGAGGTTTCCATATCAGGTGCCTAGGATTATTGTGATCCAATGTGGATCAATGATTGCTACTAGAATAGACATGTAATAAGTTGTACAGTAATCCTTCCCTAACATCTGCCCATATTCTGCACAGACAAAACGACAAGTTAATTGGGAAGTGATCAGAGTCATCAACCCTCAGTTTATCAGACCTTTCGTATGGCACTAATCTCTCTCATCCCCTCAGAGATGTAGCGTTGTTGATGCTTCTCACCACAATAATCCTTACTCTGTGGATCAGGGAGCCATTTACTGTCTTCTTCTATTCCATTTCAGAGACTGGGAAAAAAAAACACAGGCTGGGTCCAGGGTACTATTGGGCTCAGGAGAGGCAGACTTAGGTCAAAACTCCATTTGCCATATGATCCTCTGTAATAATGGTCAGATTCTCAGCCGCAACCAACAGAAGCTACTCTGGCTATGTTAACAAGTAAGGGATTTATAGCTGCTCTAGATAAATCGAAGAATCATTAGGAGGGTTAGAGAAATAGGACCTAGGCTGAATTTCTAACATCGCCCAAAATGACACAGCAGAATGGGTCTGCCAAGGGGGCTGCTGCCTCTGCCAAGACTAGGAAGTCTTCAAGTCAGGATGCAGCCTTCTGAATCAACAGCTTGGGCTTCAGGACAATACTGTCTCTGCCATCCATGCCAGCAAACTAGATGCCCCAAGTGGAGCCCATACTTCACATACCTCCCTTCTAAGTCTCACACGGTGCACCTGATTGGTAGAACCTAAATCACCTGGCTTATCTTAGTGACAAAGGAAGCTGGGAAATGTAGTTTTTGGATTTACCTGGGAAAGAAGAGTGATCGAAATGACAGATATAACCTACCCCCACATAAGGTTTCAGTCTGACTGGTGAACCACAGTGTTGTTCTGCACGTTCAGAGATTACAGTTAGTTTGGAGCCAGAGTCCGATAATCCCCAAAGGTCTGGAGAGTTTCCTTCCCCCAGTACACAGCTACTCTTGTAAATGCCCACAGGCTCCTATGTGGAAGGTTAGGAGGTAGATGTACAGTACTTGCTTGTGATGTTATTGCAGGGCCCTTCCTCAGGGGTACCTGGACTTCCCTTTATTCAAAGTCCTCCGGGTCTAGGAGCTGATTCTGGTCTTGGAACTGGATAAGAGTCTGTCATTCTCTATCACAAGGCTTAAGACAGGCCTCTTCCTGGCCTCAAGTTTTCTTTTTGGGGGGTGGGGCAGGAAACTATGGCAGATATGACAGACTGACTTGCTCATATCAGCTCCCACATCCTTCTAGTGGACTTTCCTATTCTCTAGAGGCAGATAATCTTTAACCCTACTTTTTCTAAACTCCCTTACAGTTACAGATCTAGGTGTAATTTGGGTTTTTCCAATCAGATGCACTTCTGTGGGACGTGAGTTGAGCGGAAAGAGATCTGGAAGAAGGAAGTGTTTTTTGTTGGAATAGATCTACCAGTTACTGTATGGTCCTAGGGCCACTTATTGTGGCAGACCAGGAGTTCCTTTGGGGGGTGGTTCTGTGGTGTTAATCTGGGAGCCCTTCCTAGAGGCTCAATCTAGAGTCTGCTCCTCCAGCCTTCTAATGATTTTGTAAGCAGCCAATGCTCTGTATTAAATTCCTTTCTGTTAAGAAAGTGAGATTGTTTCTGTTACTTTAAACTGAATGTTCACTGAAGCAGGATTTTGGTGGTCTGCCCTCGTCTTTTGGTCATAGAGATCCATGATGAACTAATCATCATATAGATACCTACAGGTCTTATCATTCTGCTTACTATTCCAGCCCTCCAGCATTGAAGGGTCCCTACTTGTCCTCTGCCACCTGGGACCCCATTTCTATAGAAATCAGGGAGGCTAACTCAAATGTAGCATCTCCCATCCACAACCCCAAAGAACAACGGCTACCATGTTTTTCTGGTAGCAGAAAAAATTCAGGGTTGATGACTCTGATCACTTCCCAAACAACTGCTACACTGTGTTCCCTCTTGTCTAGGTATTTCTTAATTGCCAGAGTCTAGACAGTGTCTTCTGGGCTCTCATAGTTTGGGAATTGGTTGAATGGGTTCTACATGATAACTCCACCCCAACATTTCTGTTTCCCTGGCTGGTTGCATTTCTTCTTCTTTATTCCTCTTCCTTTATTATTATTCCTTCCTTCTTTGCAACAAGGATTTTATGGAAACTCAAGTTTATTTTGTATAGGCCACTGCCGAGTTCAGTTTCTGCCACCCAACTGAACGAACATTTTAGACCCACTCCTAGACAGTCCAACTAGTAGCTGAATTGTGAATCTCTGGTTAATGCCTCTATATTGATGAACTTAGCCTGATCAAAAATTAGGGTCCATTCCCAAACCCGGTATTCACATTTCTGCTGATACAGATTAGTAACATCTTGAAATTCTCTTGGCGAGTAAGCCTTTTTCTCTCAGCTTTCGCTTTATAATGGACCTCTTCCCTTGGGGGTCTGATTTATAATTCTGGAGACCATAAAGGATGGTAGGGGGGAGTGTGAGGATAATTTGGAGCTTGGGGGTACTATAAGTCAATTAAATTGACTCATATATTTCTCTCCCAGGTCTGTGGGTGCCCCCCTTGCCTGGTCGATGGTCTAAATTTTACATAAAAGACTTGGCAAGATTATGATTTCAACTGATGCTGTGGTTTGGCGACTTGGAGAAGTCCCCCGCTCTCTGCAACTAGAGAACGTCCACACACAGCAACAAAGACCCATCTCAGCCAAAAATAAATAAATAAATTTATTTAAAAAAAAAAGGAAGAAGATGGGTGACTTCCCACACGCGGATTCTTTCCCAAGACCTCAGATTCCCCGCCTAAGGCCCTGGCTCAGTGCTGGCCAATGAGAGGTACGGGTAACTGAGCCGAGAGTGGAGGAATGAGGGCAACAGCTGGATGGTCTCCAAGAATCCTCTTGGCTCCAGCATCTGTTACTCCAACACTCATAAGCCCCGAGTGCCTTGATCTCCCTGCGTTTCCCTCCCCTTCGAGTCTCTGCTACATGTCGAGGCTGCTGCTGGCCCTCTTGGCCTCGGGGCCCTGAGGCTCTCTCTCTGTCTCAGGCCCAAACAGGAAGATAATCAGTTCCCTTCTCTGTAACTCTCACTAGACTGAGAACCACTGGGACTATCGGAGCGGGTTCCTGTGAAACCGAAAATAAAGTTCAAGGGGACAAGCCACCAGCATCAGCAACAAGTAAAACCCAGCAGCGTCAGTACGGTGTGGGGTTAAAAGATGGTGAGGAAAGGTGGGTGTGGGGACTGTGCTTCTATGAACATCTCTAGCTGGAGTCTCTATTTTAATCGCTTCTTCAGATCATTCATTCATCTGTTGATTCATTCGATGAATACTTATTGGTGCCTTTTCTGGGTCAGGGGGTGGAAATCAATAAAACTGTGAACAAAACAGATGAGGTCTGTTTCCCCATGGGGCTTGCAGTCTAGTGCTGGAGGCAGATAAGCAGCCTGGTCATTGCCAGACGATGTGCTGTGTGTGCAGTCAGCGATGGGAGGGAACGGGGGCTGGGAAAGCACACAGGCCCCCTGACCTGGCCATGGCGGCAGGGGACGCTCCCTATGACAGGTGTGGGACAGGGATGTTCTGTAACATGTCATTATTTCTCACAACACCTGTGAGAGTTAGCTATTGTTGTTTCCATTTATAGATGAGGAAACCAGGGCTCGGAGAAGGAAGTAAGTTGCCCAAGTCACACACACCAAGGTTGTCCTGGCTCGATACTGCCATCCTAGTACTGCCTATGTGGTCTCTAACAATTTCTAGCACTTTTAAAAAAAATGTATTTTATTGAAGTATAGTTGATATATAATGTTAATTTCTGCTGTAGAGCAAAGTGATGCAGTGACACATATATATATTCTTTTTCATATTCTTTTCCATTATGGTTTATTCTAGCACTTTCTAAGGTCAGAGATGGGCTTCTGAAGAGCAGAGAAGAGCTGTTTTGAGACAATTGTGCAAATAATTAGGCAAGCTCTGCGATGTCTGGCCTCAGTTTCCCCCATGAAGGCACTTTGTCTGAGCTTGTTGAAGGAATGAATGAATGAATGACACTGAGGAAGGATGAGGGATTTGGACCAGATGGTCCCTAAGAACTCCTCTGCCCCAACACTGTCTGGTTCTGACATTCATACATCTTCAGGTGGCTTTGATCTTCCTGAACTTTGGGGAGTCTCTAGTCCTGGAGACTCTCGATCCAGCTTTGCTGCCACCAGCACCCTCAGTCCCAGGGACTCGCCATTCTCACCTTAACTCAGGCCCGGCCCAGCCAACTGTGATCCCTCTCATCTGCTCCCTTCAGCATGACTGAGACACGTGGGCCATTATCAGAAGTACTTTCGTCAAGGGAGAGGGAAACCTCAGGAAAGTGAGTCAAGAAAATACAAAACCTGTAAGAAAGAGTCAAGTTTGAGATCCAAAGGTGGGGTAGGGGTGGGGAGAAAGCTGGCTTCTCCGAGCCTCCTGCTTTTGGGGCGTCCCCAGTGGAGCCCCTGTCTACCTTTACCAAGTCATTGACGCCTTCATTCACAACACGCACTTATCCGGGGCCTGCTCTGTGCACGCTGCTGGTTACCGGGGCTACGACAGGGACCCGGCAGACACGGGCTCTGCCCCGGAGTCTTACGGGGGGAGACCAACGAGTAACAGCGGCACAACCTAGGGTGCTGAGCTCCACTCTGGGAAGCCCGGGGGCTCTGGGGCACACAGCAGGAGTCCTAACCCAGTCTTGGGAATCAGGGAACATTCCATGGAGCCAGGGCTGGGCCGAGACCTGAAGGACTGGTTGGATTCATCCTGGTGAAAATTGATGCGGGTGTGGTGTTTATGTGCGTGTGTGTATTGCAGGGAGGCCAGTGTTCTGGGCAGGGGCAACTGTCAAGGCCTGGAGGTGACACTGAGTGTGGCCTAATGGAGGAACTGGAACCCGCTTCCTGGGGCTGGTGAGAGGGCAGGGTGCGTTGGTGGGGGCCGGGGGTGGGACAAGGGGAGGGCTTGTTCGGTGAAGGGGAGGAGACTGAACTGGATCCCGAGGGCCCCAGGTAAGCCCGCGCCCTCTCTACACTCACCTTTTCCCAGCCCTGTGTGGGGGACAAAGCCCTATTGGCCAAGAAGTGCCACCATCTTTGGTCCGGATGCAATCCTCCTAGTAGAGAATGAGTCTGGCAAGAAGACACATGGTCTCCAATCTGGTCGGAAGCTGCACTAGAGTTGGGAAGCATCATTTATCAAACTCCCAGCACCTGCTTTCTCTGAGTAAACACCACGGCTGAGTTGTATCCACAGCTTTGGCTTCAATAGCTCCCTGTGTGCGCCCATGACACTTACCACTGGTGAGGACCCTGCCCCCCAGCTTACAACTGTGCTTGAGTTGGGTCCCTTCCTCTCTCCACAGTTTTGCTCCATTGGTAACTATAAGTCTCCTTGTCGTTTTTGTCCTCCGCCTCCACCCCATCTGCATGTCCTCATCATGATTGCAGTTGTACCTCTTTTATGCTGGCCCCGTGGCAGGCCTTTACGTAAGTCATCTGCTTGATCGCCCACAACCACCCAACTTCACAGATGGGAAACTGAGGCTCAGACAGTTGACATAACTCGGCTGACTAAGGATCTGGGTTGGTCTGGCTCTCAAGCCCACCCTCATCATCTCATGCCATCTAAAATAATCCCTGGGCACCTGAGTACAGAGATGAACACCTCTCACGAGCAGAAAAGCTTTGGAAATTCTCTTCTTAGGAAGCAAGTAGCCACAAATGAATAATGAGTCCCTGTCTCAGCTATTTCTTGTCTCTGGACCTCAGTTTCCCCACTAGAGATCTTCAGTGTGTGGAACAAATGGATTGACACTGAAGGGATGAGGGCACTGGGGTGGGTGGTCTCCACGGACTTCCTGAGCCAGGGAAATCCATCACTCATAATCCCTCTGAATTTTCTCTGCCCCTGAGGTCTTATATCCATCTGTCTTGTTGCTACCCCCTCAACCTCAGGGCCACACCATCTTCTTTCTCTCAGGCCCAAACATGAACAAAACCAAGTCCCTTCTCTCTGTTCTCTTCAACATGACATGCTGGGATTTTCCAAGGGAACTTCTGTCAGCCCTGGCAGATACCTCAGATAAATACAAAGGAAACAAAATTCAAAATCCACTGCAAATAGTATTGTTTGAGGTGCAAAAAGTATGTATGTGTGTTGGGGTGGGCTTGCTCAAACCATCCTCTTTTTAATAGTTCCTAACAGAAGCCCCTTCCTAGATTCTTTGAGGCTCTCAATTTTCCAATGTATTTTCCCAGGGGTGCCAATAAATATAAAACACAACCCCCCAACCAAAACTCTTGAGATCAAATCCAGTGGGAAACATGGAAGTAAACAAGTCAAACAGTTTTCTGTATTTGCAGGACTTTTTAAAGACTTTGTTTTCTTAAAGTGCTTTGTGTGTTTCCAAGAGGAAGTAACAGTACCCAGAATTCCCTCAACAATTTGCTGAAGAGCTGGTGCTCTCTGAAGGATGCTGATGGGGTGAGTGGGGTCCCCCAACCCACCTTCCTCAGCTGGTCAGAGAATTTCTAGAAGGGGCCCCCACTGAAGATGGACACAGGTCATCTCAGAGTTTCTGAGAAACTCCAGCTCCAGGGCACATGGGACAAGGGAAAACAGAGTTGTGGCTCTACCTCAGTGTGTAGAAGCGGAGCGTGGGGAATGGTAGAAGGATTCCTTGCCTCCACCACCGCCTCCCAGCATATCTCTCCTCCCAGCAACTATCAAGGCAGAGCCTTGTCCTTGTCCCAACGGATGTCTGTGTCAGTTCGTCACGCGTTGTTTTCACCATCACGTACATTAAGCCCCTGAGCTGGGGACCTTCTCTCTTGCAACGTGTGCTACAAGAACCATATTACAACTACCACTACTAATAAAAAAACACAAAGTAAATGACGCCCATTGGTCGAGTTTCAGCTAGGTCCCAGCACTGTCCCAGGCAGGTTAGATACGCTGTTTCATGAATTCTCACAACCACGATTTGAGGAAGGTCTTGCTGTCTCTAGATCCTGAGTCTCAGAGGTTCACCAACTCGTCCAAGGTCACTTAACATATAAGTGACCAGGTTTGGCATGGCTCCAAAGTGGCAGAGAAGACTTCCCATCAATTCTCCGACGACAGGGGTTCAGATAGGTGAGAACCCAAGCTGCGCTGACTTCTAAACCAACCCCTTCTCCTCTGTGGAGGGGCTGAGGTCTATGCTTGTTGGACACGTGTTGAAGTGTAACTGAGGAAAGAACAGCGGCAGTGTGACAGTGCTGTTATGAACATAGGGATGTGTGTATCTTTTCAAATTAGAGTTTTGTCTGGATATACGCCCAGGAGTGGAATTGCTGGATCACACGGCAACTCTAGTTTTAGTTTTTTGAGGAATTTCCATACAGTTCTACCTAGTGGCTGCGCCAATTTACATTCCCTACAGCAGTGTAGGAGGGTTAGGCTGAGGAATCTTCTAATGTCACATCTCTAGAGTGGTCTCAAGGGTTGCTCTGAGGCTGCTACGAGCCCCTTGCCCATGGCCACATTTCCTATCTGTGCAGGGCAACTGATGGGGATGGGGGGAACTTGGGGGTGGGTCCCTCAGTTCAAATACTGACCCCACCTCCAGAGGGTTTCCTCCTACCAGGTGGTTTTGGGAAGAAATCAAAGTTCAGAGAGGGTCATTGACTTGACTAAGGACCACCAACTAGTTGGGGACTCCCTACCCTCCTGGATTTGAGCCCACGTACACGGGATTCCATGGATGACTGGATTTCCTTTTGGCATCTTGTCTTAGCCCCTTGCAAGGGATTTAGGGGTGTTTCTAGGTCTCACTGGATATATGCTCCTAGCTTGCCCAGCTTTCTGTAGCTGCATCTCCTAATGGTCCCACTAAGCTCCACCCCCAATAGAACTATGAATTGAGGGGACTGTCCTATTCTGGGAAGGTTGTAAACATTTGGGTTACATTATGATTCCAGCAGGGATGGTACTGGGAGGAGGGAGGCTGGGCTGACTGCCCTCGAGGTCGTGGCGGGGCGTGGCGCGGCCAGGTAGTTCAGCTGGGAAGGTGTGGCCAGTTTCTATGAGCTCCAGCTTCTTTCACAGCTGTGGCTGCAGCGGCCCCTTGTGGCCATTTTGCGCTGGAGGCAACTAAATGTCAGACAAACTACAAATTTAGAATTGGGAGGGGAGGTACGTTTCCTTAGACGGCCTCCTCCACTCCTCTGTTGCCCAGAGAGGGAAAGACACATGCCCAGGGTCCCACAGCTAGAATCTGGGCCTTTGGACTTCCAGCCCTTCTGGGGCTCTTTCTTTTGTACCACTCTCAGCTCAGGGCCCGTTTGCTCTCCATAGAGAGGCCAGGGAGTAGACTAGCGTGTAGGGCCTGCCTGCCCTTGCCCAGACAGACCTCTCTGACCCTTTCTCTCTTGTCAGAATTGAGCACAGAGATGCAGAAAGGGGAGGCGAGTCCCCATGAGGCCTCCAGGGGGCGCTGTTGCACCGAGTTGGCCTGGTCCTGGGCGCCCGCTGCACAGGCGTAATGAGCTCAGCACGCTGAGGACAAAAGGGCTGCTCTGCAGAAGCACGCGGCCGGGGAGCTTGTAAAGCCAGCCCGGTGGCCCGCGTCCTGCTCTTTCTGAAGCCGTGGCTGGCTCGCGGGCGGACACCACCGCCTCCTTCCGTGGCCCAGATGCCAGCCTCTGATCCGCCTTGCAATTCCCTCTTCTCTCAGAGCCCAGACTCCATCCAGTGCTTTGGACTCGACATCCAGCGCCCTTTCCTCCATACTGTTGACTTCCCTGAGTTTGGCTCAGGGTAAACGGGAAAGCTGCCGTGGCTGGAGGCAGAGGGCTTTGGAGTCCGCTCCACTGCCACTTGCCCCTGTGGCTTTCAGCAAGTCACTTACCTCTCTGTGCCTCAGTGTCATCTGTAAAACGGGTGGTGGTGATCTCCCTTGGAAAGTTGTACAGAATGGATGTAATGCGTTAACGTCCGGGTGCCTGGTCTAGGGTAGCTAGTGTTGGAAATGGGGGGGGGGGGCGCCGGGTCTGGGCTGGGACGTCCGAGGCCTGCTGTTTCTCTGTGAGGCAGGGGCGAGCTTCCCTGGATTCTGGGGGTGCAGAGCGTGGGGCAGCATTGCTCAGGCTGTTGGAACCAGTGTGGAGATGGGGCTGACAGGGGCCAGGGCTAGAGGGGTCAGGGACAGGGCAGGGTGTGAGGGATTTGGGGTGAGTCACTTAGCAGCCCAGACCCTGGGGAGTGAAGGGGAAGGAGTACGGCAGCTGGCCAGGCCTGGTGGCACCAGGCACCAAGGCAGCCCTGCAGAAGGAGGCGATGGCGTGGCACCGCGCCAGCCCTACCCCACCAGCTCCTGCCCTGCCCACGTGCCCCAGGAGCAGGGATGTGGCTGGGATCCGTCAAGGTGTGGGCAGTGGGGTCCAGAGAACCTGATGGGGGTGAGGGCCAGGCTGCTTTGCCCCACCTGCTGCCCACTCCCTCCTGCTCTCCCCCCTTGCTAAGGCTTTTCTTCCTGCCTGCATGGCTGGGGGTGGAGAAGAATGCTCCGTGGGCCTCTCCCAGCCCTGGTGGAGTCACCATCTAAGACAGAACAGACAGAGGCGGTGTCTACATGGGCAGCAGGCCCATTGCAGCTGACTGCCACACCTGCATGTGTCAGGGTGCCCGCAGGATACAATGACTCTCGGGGTCAGCTGAAAGGACTTTAGAGAAAGAACTATTTTTGGAGGTCTGGACAGGAGCAGGGATGGGGTAGCAACTGGGGCGGGGCGGGGGTGGGGAGCATGGGAACTGAAGGGACAGTGGAGGAGGGAGCAGTGTGATGGGAGCTGATGGGAGCTGGTGGGGGCTGAGGCCAGGAGGGCTGCTCTGCAGAAGCAGCTGCCCTGGGGAGGGGGGGCGGGAGTATAGGCCCAGCGTCTTTCTTCCCTCCTGTCCATCTCCTGCAGCTGCCCCCCATTGGCTGATCCAACGGGGCAGCCAGAGATTAGCTGTCAGCGCACGGAGTAGGGCCGAGAAGGGTGGAGAATACATCTGGAAGGATGCAGAAGAATTATCAGGGTGGTGGGGACACAAACCTAAATAGCCAGACCTTGCCCTCAAGGAGCTCACCGTCTAGTAGAGGAGATAAGAGCCAACTAACTCTCACCAGGTGGGGAGAGGATAGCCGAAGGAGAGGGTCAGATAAAGCACCAGATGGGCTAGAGGAGGGAAGGAGTTGGGGTGGACAGGGTGCCAGGGTCGCAGAGGCTTGAAGGAGGAAGTGGTGTATTGGTTTCCCATTTCTGCTCAAAAAAGTTACCTCAAACTTAGTGTCTTAAAACAACACAATCTTAGTATCTTATAGTTCTAACGGTCCGAAGTCTGAAATGGGTCTTATGGGCTAAAATCAAGGTGTCAGCAGAACCGTGTTCCTTCTGGAGGTTTTAGGGGAGAATCTGTTTCCTTGCCTTTTCCAGCTTTTAGAGGCCACCTGTGTTCCTCGGCTTGTGGCCCCTTCCTTCTTCAATGTGCGTTGCTCCAACCTCTGTTTCTGTGGTCACATCTCCTGTCTCTGATTTTAACCATCTTGCTTCCCTCTTATAAGAACCCTTGTGATTGCACTGAGCCCATTTAGATGATCCAGGATAATGTCTCCATCTCAGGGTCTTTAACTTAATCACATTCGTAGACTCCCTTTTTGCCATGTGAGATACATAGTCACGGGTCCCAGAGATTAGGATTTGTACATCTCTGGAGGGTCACTATCTGCCTATCACATCGGGCACTGGAGAAGGGGTAGGGTTTGAGCTCTGATGGCTGAGGGCAAGGACACTGCAGGTGGAGGGGATAGTGGAGCAGAGGCAGGAGCGTGAGGACATAAGCAGCTCCTGCCGGCACCTGATGTCTGGTTGCAGGAAGGTGTGGTTTGGGGGGATAGGCCTGGAAAAGCTGAAAGGCCAGTGCCTGCTCCATTTCCGAATCCAAATAGGTGGCCTCTGAGAAGAGGAGGCAAACATTGCCCCAGAGGGATGGTGGGGCTGGGGCGGGCCCTGTGGGTACCGGTTAGCATCGCTGTTTAGCTTTCATTCCCCTGCTTTATTGAGGTACCAGTCATGGCCAGTTTGGCCTTTGTGATTGTCCCTCAGTGACTGTTCTCCATTTAGCCTGCTCCCCTCCCACCCATGTGACCCCCGCAGCTGACGGCTTTAGAATCAGTACCACTCTCTCCCCCGCGGAAGTGTGGGTCTGGACTTTGCTCCCCTCCGTGGCCTTCCCCAGCCTCCACGCCTCCAACTTTACTCCGCAGCCACACTGAACTGCTCCCAGCTGCTGAATGCCCTGCATTCACTGACAAAAATCAGCACCTGCTGAGCGGCCGTCCACGCAGGGATGGTGGACATGTCACATCCTATCCTCCTATTGGTGTTACAAGCTATCGGCTGTTGAAGGCTCTCCCTATGCCAGGCACTGTTCGTTATGTATGATTTTTATTTATCTCACACAAACCCTCTGAGGTTGGTGCTGTTAACCCCATTTCAGAGATGAGGAAACTGGGGTTGTGAGATGTTAAGTAACTGGCCTTGGATGACACGGCCTTAAAATAAACAGTGGATCCATGAATCAAACCCAGGCCACATTTTATAGGGGAGGAAACGGAAGTTCGGGGCTGTGAAACAACTGGACCAGTTCATAAACTGAGGTGTGGCTCGTTTCAAAGGCCAGCTTGTCTGGCCTACTGGCCTACTACACAGTCACTCATTAATCTTAACAGCTGCACTAAAGTGCTTGGCCTCTGCCCCGTAGTTATTTGTACGTATCTTCCTTTGCTCCGCCTCCGCCTTGCCCGCTATACAGGGAGCTGGCCAGGGGCTGGGCCTGGGTCTCTTTCATCTCTCACTGTATCCTGCACCTGGTGCAGGGCCTGGCTCAGAGCACACGCGTGGCAGACAAGTGAGTGAGGCAGTGAATGATGCTTTCTGGGCATGGCTCTGGACACAGGTCAGGGAGGCCACCTGCAGCCACCGAGATCCAGAGGGGCTGAAGTCTTGAGGCCCTACTGGGCCCAGGCTTGGGGTCCCAGGCCATCCAAATTTCTTGGCAGGTCTGAAAGCCCAAGTTTGGTTTTTTTCCACAAATGTATTTTATATGCAGTTTTTGGAAGAGGTACTACATGCACAATATAGTACAAAATTTAAAAGTAGGAAGGATAGGGCTTCCCTGGTGGCGCAGTGGTTGAGAGTCCGCCTGCCGATGCAGGGACACGGGTTCGTGTCCCGGTCTGGGAAGATCCCACATGCCGTGGAGCGGCTGAGTCCGTGAGCCGTGGCCACTGAGCCTGCGCGTCCGGAGCCTGTGCTCCGCAACGGGAGAGGCCACAACAGTGAGATGCCAGTGTACCGCAAAAAAAAAAAAAAAAAGTACGAAGGATAGACAACAAAATGTTAGTCTTCCTGCATCCTTTGAATCCAATCTCCTAGCTCCCCTCCCAGAAAGCATTCCTTGCCATCACTTCCTTGTGTATTTTTCTAGAGCTATCCTGGTGCATATGCAAATATATGTGTGTTCAAGTTCTTCCCTGGAGCACACATACAAAGGGTAGCAAATGATATTCTTTGCTCTGCAATCTTATTTTTCATCTAAGTATTTGGAAAATCTTTCCTATCATCCCATATACAGCTGCCTCATTCTTTTTGATGGTTACACGGTACTGTATTGTATAGAGGTATCATATAATGGATATTTAGATGTTTCCACCTTTTGCTATTATAAATAACACTGCAATGAACATCCTAGTACATCATGTCATTTTGCATGTTTGCAAAAATACACCCAAAAGATAAATACCTGTAAGAGAAGTTGATGGGTCAAAATTTTAAATCAATATTTAAAGTTTTGATGGAAGTTGGAAATCACCGTTCATAGATTTTATACTGATTTTCCTGCTATCAACAATGAGTGGATTTTTCAGTTCCCCATATGCCCAACAAATAGTAAGTTACCTTTTCATCTTTACCAATCTGACATGTAAAAAATGAGAAATCATGATAGTCTAAATTTGCATTTATCTTATTGTGAGTGAGGTTGAACATTTTCATATATCTAAATGCAATTTGTATATCCTGAGATATATTATATATGTATTTGTATTCTGGAAACTCTTTGCTCACATGCTTGGCTCTTTTTCCCTCCTGGGTTGTTGATCTCTTACTTGGTTATTTGTAGGAACTCTAAATGTCTTAAGGCTATTGGCCGTGGGTTCACAATATAGCTTGCCAATGTTTCCCCTTGGTTGTTCCCACAAATTCTGTAGTGAAAGTCTACTCATTAGCCTGGTCCAATTGCTTCACCGCCCTGAGCTTCAGTTTCCTCCCCTATAAAATGTGGCTTGGGTTTGATTCATGGATCCACTATTTATTTTAAGGCCGTGTCATCCAAGGCCAGTTACTTAACGGCTCAGAACCTCAGTTTCCTCATCTCTGAAATGGGGCTAACAGCACCAACCTGAGAGGGTTTGTGTGAGATAAATAAAAATCATACGTAACGAACAGTGCCTGGCACAGGGAGAGCCTTCAATAGCTGATAGCTTGTAACACCAATAGGAGGATTGGATGTGACATGTCCACCATCCCTGCATGGGCCCTCAGTTTCCTAGTTGGTAAAATGGGGATATTGCTGTTTGCAACAGTATCTACAGCACAGGGGAGCTTTTATGATTTAAACAAGTCAGTGTTTGCTACATACTTGAACAGAGCCAGGCATGTAGTAAGGACTCAATACATTTGGGCCGTTTTTTTTTTTAAGATGTTGGGGGTAGGAGTTTATTTATTTATTTATTTTTGCTGTGTTGGGTCTTCGTTTCTGTGCGAGGGCTTTCTCTAGCTATGGCAAGCGGGGGCCACTCTTCATTGAGGTGCGCGGGCCTCTCACTATCGTGGCCTCTCCTGTTGCGGAGCACAGGCTCCAGACGCACAGGCTCAGTAGTTGTGGCTCACGGGCCTAGTTGCCCCGCGGCACGTGGGATCCTCCCAGACTAGGGCTTGAACCCGTGTCGTTTGGGCTGTTTTTACAGCACCCTTTCTGGAACTTTCTACCCATCTGCCACCTTGGTGTCCTCACTCTGCTCATCCTGGGCTCTGCTCACTCTGCCTCCTCCAGGGGTGCCTCCCTGCTCACCCCAGGCCTCACAGGGCAGCTCTCCTTCCCTGAGCTCCCGCAGTCCTCTGTACGTGTCCCTCCTCTGCCCCTGGCCTGTCACCTGCTCTTGTCAGGAGCCTGCAGTGTTTACTCCTTTCTCCTCTGTGAGCTCAGCTCTTCCCCTGGGGGCAGACAGCTTGGTCCCAGGGCACCCGCCTGCTGGTCTCAGTTTGGCTGCGGGAAACCAGCTGTGTGACCTCAGGGAGGCCAAGTCTCTCTCCTGTCTCTGTCTCCTGACCTACAAACTGATGGAGTTGGTTGAAAGTGCCAGTCGTTGAGCTTTAGAAGAGGGACCATCCCCTGCTCAAGCACAACCTTACAGGAAGCTGGCTGTGCGACACCAGTGAGAGCAGAGCTGCTTTGGATGGAGGAATGTGGGTGTGTAAGTGTGTGTGTGTGTGAGCATGTGAGTGCGTGACTATATGAGTGTGGAGGGTGTGTGCACGTGTGTGAGTGAATGAGCGTGTATGTATGTGACAGTGAGCATGTGAGTGTAAGTGTGTGAGTGTGTGAGCACACAGTTGAGTGTGGAGAGTGTGCGAGCGTGTGCATACGTACAGGTGTGTGAGTGTGTGCACACCTGTGTGAGAGTGAGTGAGTGTGTATGAGTGTGAGTGTGTGTGTGTGTGAGTGTGTGGTCAGGCCAGACTTGAACACCTCAGGGTGAGGAGGTCTCTGCCCTCCTGTCCTACAGGTGTAGGAGTTTCATCTGAGTCCTCTTGCTTGGCGTGCAGCGGTTTACCGTATTTCTTTTCTTTTCTTTTTTTTTACATCTTTATTGGAGTAGAATTGCTTTACAATGGTGTGTCAGTTTCTGCTTCATAACAAAGTGAATCAGTTATACATACACATATGTTCCCATATCTCTTCCCTCTTGCGTCTCCCTCCCTCCCACCCTCCCTATGCCACCCCTCCAGGCGGTCACAAAGCACCGAGCTGATCTCCCTGTGCTATGTGGCTGCTTCCCACTAGCTATCTACCTTACGTTTTGTAGTGTATATATGTCCATGCCACTCTCTCACTTTGTCACAGCTTACCCTTCCCGCTCCCCATATCCTCAAGTCCATTCTCTAGTAAGTCTGTGTCTTTATTCCTGTCTTACCCCTAGTTTCTTCATGACATTTTTTTCCCTTAAATTCCATATATATATGTTAGCATACGGTATTTTTCTTTCTCTTTCTGACTTACTTCACTCTGTATGACAGACTCTAGGTCCATCCACCTCATTACAAATAGCTCAATTTCGTTTCTTTTTATGGCTGAGTAATATTCCATTGTATATATGTGCCACATCTTCTTTATCCATTCATCCGATGATGGACACTTAGGTTGTTTCCATGTCCTGGCTATTGTAAATAGTGCTGCAATGAACATTTTGGTTCATGACTCTTTTTGAATTATGGTTTTCTCAGGGTATATGCCCAGTAGTGGGATTGCTGGGTCATATGGTAGTTGGGGTTTACTGTATTTCTTAGTGGTCAAGATGCCGGTGAGGACAAGGTAAAGTGGGCCTGGCAGGAATGGCAAATTCCGGGTTCCCGGAGCCTCCCCTCCCCCTCCCTGGCTCAAACCCTTCCTTCTGAAAGCCCGGATACGGATCTCTGCCTGAAGGTGCTGGTTGGGTTTCCGCCTGCCGGGGACCTCTCTGTGTGTTTACTGAGCTAGGATTGATGTCTTCGCTGCATGTTCTGGTCTCCTCAGGCCGCTGCCCTAATCCCAGACCAGGCCTGCAAAGGAAGTCCCCGCCCCCCACCTCAACCCCAGCACATTCCACTGGACAGGGCTGGGGTTCAGGCCGGGGTGGCTGGAGGGATTCCTGGCCCTGTGGCTCCAGAGCTGATTCCCCGAGCTTCCCTGGTGGCGCCTGGAAGGCCTCAGGCCTGGTGCTTGGGTGCCCCAGGCACCGGTGAGAGCTGGGGCTGGCATCCCATAGGTCCTGTCTGGAATAGCAGTGAAGTACCCAAGGGAGCCAATGAGGTTTTGTCCTCCATTAATGGTGTGTGTGTTTGTCTGGGGCGGGGCTCATTTTCCTTCCCAATCGACTGTTGGCTGACCAAAATGCCCGTTGGCTTCAAGGCCCCTGGCAGAAGATGGGGCTTCAGTCGTTCCTTCTCTGGGCAAAGGGCTTCTCCCCCAGCACACCCCAGACCTGGGGCCCTCCTTTGTTCCCAGCTTCCGGTAGCCCGCCTTGTTCTGGGATTCTTTGCGGTTTCTACTTAATGAATGTTTATCCTGCAGCCAGCTGGAGCCAGGAGAGGCCAGGAAGAGCTGAGAGGAGCCAGGAAGGGCCAGGAGGGTCAAGATTCAGCATTCTGTCTCCAGAGGGCTCTGAATTCCAGCTGCCCTCAAGAATGTACCCGCCCGCCCCCGCCCCCCAACACACACCCTTCCATCTGCCCTCCTCCCTGGGGAAGTAGCTCTTTTTCCCCCGGAGCTTGGCCAACCTGATCACCCCTCTTCCAGTCTGCTGGGGTGCACTTGCCAGACTGAGGCCACTGACGCCTAGGGCAAGTCAGAATTGAAAATATGTAAACACCTTCCATCCCAGATTATAGAGGTGATACATGTTCACTGTTGCTCTGTTGAGATTTTGAAAACCGCAGCTTCTGGTCAGAAGTCACCTCCCTACTCCTGGCCCTGACTGTGGGCTCCGTGTGGGCAGGGCCTATGTGGACACAGCCTTTGTCTTTCCCCCTCCCTCAGTGGGCATCAGCGCTGGCAGACGTGGGCACAGGGCGTGCTTAGTGAGTAGAACCCAATTAGAACCTAGTTCTGGACTTCATCCATAGCAGATCCAGGGATGACCCTGGGGGGGTGGGACCACTGACCTTCTCAGGGTGGGGGGCGGAATCGGGTAAGCCATGGGTCCAGACCAGTCCTCTGACTGCAGTGCAGATGCCAGGCTCCGGCCCCAAGCTAGGAGCCATCCTAGGTTCCTCTCCTTCCCTCGCGCTCCTCGTGACTCCATCAGCTCCACCCGTAGGCTCTACGTCAGGATGCACCCCGCGTCAGGACACTTCTCACCAACCTCTCACATCTCCTTGAATCCAGCCCCCAGCTTCTCCTGCCTGGACTTTTGTCAGAGTCTCTTATCAGATCTCCAGCTTCCTCCCTTAGCTCCTGGTCTGTGATCTGGAGAGCGGCCACAGGGATCCCAGGGCTCCTCGGATCAAGGTCCCTTTACTCTCAGAATAAAGCCCAGCTCCCTAGTAAGACTGCTGACCTGTGTGCCTGGCCTCCTCCCAGTCTCCCCTCCTGCACACCCGCCCCTGGTACATGCCTCTCAGCTCCGGGCATTCTTCCTCAGGGAGTCTGCCTCTGCTGTGCCCTCAGCCCGGTCCCCAGGGATCTGGAGGCTCCTTTGCCTCTCTCAGGTCTCTGTCCATGTGCTACCTCCTCAGGGGCCTCTCTTCCATGCCCCCCAACGCCCTTCACTCCTTCCCTTCTTTGCTTCTCCCCGTGTGCCCCTCACTCCTAGAATCACACTGTCTGCCAGTGTGAAAGCTGGCAGAAGCCCAGCATGAAAGCTCAGGAGGGCAGGGAGATTTTGACTGTTTTGTTCTAGAAGCCCAGAGTCTAGAAAGTGAGTGGCACGTAGAGGGTGATCTGTAATTATTGGTCAAATGAAAACGAAAAAGGTCTTCTCCCATTTTTTTCATCTTTTCCAGCAAATAATTATTAAGCATTTACTAGTGCAGGTGTTGGCCTGGGGCTAGATGCAGAGGGGAAGCTCTGTCTAGCTGGGGAGACAGAGTCAGGGCGTTTGAGGGGGCGAATCCGGGGGCTGTGGCCGGGGAGGCTGGGAAACACTGGCCCAGCCTGAGTGGATCAGGCGGACGTCCCAGAGGAGGTGATGCCCAAGCTGAGCGCTGAAAGAGGGACTTGAGTTACTGGCATCCAAGTAAAGGAGGCAGGTGAGAAGGGAGGATGCTCCAGGTCAGAGGAAGGGCCTGCTTCCCTCCTGGAGGGCAGGGATGTGGCCCTCACGGCCTAGGGTCCGCCTCTGGTGCACAACAGGTGTTTGGTGAAAATGCTGAGATAGCTTGAGTCCAGGAGCCACACCTGATTTTGAGGAAGACAGTTTCAGTTCCCGGACAGGAACCCTGCTGTGGGGAGGTCAACAAGGGCCCTGTAGGGCTCACAGGATCAGATCAGTTTTGAAATGGAAAGGATCCCACATGCTAGAGCCTCTGCCCCTGAGGGAGGAAGCGCCGGTTCCCTTGAGGATGCTGGTGGGAGGGAAGTTAGCAGAAGTCCACTCAGGGGACCACGGTGGGCTCTAGGAAATCAGGGCAGACACGGGACATTTTTCTTTCTCTCTGTCCTGTGTCTGGCCCTCCCCATGCCCCAGCTCACGTGGTACGGGCCAAGGTTTGGCGCAGGACTCTGAATGGGGCCCAAGTAGCCCAGAATCAGTGCAGAGGCAGAGAGGTACCCCTGACTAAGTGGCCGGCCAGGGCCCTGCCTGTATGGAGAGGAGCTGGTCACGTACACTCAGCCCTGTGGGAGGGGCGGGGCAGGGAGAGGCCAGTCCTGTCTCCCTGGGGCGTGGAATGTGGCACTTTGGGGGAGGCTGACCCTCTCCCTCCCCCACTGGTCTGGACCTGGGGCAGTTCCCCAGGACTCAGCGCTCCCTCCCCTCCCCCATGCTTGGTCCCTTTCCTGTCAGGCTGGTTTTTCCTCCCCTGGGGACTCTAAGAGGAACACCTGGGGTCATCCTGGGTCAGCCTGCTGTGTTCCACCTTCCCTGGGTTCCCACTTGTGGGAAGTGACAGCCGCACTGGGTCACTTGAGCTGCCACAGAGCCTCGGTCCCCGTGACACCACCCACCTGGCCTGAGCAAGCTGATCCACAGCACGACCAGCCATTTCTTGTCTCCATCCTTTACATCATCAATCCTGGGACTAAGTCCAGGCCCTCTTTAACCCCAACGGGTTCTATCTCAACAGACCTAACCTGGTCTCCCCACCCCTGGCCATGCCTCGCTCATCCTACCAACCCATTCAACACGTGGAACCCACGGCAATTTCTAAACTATGAAATTGACCACATCACATCCCTGGTTGAAATGACTTTCCACTGTCTTCAGGATAAATCAACCCTTTGGCTGAGAGTTACAGCCCCTGTGATTTCTCCCCTGGCTTCGCCCCTCCCCCACATGCCCCCAACTGAACTGAATGTCCAATGGCTCCCGAGTTGGCCCCAGCGATCCCACTCTCCCAGGACCTTCTGCCTGATAAACACCAACAGGTCCTTCAGCCTCTTGCTCAAGGGTGGTGCCTCTGTGAAACATCTAGCTCCCAGGCAGAAATGAGGGCTCCCTCCCTTTGCCCCCCTCCCCGCCTGCCCGCTGCTGCGTGGGAATTCCCAGCACCCACACACCCAATTATACTGATTTGTATGAGGTCCACATGCCTACTGGTTCAATAGTTATATATATATATTTTTTTTAAAATAAATTTATTTTTATTTTTTGTTTATGATTTTTTTTGCTGTGTTTGGTCTTCATTGCTGAGTGCGGGCTTTCTCTAGTTGCGGCGAGCAAGGGCTACTCTTTGTTGCAGTGCATGGGCTTCTCATGGCAGTGGCTTCTTTTGTTGCAGAGCATGGGCTCTAGGGCACATGGGCTTCAGTAGATGCGGCACGTGGGCTTAGTAGTTGTGGCTCGCGGGCTCTAGAGCGCAGGCTCAGTAGCTGTGGCGCACGGGCTTAGTTGCTCCGCAGCATGTGGGATCTTCCCAGACCAGGGCTCGAACCCGTCTCCCCTGCATTGGCAGGCCGATTCTTAAGCACTGTGCCACCAGGGAAGCCTGACTCAACAGCTTCAGAATGGTGGCCCATAGAGTGGCTACTCCCTCCAGCACCCCTAGAAACCCCCTCACAAATGTCTCCCATGTGCTCTCAAGGTGGCTGCTGGTTGCAGGTTCAGGCCGGGGTCACTCCAGCTCCAGCCCACCTGTCCACGTGCACTACGTGGGGAGGCTGGCTGCCCGTTGTGAGAACCCCCAGGTCCCTGCCAGAGGATGACACCGGGTATTCCTAAGGCTTCCAATCCTTGGGGAACCAGAACAGAAGGGACCTCGCCCCCCCCCACCCCCGGGTCCAAGTCATCCGAGCTGAAGGAGCCCTCCTGCACCCAGACTCTTTCCAAGTCCCTCTTGAAATGTTCTGTCATGGGACTTCCCGTGCTTCCACTGCAGGGGGCGTGGGTTCGATCCCTGGTCGGGGAACTAAGATGCTGCATGCCACGTGGTGTGGCCAAAAAGAAAAAAGAAAAAAGGAAAGAAAAGTTCCGTCGCCTTTTCTTCTTTTCCCTTCTCACCTTCTTGCTTCATAAAGAGGGAAATCAGAGCAAAGGACCCAGGGGTAGGGGCAGGAGCCTAGAAACCTTTTGCAGGGGGCTCTTTTCTCCCCACATCTACTGCTCCTCTTTCCAAAACTTCCTCTCTCCTTTCCTAACCCAAGATTAGAATGTCAGAGTGTATGAGTGGGGACAGAGAGGTCTGTGTTGTGGGTACAGGGAGGGGAAGAGGGATTTACTGGATTAAATATGGCCAGTTCTAAATGTCCATCATATAGTGTTTCCTAAGAAATTATTTTTAATTAGCAATTCATCATTTTTAATTAACTAGTAATACGTAAATACATTCTTGTTGTAAAAATTAGAATAGCAGGACTTCTCTGGTGGCGCAGTGGTTGAGAGTCCGCCAGCCGGTGCAGGGGACATGGGTTCGTGCCCTGGTCCGGGAAGATCCCACATGTCGCGGAGCGGCTGGGCCCGTGAGCCATGGCCGCTGAGCCTGTGCGTCCGGAGCCTGTGCTCCGCAACGGCAGAGGCCACAACAGTGAGGGGCCCGCGTACCGCAAAAAAAAAAAAAAAAAAAAAAAAAAAAAAAATTAGAATAGCAGAGACAAGCCTGGGTTCCCCTGACTACTATCCTTCAATCAGCTTCTCTCCAGGGAAATCTCTGTTGTCAGTCTGGTGTGTTTCCTTCCTTATTTATGTGCTTACGTGCATATTCATATATACTTGTAGAAATATCATCTTTTAAGTGTATGTCAGCATTAATTATATGTATTGCTCTCCCGCTGCTTTTATTTTACCCAGCAGCTGGTTCTTTAAGATTCTTCACGTGACTAAATATTGTACACGACTCATTCTGTTTAATTCTTCTCCCGCCATGTGAATGTTACATAGTTTACTCAACTGTCTCCCTACCTGTTGTTGTTTCCGTCTTTCCTTTATTACAAACGATGCTTCAGAGAGTATCTTTTTATATGCCTCCCTGAATATATGAACAAGGGTTCTTTGGAGTAAATGCAGAAGAGTGGAACTGGGGCTTGCAAGGTGTGTGGGATTTTTTAAAGAAAGACACAGACAAATCGCCCTTCAAAGTGGTGGCTGCAACCTGCCTCCCACTAATGTGTCTGTGGGAGTTCATTTGCCCACATCTTCCCCAGCACTTGACGTTATCAAACTTTGTAATTTTCCAGTCTAATGGGGAAGAGTGAATCTCCCATCTTCTCCTTGTTGCCCTTGGTTGGGCTGGGAGGGGAAATTGGTGCTGGGTTTTGGGGTTTTTTTTTTTTTGCCCATGGGTCATAATTTCCCAACTCCTACTTTATTTTTTAATTTTAATTTTATATTGGAGTATAGTTGATTAACAATGTTGTGTTAGTTTCAGGTGTACAGCAGAGTGATTCAGTTATACATATCCGTGTACATCTATTCTTTCCAGTTAACTTGGTGCTGTTTATAGAAACTTCTAGCTAGCCCTTTTCACAGTCCCATCTTCTACTTCTCCTTTCAGGGTCCCTGGTACCCCAATTCCCGAGCTTCTGGGTTTTGTGTTGAGAATCTTCTTGCTTCTGTGAATTTCCTGCCCTCCCCTCCTCTGTCCCTTCCCTATGCTCCCGAGCCCTAGGTCTCAGCTTCCTCTTGTCTGCTTTTAGTTACCATTTTCGAGCTTTAAAATTTTTTGTGGCCATTTATCATCTTCTGTTGTCTCTTCTTTTATTCTTTTAAAATAGTCCTTTACTGTCAGCTTAACAGGGTTTTAGGAAGGTGCAAAAATGAATGTGGGTATTCGATCTACCACATTTAATCAAAACGAAATGTCTCTATAATCCCCTGCCAGACTGTCAGCTTCTTAGAGGCAGGAAAGGCTTGTATTTACTTCTGTATCCCAGCATCTAGCATCTTGCCTGGCAAATAGGGGATAGGACTGGATACACTTTTGCTGAATGGAGGAGCGAGTGAGAACGTGTTGATAGCTGAGCACCTTGTGTTGATGGTCCTTAGGAAGGGGATGTTGCTTAGGGAAGGGTTACCAATTTACATGACAGGCAAGTTCATGAAGCCTTGCATCCTTTTCCTTTCTGTCCTCCAGCTTATGACTTCTGTTTACGTACATGAGCCCATCTCCTCTTCAAGGCTGAACTTTGAATCTTGTTTGTATGACCCACTGACTGACCAAACAGATACTTGTGTATCCAAGCAGGGAGGACAAGTTGGGACCTTGGCAGGTGACACTATGCCTTTCCCAACTTGATGACCCTTTCTCCAGACCAGTGGAAGAAATCACCTTAACCCCCAACTCATGAGAGGAGGGACAGCGTTAGTGGTTGGGACTACAGCTTTAGGGAGTTAAAGATCTGGCCTTGAATCCTGGGTCCACTATTTACTTGTGTGACTTTGGTCAAGTTAGTAACCTTTTTGAGCCTCAGTTTTTTGGTCCATAAAATGGGGATGATAATACTTTAAGTCACAGGATTAGTTGAGATAACGTATACAAAGTGTTTAACCTAGAGGCTGGCCCAGTAGATGCTGGCTGTCATCATTATCACCATCGTCGCCCTTATTGTCATAGTCACACCATTTCGTTCTACCCAGGGACTAGGACTCTCACTTCTTTCCAGTGGTCCCCAACCACTATTTCATTTCCTCAGGGATGATGAAAACTCCCCTACCTTGAATCCCTCCCCTCTGGGAACCGCAATCTGCATTTGCTCTAGTGTAAGAAGCTTCTAGGGTGGGTCCAGGTGGAGATGCAGAGAGAACCGTTGGCCTCGGGACTTGGACACAAGTTAGCCATGTGACCTCAGGAGAGTCGCTTTACCTCTCTGAGCTTCCTTGGACTGGATCAGCTTTTCTTGTGATATATGGATTATTAATAGGCATTACCTGACAAAAGACGACATGGTCCAGTATATTTTGGAGCTGCTGATTAAATGAAGTGAAATAATAATACTTAATATAATACTTACATGTATATAATACATTATATACAATCAAATGATAAGTATTTATTGTGTTACATTGTTATTAAATAGCACCTTACTGTCTATCTAATTAGCACCTATCTAACCCCTGAAACAACTCCAGGAACTAGATTGTTATTATGAGATTATTATCCCCCTTTTACGAATGAAGGACTGAGGTTTTCACAGCCTTTAGTACCATGCATTGTGAATTTCCAAAAGGGAGTGGGGACAGCAGTGTTTCTGATCCTATCCGACAGCGGCCTCCCTTTCCCACAAGGATGTCGTGGGGCTGCGGCTCTGCAGCAACAAGTCAGGGGAAGGCGGGGCAGTTTCCTCTCTGGGATCCTTTCACGCTCAAACATTCCCTTTTCATCACTCCTGACCCTGTGTGCCCCTCCTCTGCAGACTGTGGGTCCCCAGGCTGGAGATCAGGACTTGGGAAAGGAGCTACTCCGATCAGGTTCTACAGGTTCTTGCCCTCACTCAGCCAGAGGTAGATCAAGGACTCTGCTCGTGGGCGGTCTGTTTACCTGTTTACCGCAGCTTGATTCCTCAGTTCCGTCTCTGGGGGTGGGGCGGTGGGGGGCAGACTTTACAGTTTGTTCTCTTGAGTTCTTGATGTGCCAGAGAAGTGTTTAAAAGCCACACAACTCATGGTGGAAGGTGCTAGGCATTGTTCTGGCCAGAGAGTGGGAGCAGGGGACTGTCTTTGGGGTTAGCCTAGGATCTGGGGGGAAGAGACTCAAAGGAGTCATTTTGGAGCTGGGACTTCCTTGGAAGGGAGAGTGCAGCCTCTGTTGTACTCAGGACCCCAGGCCATGGGGCTGAGGGTTAAGAGGCTGGAAGCCAGAATCTGACACTCCTGGCTGTCCCTCTCGAAGCTTCTGTTTCCTCATCTGTAAAATGGGCATAAGAATACCTTTTCCACTGGGCTGCTTTGGGGATCCAATGAGATCTGAAAAGGCTTTGTAAATGGTACTTCCCTGCAGTCAGTTGTTCTTATGCTTTGGGGTAGGGGGCTGGGACTCTAAGCTCTTCTGAAGTTTAGCGAACTCACAACCCGTTAATCTGGAGAACTGCTGGTCCTATTCTTTGTTTCCTAATGCAAAGTCCCTTCCCAGACTCTCCTATCAGGCCACAGAAGCAAAGGTTCCAGCAGGGGCTTGGTGTGCTAGCAACTATCTGGCCCATCTGCCCCTTCCCCTACCAGGAGCAGGCCTCCTCCTTAAGGCCAAGTAGTGACTCACATCAGATCAGGCCTGGCAGCTACAACCTTTGTGAAAGCCCAGCCACACCCTGCTTTCAGGGCCAGCCTTGAATCTTCTTCCCCCTTGGAGCCCCAGGACCCACTTGCAGGTCTGATTCACTAGTTTGAACAGCCTCAGGCTGGCTTTCCTAGTGGCTTGGGGCTGCTCCTGGTGGGTTATGGGTGTGTGTGTGTGTGTGTGTGTGTGTGTGTGTGTGTGTGTGTGTGTGTGTGTGTAGGGGGGGTTTGGTGTCCCTGTTCCTGGATCAATTGGTGGCCAGAAGACAGTTTATTGGGGACAGGTTTCAGAGGCTGGGGACAAGTCTTCATTTAGCCACAGGTGACCCAGGTGATAATATGCAGAGAGGAGGCCTAAGATTTCACAGGAAACTGAGAGTAACTGACCCATCTCCCTACCACCGTGTCAAAAGGGCACCGGGCCTCTGTCCTGAGATTGGGTGGCTGCTCTGACATAAGGATGCAAAGGAACTGTGGGGACAGTTCTGAGGAGGTGTGAGGTCCCTGCGGACAGGAACTGGGCTGAGGCTGCTTCAGGGCCCTGCGGTGTCTGGCAGGGGGGCCTCCAAGGTGATCATAAAGGTGGGTGGAGTTACTGAGCTGGATGAAGAACGGGGCTGGGGGCTGTGTGTGGAGCGGAGGGACCCCTTCCTCTGTTATCGAAACTCTCCACGTTGCGTGTGGGCGCCCTCCCTAGCAATCCGGTCATTCATCCATGTACTAGGACAGGACTGTTAAGCACAGGAGGATTCAGCCTCTGACACCCTCCTTGGAGATGCTCACAAGGGGGGAGGGATTCCATCCTGTCTCTGGGCGGCAGGTGCTAAAAGTCTCATGGGCGGGGCTTCCCTGGTGGCGCAGTGGTTGAGAGTCCGCCTGCCGATGCAGGGGACGAGGGTTCGTGCCCCGGTCCGGGAGGATCCCACGTGCCGCGGAGCGGCTGGGCCCGTGAGCCATGGCCGCTGAGTCTGCGCGTCCGGAGCCTGTGCTCCGCAACGGGAGAGGCCACAACAGTGAGAGGCCCGCGTATCGCAAAAAAAAAAAAAAAAATACCCACCTCCCTTAGGCTCAGATGCCTCTCTACAGCATCACTTCAGTAAGTCTGTGTCGAATGCATGCTTTTGGGGTTGGAGGGTAGAGGGTTGTCCTGGTTGGGGGTGGGCGTGGGTGGATGGTTGGTGAGAGTACTGAGTCGGGGGTTCAGCTCCCAGATGGATCTCTGGCTTGAGCTCGGGATTCTGAAGGTGCCTTTTACAGTCCCGCTGCAGAACCCCTCCCAGCAGCTGTTCCCAGGAGCCTATTGTCACCTTGGGGCTTTGTATGGCCACAGCAGGGTGGGGCGGCTTTGTCTCAGGAGGCCTGGGAAGTTGCAGCTCAGAGCACCTCATGTGGGGGACTGAGGGGGGGTCAGGGTGTGGGTGATCCCCAAGGGGCAGGTTCTGAGAGACTGTAATTCCCAGTGGGGCGTAGGAATCAGGTGAATGTACTTTGGGGGGGGTTAATTTTGATCACAAGGAAGGGGCTCAGAATGTGATGGGGGGACTCTGAGTGAGGGATCACGGGGTGGGGGGCTGACGTCTCGGCGTGTACTCTCAGAAAAACTGTAATTCCTGGGGGGTGTCAAACTCTGGGTGATCTTAATGGGGGAGGGCCAGCATGTGAATTGCGGGGATGCCTAAGTGTACGTGTGATGGGGGTGAAGATCCGAACGAGTGTGCCAGCGGGGTGTGTGGCTGGGCATCGGAGTGGGCTGGTGTGGGGCAGCTCTCCGGAGGGCAGGAGCCTCTGGTCCCGGGGAGGGGAGAGTCGGAAGCAGAGCCGCCAGGAACTGACCAATGGGGAGAGCGCCCGTATTTGCACTCAGGAGCCTGCAAATTCCTGGGCCCTCAGAAATCCGCCCGACACCGTCCCCCCTCCCCCGCCCAACCCCGGGCATAAAAGGCGCCAGGTGAGGGCCTCGCCACTCCTCTTGCCGACTGCAGCCACTCCGACCGGTGTCGCCCGCGTCCTCCGTCGCCATGACTTCCTACAGCTATCGCCAGTCGTCGGCCACCTCTTCCTTCGGGGGTCTGGGCAGCGGCTCCACGCGCTTCGGGGCGGGAGGCGTCTTCCGCGCGCCCAGCATCCACGGGGGCTCGGGTGGCCGCGGCGTGTCGGTGTCCTCCGCCCGCTTCGTGTCCTCGTCCTCCTCCGGGGGCTACGGCGGCGGCTATGCGGGCGTCCTGGCCGGCTCCGACGGGCTGCTGGCGGGCAACGAGAAGCTCACCATGCAGAACCTCAACGACCGCCTGGCCTCCTACCTGGAGAAGGTGCGCGCCCTGGAGGAGGCCAACGGCGACTTGGAGGTGAAGATCCGCGACTGGTACCAGAAGCAGGGGCCCGGGCCCGCCCGCGACTACAGCCACTACTTCAAGACCATCGAGGCCCTGCGGGACCAGGTGGGAGGCGGCCCGGCCGCGGGAAGTGCACCTGCCGCGTATACCCAGCCCCGCGGGCCGGGTGAGGCCCGAGGCGGGGTCGGCGGGCGCCAGAGCCACCTCCCGGCCGGGGCGGGAGCGAGGGTTAGGATGGGGGAGGGCCCGCAGGGTGGGGCGGAGGGAAGCCGGCCGGTGAGGAGGGGCAGGACCACGGGGCAGGAAGTGGAGGCCTGGTGGGGGGGGAGCGGGTTAATGTGGGGGACTGGAGGGCGGGAGGAAGAAGGCGCGCCGGTCGGCTAGGCCTGGGAAAGGGGGGAGGAAGGAGGGGGAAGAGATGGGGCGCGCTGTGGGCTGCCCTGAGGTCTGGACCTGAGTCGCTGTGCAACAGGGAAATGCAAGAGTTTGGCCAGGGAGGAATCTGGTTCTCGCCGGGCCAGACCTGCCTTCTGCTGCCCCCGGTGTGAGGCCCTCTGCATTCCTTGTCTCCCGCCGGGCGGGTCTGGTTTCCATCACGCTGAGGCTGAAGCCCCTCCCCCGCCCAGGGGGCCACTGGGGACTTAGAGGAGCTCTAGGAAGAATGGGCGAGGCTAACTCTGGCCCCTGGGCAAGGAGGGACATATGCTGTGGCCCCCGGACTGGGTAAAGGAGAGACGAATGCTGAGCTTGTGAAGACCTCTGTGGAGAGGCCCCGTGCCGTGTGGGTGGAGACCCCAAGTCCCAGCTACAGCCTCTTGCTGGGAGGCCCTCAGGGTCCTTCAGGGTGGGGCTTGGTCTCTGCCCACAGGGAACAGCTCAGAGCTGGGATCTCGGTCCCGAAGAAATGTTTCAGAAGCCAGTGGGACATTTAACAGCCTCCCACGTTGGGTCTCCAAACGCACAGTCCCCGCAGCGTAGGCCAGGGCCCACCCTGTGCCTGGCGTGGTGCTGGGTGCCAGGGGCCTAGACCAGACCCGTAGATGAGGGAGAGCTAGAGATGTAAACAACGAGCATAGTGCTCTCAAACTTTATAAACTGTGACCTACACAAGGGAATACACTTTGCCTCAAAGAGGAGGCGCAAAGTGTCAGCACATAATAGATGCTTGACAGAGCGCTTTCCCTTCCCGGAAGGCAGAAGGTGCTTTGAGTGGGGGTCAGACCACAGGTCAGACCACAGCCCGCCCCTGTGCTCCCCGCATCTGGTTTGCGGATCACTAGAAGTTGCCTCCCTACGAGCATTTAGAGTTTTCCTGGGTGCAGGTTGTGGAGACTTTTCCCCCCAGGCTTACCTCCCTGCCCTTCCCGTTTCCCCCTGGCTCAGCCTCCCTGGCGGTAGTTTCTCCCGCTCCAGCTCCTGGGCCTGGACCCATTCCAAGGCCTCCCAGAGAGCAGGCTGATGGGCAGCCTGGGGTGGCCGAGGCTCTGGTCTCCAGGCGGTGGAGGCACACAGGCACGCATACTCCTTTGCTCTTCTCTCTCCTCTGGGAAGAAAGTGGGTGGACAGTGCCCATGTGCGAACCGGTGCCAACCTCCTGCCTTCCGCCTTCCAGATCCTTGGTGCCACCATTGAGAATTCCAAGATGGTCCTACACATCGACAATGCCCGTTTGGCCGCAGATGACTTTCGAACCAAGTGAGTGGCTGTGCCTTGGGGGCTGCAGAAGCCAGGGCAGGGGAGGGGGGCAATCTCAGGCACTTATGGGGCTCAGTGCCGTGGGGGGAATGGACTCTGCTCTCACCCACCCCAGCTGGTCTGAAGCACACCCCATCCCCCATGGGCTCCTGAACCCAGGGGAGGTAGGGAAGTCTTCAGAGGTACAGAGGAAATGCTGGCCTGACAGCAACTATTTCCTCCAAAAGGTTTGAGACGGAGCAGGCCCTGCGTGTGAGCGTGGAGGCCGACATCAACGGCCTACGCAGGGTGCTGGACGAGCTGACCCTGGCCAGGACCGACCTGGAGATGCAGATCGAGAACCTCAAGGAGGAGCTGGCCTACCTGAAGAAGAACCACGAGGAGGTGGGTTTCAAGCTGGGCTTCCCATCCGTCCCCGCCCAGCTTCCCAGAGCTGAGGACACTTTTCTTTGTCCTGTATCCTCTGACCGTGGCCACAGCTGCTGCACCCTTGACCTGGCCCTGAGTGTATCGTGTAGCTCCCAAGGGTTCCAGCAGGGGATGGCGGTGACCCCATCTGTACCCCAGTGCTGGCTCCTAGGTCTGCACCTGAAAACCAGACCCCTATGGCCTGGGGGATGGGGGAGTGACCTGGCTCAGGCCCAGCAGGCTCTGGGCCCTGACGTGCCCATCTCTGCTGTATCTTTCTAGGAAATCAGTGTCCTGAAGGGCCAGGTGGGTGGTCAGGTCAGCGTGGAGGTGGACTCCGCTCCGGGCATCGACCTACCCAAGGTCCTGAGTGACATGAGAAGCCAATATGAGGTCATGGCTGAGAAGAACCGGAAGGATGCTGAGGCCTGGTTCACCAGCCAGGTATGGAGGGGGAGGCAGGTGCCCCTTGGGGAGGTGGCAAGGAGAGCGGGCTTGATGCTCCCAGGCAAGGGTCTGCCTCAGCGCGTACTCCCTCTGCCTCCTCTCACTGCAGACCGAGGAGCTGAACAGGGAGGTCGCTGGCCACACGGAACAGCTGCAGGTCAGCAAGACAGAGGTCACCGACCTGCGGCGTACCCTCCAGGGTCTGGAGATCGAGCTGCAGTCTCAGCTCAGCATGGTATGTGCCTTCTGCCCTGTGGGATGCACACGTGTCCTTGCGGCCTCGGGCAGCCTGGATGGTGGCTGGGCCCATGCCATCGCTGGGCACCAGGCTCTGCTGGGTCTCCTTCCCTCTCCCTGCCCTCAGAAAGCTGCCCTGGAAGACACGCTGGCCGAAACGGAGGCTCGCTTCGGAGCCCAGCTGGCGCAGATCCAGGCGCTGATCAGTGGTGTCGAAGCCCAGCTGAGCGATGTGCGTGCCGACACCGAGCGGCAGAACCAGGAGTACCAGCACCTAATGGACATCAAGTCCCGGCTGGAGCAGGAGATCGCCACCTACCGAAACCTGCTGGAGGGCCAGGACGCCTACTACAACAACCTGTCCACCCCGAAGGTCCTCTGAGTCTGGCAGCCTCCTGGCCTTCCTACCCTGCTGCAGAGGGATTCCCCTGGGTAGGGGCATGGGAGGGGAGGGACCCTTATCCCTGGCTCTCCTCCTGATCTTGCAATAAAACTTTATGGCCCAAGGGAGGAAGGACGTTGAGTTTGTTATTTCAGCCCATGGTGGGGGGGGGGCAGGCCTTGGCACTGTTTAGGTTTTATTGTTTAAGTTTCATTTGGACCAGAGTCCACGCTTTCCCCGGAAAGGGGAGGGAGGGCGCTCGCAAACTCCAGCTGTTACAGTAATTCCTTTGCAGAGGTCTTCATGTATCTCACCTGTTCCCTAAAACAAGGATGTTTAATAAGCATTGCTCCCATTTTACAGAGGGATAAACTAAGGCTCAGAGAGGCGAGGTGGGTTGTTGTATATATAACTGTTCTAACACATGGCAAAGGTGGGATTTGAAACTGGTTTTTGCTTCCAGATTTAGTTTTCTTTCCACTGAACTCACCCCAAGAGTTGGTGTGTGTTTGTGTATCTGTAATTAATGTTTACTGAGCACCTACTAAGTGCTATTTAATCAAACAACCCTGAAAGGTAGTATGAGTTGTATGCTATAGAGTAGGAAGCAGGCTCAGAGAGGTTAAGTAACTTGACCAAGGCCACATAGCAACTACATGGCAGAGCTAGGACCAGAATTACATTTCCTGATTCTTAACCCACAGTGCCACCCCTGCACCCCATCTCCTAGGATGACACTGCTTGTGCCATTTCCTCAGTACATTCCAGTCTTGCTCTGTGTGAAGGCCTAGGACTGGGATCCCCTGAGGCATTTCCTCCTGACAGGTTTTTCCACCTAACTTAAGAAGAAACGGGCTTTGGTGTCAGGGGGCGGGCACCAGCTCAGAACAGGGCTGGAGAGGGCGCCCTCGTTGGGGTGTGTGTGTGCATGCGCTGACACCTCCATCCATCCCCTGGCAGCCCTGCGTAAGCCCCTTACGCCCACCAGCCCATACCTGGGCTCAGAGCCTGGAATAGGACCCAGCTGTGACCCAGACCGCCCACAGACCCCCAAACTGGCTTGCCTGGGGCCCGTCCCGGGCCCCCAAAGGAATGCAAGTCCCAGCTTCCTGGTACAACTCTGCCCTTGGGTTGGTATGGTCTGTCCCTGTGGTTTACAGCTTAGCTGCCAAGAACGGAGGCCAATTAAAGGTAAATATGTCCCACTTCCCCCAGCAGAGAGGTTCAGGCTGAGTGGGTCTGTTCAGACCCCGTGGATCTGTCTGTGACAGCGGCTGACCCTGTGAGGGAGGGGGCTGAGTGAGGCGGAAGGTCTCTAGGGGGACAGATGGATGCTCTGCCACCTGTGCTCAGCGCTGCGCTAAGGAGGCTCAGGACCCCACCATACCTGGTGTTCATACTGAAGGGGGTGCTTTTTTCGCCATTTTCCATGAAGCTTGGTAGGCTCGTTAGCTTACTCCAAATCACAGGCTGGTGACCCCCGAGCCCAGCTCTTCCCGCTTCCCCTGCCGCAGCCCTGGGCCAGGAGCCCCTTCTGCCACGTCCCCGGTTATTCCACTCTGGCCGTCAGCACCTACAGACTCACTCTGCCACTTGACTTAGGAGGCCTTGGAGCTAGAGGCCAGAGGCCTGGCTGCACCCCCAGTCCCAGGCTGGGAGTGCCCAGATATTTGTCCCCTGTTCGTGAAAGCCTCTGTTGTCACAGCTGAAACCCTCCCCTGTGCCCCAGAGGCACCTGGAATGTGGCTGTGAGGCGGGGTCTGGGCCCCATACAGGTGGGGCTGGTGATTGGGTCTCAGGTCTGGGTGTTAGGAATAAAGCTTTCCTTTGTGTGCAGGTGTGCATGTGTGTGTGTGTGTGTGTGTGTGTGTGTGTGTGGACACTTTTCTGTCTCAGTCTGGGAGCTGAAACTAGGGGTACTATGTTGACAGAAGCAGCTGGGATAGAGGAAAGAGAGCGAGAGGAAGGGGGAGGGGATTTGGGGGGGCAGCCCTGCTGGTCATCTTGACCACTTCAGTTTGCAAGCATTTCCGGTCCGTCATCTTGTTCCATCCCCCGTGAGTCAGACTGGGCCAGAGTTATTTCCATTTTTCCAATTGGTAGACTGAGGCTCGGAGAGAGGAGGCTTGATTACTCAACGCCATGTAACTAATAAATGAGAAATGAGGAATTCTCCAGGTCCCAGGGTATGCCCTCTCTCTGACCCTGGCATCTCCCTGGGGAGCAGAGGAGATTCTAACATCTATGGAGGTCCCCACTCCCCCTGTGACACTGAATGCTCACTGTGGCCCTGTAGCTGGGGCCAGTGTTAATGGGGTCAGTGTTGTTTTTTTAAAATTTTTTTATTGTGGTAAAATACACATAACATAAACATTACCATCTTACACATTTCTCGGTGCACAGTTCTGTGGCAGTCCTGTGCACTCACATAGTGTGCAAGCATGTCGTGCAAGCATCACCCTCCATCCTCATAACTCTTTCTATCTTGTAAAACGGAAACTTTATCCCCATTAAACCATAACTCCTCATTCTCTCTCCCCACCCCTGGCAACCACCATTACACTTTCTGTCTCTATGATTTTGACTCTTCTTAGTATCTCATGTAAGCGGGAAAATGGCCCAATTTTAAGTCAGGAACCTGGCTCGGAGATGTTGAGTCACACCCAGAGGTGGAGTCCGGCTCAGGCTCTTTCCACTGGGCTGCATCGTCCCATCCCTAGGAGGGAAGGCCGGCTCTGGGACAGCCTGTCTGCCTGCAGTGGGCAAAGGACAGAAACTGGCACAGCATCCCGGGCGGGCTGCCTGGGGCAGGGCCCAGGTCTGCAGTCTGGGCTGGAGCCAAATGGAGCTTGATCTCCACCCTTGCCCAGCCATCACCTTCTGGCTAGTGAGTAGGCTCCGGCCACCCAGACCTTGAGCTCATAGGAACTGTTTGGACCGAAACCAGGGATTTGTGACTGGGGCAGCTGCTGCCTGGCCTGGGCCTGAGAGCGTAGGGAAAGCCCCCTTGAGGGGCTGCTGGAGGGGAGTCAGGGTGCAGAGAGAGGCTGGCTGGGGTCCAGCCCTCCCTCACCCCGGGGTGATGCCACATAATTTTTCCCGGGGTAATTGCTGGGGCCGTAATGTCTGCAGAGGCTTTAATGAGCTATGGCTGATCTGAGTTTGATTATTTTTCTTTCAGAGGAAAAGACAGTATCCTCCCACCCACGAGACAATACCTCACTGTCTGGGCCCAGCACTCAGAGGCTGGCTCACTGTGATGCCGGGTGAGGAGAAGCCCACCCCCACGTACCAGGAATACTCCACTACCCCAGCTCAGGTGCAGGAATCTGGAGTCTGGGGAGGGGAACACCTTCTTTTCCTGTCTCCTGTTTGAGTGGGGGGTGGGGGGACGGTCAGAGGACCCAGTGAGTCCCGGCGATGCCCTCTTACTAGCTGTGCCACTCTTACAAATCACTTCCCTCTCTGAGCTGCAATTTCATTCCTTCTGAAACAGGGGCAGGGATCATCTTCTCAGCTGTGAGGAACAGAGGAGGCGTGGATGCAGAAGTGCACTATAAACTGTGAAGGATGCGGTGGAAGTAAGAATTTACTGTTATTACAGCAATAATAACAATGACCTGCATTGCCCAGTAGATGCTGGTTACGGAAGAATATGGCAGACTGTGACGGTCACTCACAGGGCAGATCTGATGCCCAAGGACAAAAAAAAAGTCCCCGCAGGTGATGCTACGTGGGAGACCTAAGTATTGGACATGCACCCCAGTATCCGGTGCCTCAGAAGACGGGGAGCAAGGAGGAGGCAGGATGGGGGCTCTTGGGCCTCAGGGCTTCCCCGTAAGTGGGAGCTGAGAGTGCCCGTTGCCACAAGGAAACTGAGACTTGAATGGTACCGTGTCCAACGTTTTCCAAGCAGTGGTGGGTAGAGCCAGGCTTGAAGCCAGGTCCCAGGGAATCCAGAGCTCCGTCAGCTTCACGGTGCTGCAGCTGTGGTCCAGGAGTCCTCCTCCTGACCCTCCAGCCTGGTCTTGCTCACTTCCCCACCCCTGGCTCTCTCTAAACCCCGTAGCCAAAGCCAGAGGGCCAGGCCACGCCTCCGGTGGCACTGCCCACAGGTATCAGGTATCCCCGGAACACGGGCCCCTGAGCCGGCGGCGGCGAAGAGGGCTCTCCTGAGTGTTGGACTCCCCTCTCTGGCCTCGGCATCCTGCTCTCTGAAGCGGTGCCTCGACCTTCAAGATCTCCGAGGTGTCTTCCAGCCTGCCCTGCGGGCCTCTCTATCCCCCCACCCCTCACGGTGCTCGGGCACATACAGCTTTCTGGATCGGATCCATCCTCAGCTTCGCGGTGCTTGATGGGACAAACAGGGTTAATCTAGCGCCGTTGTGCAGCGACTTGCCTCTCCCTGGAGAAAGCAGGGGCTTTCTGGAACTTGCTCCCGTCTTATCTGCAGAGGTTTGCCCCAACTTGTCCCAGGAGCAAGCAAAGGTTCAGTGACATGTAGTTGGCAGGCGGTGGGATTATCAATCAGCCCCTTGTCAGCCCTGAGCCCGCTGGCTTTTGTGAGAATGCCAGTGCCATGGGGCTGAGGGCCGGGGTGGGGGGTGGGGGAGCTGGAGAAGAAGGAGGGGGACTGGGGGTGGGGGAGGAGAGGAGGAGAGGGGTGGAGGAGAGGGGTCCATTTGGAGCGTCAGGGAAGTGACAGATGCTGGCCCCTCTGGTCACCTCAGCTGGAACTTGACTCAGGTTCCCTCTCCTGTCCTCAGCCTATCCCTGTGGGCCCTGCATTCCTCTGTGTACCTCTGCCCGCCAATGCCCAGAGCCTGCAGGCTCGCACATGGGGTCTGTGAGAGGGACCGCACAGGGCAGCGATGAAAAGTGGATTCTCGAACTGAGAGCAGGGAGCCGGCCACCTGCAGGCAGCAGAGAAGTCCGGCGGAACGTGGAGTTGGCCTGAGCCTCTAAGAGTGCAGGCGGAGGCCTGGCAGACGTGATGCCAGTTTGCTTCTTTCGGTTTTCTCCTGGAGAGTAGAGATGAACCTGTAATCCAAGTGTTAAAACCATGGCCCGGGGCAAAACACCATTCATTCTGAATCATCTCTTTTGTTGCATTAAAAAAATAGAAAGAAAAGAAAAACCCCAAACCAGCCACGTGGAGGTGTGCAGGTGGCTGTGTATGTCAGGAAGGCAGAAGGAGTTGGCTTCCCTTTGGGGGAGGAGACATGGCCCCACAACACCCTGGGAGGGGTATATAAGGAGCCTGGGGCTGGGGGTGACAGGTGCAGACCTCGGGTTTCAGCTCAGCTCACGCCTCCTGCCAGCTTTGCTTGTGCTGCTGAGAGCTCAGGGCTGCTGCCTGGCCATGAGCACCACATTTCTGCAGACTTCTTCCTCCACCTTTGGGGGTGGCTCGACCTGGGGGGGTTCCCTCATGGCTGGGGGAGGAGGCTTTGGTGGGGGGAGTCTCTATGGAGGAGGTGGGAGCCGCAGTATCTCAGCTTCTTCTGCCAGGTTTGTCTCCTCGGGGTCAGCAGGGGGCTATGGGGGCGGCTTCAGTGGAGGGGCTGGTAGTGGTTTGGGTGGAGGCTTTGGTGGTGGCTTTGGTGACTTCGGCGGTGGTGGCCTCCTCTCTGGCAACGAGAAGCTCACCATGCAGAATCTCAACGACCGCCTGGCCTCCTACCTGGAGAAGGTGCGCGCCCTGGAGGAGGCCAACGCTGACCTGGAGGTGAAGATCCGCGACTGGTACCAGAAACAGAGCCCAACCAGCCCGGAGCACGACTACAGCCCCTACTTCAAGACCATCGAAGAACTCCGAGACAAGGTGAGTCCTCGGGCGTCAGGGAGAGGGGAGCGGGTGGCTGGTGCCAGCCGCCTGGGGGAAATCCTTGCCTTCCCAGGTAATGATGTGTAACCTCGGCAAACTTGGCGCATGGGGAATGAGTTCCAGGTGTGGATGCCCGCAAACATCTGCTCGACCTGGCAGTGCTGGGGATCCTGGCACGCTGGTCTCGACCAGTAGGGGCCGAGGTGAGAGCAGTGTTCACACCCTGCAGGGCTCTGCCTAGAGCGTTCCTTTGGGTTTTTTGCAAGAACGGAGGTGTAGAGATGAACCTCTGGTTCTAGGAGTCCAGAACACCAGCACTGCCTGCCTCACCCTTCGAATGTCTTGGGTGGCAAAAGCACTGTTGGACCTTAGGAGACCTGGAACTGGGTATGGGCTCTCCCAGCCACTCACTCACCCTTCACTCACCTGCGCCAGTTTCTGCAGCTGCCCCCCAGTTTCCCCCTGACTGGAATGTTCTGTAGATGCATGGCTGTGTTAAGGTGTGCAGGAGGCCGGCGACCGTGAGTTGTCTACAGGGGAGGCTGGTGGAGTACCCCCAAGAGGGCACCCTCTCCAGGCCAGGCACTTTCCACAGGGGGTTCTCTGCAACCCTGGCTCCTTGGTCTTTCATGTTCTGGAGACGAGGAGGGTGGCTTGGGGCAGACCAAGAGGTGGCCTGGACTCTGCCCCGGGGCCCTACAGGCTTCCGTTGCTGGTGTCAGAGGGGAGATGTTTAGTGAGGGGTCCCGCCTGGGGTGCAGGGCAGGGAGAGCAGCAGGGAAGAGGGAGGGGTCCTCTAGACACCAGCTCCCTGTATCTTGCAGATCCTGGCGGCCACCGTCGACAACTCCCGGGTTAGCCTGGAGATTGACAACTCCAGGCTAGCTGCGGATGACTTCAGACTCAAGTATGTTCCCTCTGCCCCCTCTCCCAACTCAAGTGGCCCAGACCCCTCACCCTTCCTCACTTGGGTTCCCTCTTCCTTTCCAGGTATGAGAACGAGCTGGCCCTGCGCCAGAGCATGGAGGCCGACATCAACGGCCTCCGCAGGGTGCTGGACGAGCTGACCCTGGCCAGAGCCGACCTGGAGCTGCAGACTGAGAGCCTGAACGAGGAGCTGGCCTACCTCCGGAAGAACCACGAGGAGGTGAGAGCCAGGCAGTGGCTGGGGCTGATGGGAGGCAGAGTGGGGCCTCTGGGGCCTCCTCATGGTTGGGGGAAGGGCTTCGTGGTTCAGATATGCACGCCCCCCAACACAGGGGTTCCCGTGGAGAGGAAGGGGCACTGTCGACCCAGACCCCTGGTCTCCTCTGATCCATAGCCAGGCCAGGTGGCCAGTGGGTACTGCTGTCCTGATTTGCTTCATGAACTGACACAAAGGCCCTACTGTCTTGAGATCCTCCCTCGGGAGGACCTAGAGAGGAGGAGGGACCCTTAGTGCTGAGGGGCTCGTGCGATCAAAAGTCTTCACGTGCAGTGGGAAACAGGGGCCCGGGATGGGTACGGGGCAGAGCCAACGTCACGTGGTGAGTTAGGGATGGAGCCGGGATTGGCACGTGGGACCCCAGACTCAGCTCTGGCTTCCGCCCTCTGTCTCTGAATGGGCCCCACCCATCCTGCAGGAGATGAAGGAGTTCAGCAACCAGCTGGCCGGCCAGGTCAACGTGGAGATGGATGCAGCACCGGGCGTGGACCTGACCCGCGTGCTGGCGGAGATGAGGGAGCGGTACGAGGCCATGGCGGAGAAGAACCGCCGGGATGCCGAGGCCTGGTTCTTCAGCAAGGTGGGCCTGACCTGCCAGCCTCGCTCCAGCTCCCTGAGCTCCTGGGAGGCCCATGGAGCTCACCTGTCTTGTGCGTGACCTACAGACAGAGGAGCTGAATAAGGAGGTGGCCTCCAACACAGAGATGATCCAGACCAGCAAGACGGAGATCGTAGACCTGAGACGCACGGTGCAGGGGCTGGAGATGGAGCTGCAGTCCCAGCTCAGCAAGGTCTGGCTCCCACCCCACCCACCCCAGCCTCTCCCACCCTCCGTGGCTATGTAAGCCTTGGCGTTCCCGAGCTCCCTTTGGGGGCTGTTCCTTGCCATCCATTCAGCCTCTCTCCCCAGGCCCTCGGCGGCTTCCTGTCTAGCCTGATGTGATGTCTGTTGGTCTGCTGCCCCACCAGAAAGCCGGGCTGGAGAGCACGCTGGCGGAGACCGAGTGCCGCTACGCCCTGCAGCTGCAGCAGATCCAGGGCTTCATCAGCAGCATCGAGGCCCAGCTGAGCGAGCTCCGCAGTGAGATGGAGTGCCAGAGCCAGGAGTACAAGATGCTGCTGGACATCAAGGCGCGGCTGCAGCAGGAGATCGCCACCTACCGCAGCCTGCTGGAGGGCCAGGACGCCAGGCAGGGGCTCGGGTGCAGGGGGCAGCGAGGGAGGGGCCGGTTGTGGTTGAGTGTGGAGAGTCATCTTAAGTGCAGCGTCTACAGTGAAAAGAGAACAGAACAAGGAGTAAGAGGTTCTGGACTCTGCGCTCTCGTCTTTGGCCGCTACCATGGGCAGGTCCTGTCACCTCTCTGGACCTGTGTACCTTCTGTAAATGATAGCAGTTGGGCTCGTGGTCTTGGATTTAATGCTGGTTCCATTTCCAGCATGAAATAGATGGAGTGTTATCATAGATCAGAATCTGTGTGCTTGGGGGTGGCCCTCAGGATGTCCCAGGCTTTAGAGAAGTCAGATGTGGGAGTGAGGGTGGTGTGAGGGCTGGAGAGGACGGCTTAGCTGTCTCCCGGGGCCTCCTGTAGGCAGACCTGAGTTTTTGTCCGTCGCTTACATCTGCTGCCCCCTCTCTTTCAGGATGGCTGGCATTGGTACCAGAGAAGGTAAGAGGCTTCACTCTTCTTTTATTTTTTCTGGCCACACTGGGCGGCATGCGGGATCTTAGTTCCCCAACCAGGGATTGAACCTGTGCCCCCTGCAGTGGAAGTGTGGAGACTTAACCACTGAACCGCCAGAGAAGTCCAAGAGACTTAACTCTTCCTGAGTTGAGGGGAGAGGGAAGCTATTGAAGCCACAATTCTTCTTGGAATGGGGAGGAAGGTGGAAGAGGCCAAGCATCCCAGTAGGGGGGACATGCCCATTCCAGTAGGTACCTCTTCCCCAGTGGGACCCCTCTATCAGCCCCGGTAGGATTGGGATTGAAGATTTACTGAGAACCTTCCAGGATGAGTAAGCTCTGTCCAGGGTATAGCCTCCCCCGGCTCCCCCTCCCCCACCTCCCCCCCCCCACCTGCCCCACCTTCATGCACTTATGGTGAGATGCCCATGATTAATTTCTGTTTATGTACAGCTTAAAAGCCCTGACATTCTTGCTCACTGCACAGCATACCTGCCGCTGCCGCCGCCAATCTCTGATGAGTGATTCAGCACCAGTCCTCCTGGCAACTCTGGGAGGATCGGCCGATGGCCATTATCAGGGGTGCTGTGCAGTTCTCCCAGAGCTCAGCCAAGGTCCTGGCCCCTTGGGAGGGAGGACAGGGAGAGTCTCCCACTCTAAAGCTTGTCTCTTCTTTCTACAGCCTCCCTGGGAGGTGGTGGCGGCGGCAAAGTCCTCATCAACGTTGAGGAGTCAGTGGATGGGAAGTTGGTTTCTTCCCGAAAGAGAGACATCTAAGTGCCCAGCGCAGGAGAGACACCCCCGTCATCCCCACCCTCCCCAGGCTGAGTGGACAGCTGGCCGGAGGGACCAGAAAAGCAAACTCGGGCTTCCCTGGTGGCACAGTGGTTAACAATCCACCTGCCAGTGCAGGGGACACGGGTTCGAGCCCTGGTCCAGGAAGATCCCACATGCCGTGGAGCAACTAAGCCCGCGAGCCACAACTACTGAGCCTGCGCCCTAGAGCCCACGAGCCACAACTACCGAAGCCCGCGCGCCTAGAGCCTGTGCTCCGCAACAAGAGAAGCCACTGCAATCAGAAGCCCTCGCACTGCAACCAAGAGCAGCCCCCCACTCGCCGCAACTAGAGAAAGCCCGCGAGCAGCAATGAAGACCCAACACAGCCAAATAATAATAATAATAATAAATAAAGAAAAAAAAAAAAAAAGAAAAGCAAACTCCAGGCACTGCCTTCAGAGGGTCCAGCTCAAGGGGTCCCTCATCTCCTAGTTGGGTGCTTCACATGCTTTCCCAGACCCCGCTTCAGCTTTCCCACCTCCCTTACAGCAGGGAGGTGCAAGAAGCAGCTGTATTGTGTAACCAGCTCACGGTTTGTACCATGTCCATGCAATAAAGACTTGCTTTTCCTTTTGCAAATATCTCTTGGGAGTATGTCCAGTTTTTCTTGTTGGTGGCCTCTGAGGAAGCCCAGGGCCCACACGCTGCCATCTCCCCCTGACTTTGAACTCGTCCCTGCGCGGTCACTCTTTGGGTTACCTGGGGCGCCTGGGACAAATCAGGTGGCTCAGATGACTTGCTGTCTGGTTACCCCATTTAGTGATCACAGAAGCAGGAGGCGGGGTTCCTTAGAGCAGTGTGTTGTACTTAGCACAGGGCTGGACACATGGGCTGATCACTTGCTGGATGGTTGACTGAATCGATGGCTCTGGTTCACCACTCTGTGGTTGGCACTGTGCTAGGCACACCCACCTATGGGTCTCATTTAACCAACTGCCGGTGGTCAGGATTTATTATTCCATCTTAGAGATGAAGGAACTTAGAGAAGCTTACAGATGAGGAGGTCAGGCTGATGACTTGCCCAGAGGCCTCGTGGATGGGTAGTAAGCAGCAGGGCTGGGGCTGGGCCCCACACCTGTATGACTCCAAGACCAGGGCTTGTTCTGGGACCCCAGGCCCTGGTTCTTCACAGCTCATTGACAGGACCTTCCTCCTTGCTTCTGGCCCTCACCATATGTACCCCTGAACCTCCCCTCTTTTCCAGCCAGGCACACCTGACCTCCAGAGCGGCTGAGCCAGTTCCCCTCTCTGCCCCCCTGCAAAGCTGGCCCCCATCCCCCCTGAAGCTGTCATCTCCCCACAAAGCACTGAAAGTGCCCAGAGGGAAAAACACCAGCTCCAGGAAGTCCTCCCTGATTTCTCCAAGCTTAAGTCCAAAGCAACACCAACCCCTACTTGCCCTTCTATGTCTAAATCCTGCTTCTGCTCTCCAGTCACCAGTCTCCACCTGAGGGCTCATTACAGCAGCGGTATCCACGCACACCTGATTTGTCGCTTCTGGTTTGGGGCTGTTTCCTTTGGGATTCGTAGCTCCTGATAGAGGGCAGGGAATGAGGAAGTGGAGAACTCTGGGTGCCATGGCTGGGCTGGGCTCGGGTGAGGATTGTGGGGAGAGGGAGAACCGGTTTCTTTGTTCTGCTGGGAAGAGCAGGTGGGAGGTGCCGCTGCTCTCCTTAGAATCAGATCATTTGGGAGGAGGGCCAGGCCCTCTGAGAGGGAGCCCGTAGGTCTCGCTGGGTACAACTCCTCACCCAGCAGCCGTGGCTGGAGAGAAGGTGGCATCTGTTCTTTCTGGGGGAGATTTAATCTAGAACGTGTCTCCTGAGTACACACTTTGAGGCCCGATTTCCCTGGGGCCGGAGGAAGGAAACGGAATTTATTAAGTGTCTGCACTCTGCCAGGCTCTGGGCAGGTCATTCAATGGATGGCATCTCATTTATTCTCCAGACAGCTTTTGAAGCTCTGGGGTCAGACTTCAGAAGCAGTTGTCAGAAGAGGAAACAGAGGGCCAGGGAAGCTCAGTCACTTGAATGAAGCCATAAACTAGGAAATAGTGAAACTGGGTTTGGGACGGTCTCTCTGATTCCAGACCTTCGCTTTTTCCCTGGATGCCATAAGGGTGACAGAAGCTGACAACACCTTCCTTAGAGGGTGTGATGGTCTGAAACCCATTTCTTAACCTCTAGGGGCAGCCTGTTCAAGTGTCACACAGCCATTACAGTCAGAAAGATTGTCGTCACAGGCCACCTTGGTCTCTCACGCTGTGGTTCAAGCCCAGAGCACCGGGTTCCTCGTCCCCAACATCCTGGGCTCAGCCAGGCTCCTTCTGGGAACTCTCCGACCCCACTGTGGCCAGGCTGCTGCCCGTGCCTCACCGACTTCCGGGCCTCTGTTGAGAGGTCTCAGGCCTTCTAAACAGCCACCGAAGTGTTTTCTTTGCTTGCAGAAATAACCACGTCTGCAAAGGTGCAGGGTGGCATGGGGGCTCAGCCCTCATCCAGTGAGCCTTCTCTCCGGGCCAGACCCTGAGCTGTGGGGGTGGGAAGGGGAGGCTGCTTCTATCTCCCCTGAGTTCCCATTCCTGCTCTGCTGGGATTCAGGGACAGGCTATCAGAGAAGCCCTTGGAACTTGCCAAGTCCCGTCCCCTGTCTGACCGTGGAGTGAGAAGCCCACACCTAGGGATAGCTCATGCCTGGCTGAGCCCTTAAATCATCTTCGGGGGCAGAGACAGCCCACTTCCTGCCCCTGGATGGAGGTGGGGCTGGGTTTCCAGCCAATCCGGGAAGCAGGCAGCAGGCCTCTCTCTTCCCCACAGAGAGGGCAGCTTTGGGACTAAGGATTAGGGCCCCGGGGTGTGTGCTGTGTTCAGGCTGGCTTTCCCAGAGCAGGCGTGGGGCATGCCCACCCCTCTCTCCCTGAGGCCTTTGGTCCCTGTTCTCCTCCGGGTCTCAGTTTCCACATCTTTAAATGGAGGTGTCTGACTGGACGAGCTGATCTCGAGGTTGTCTATGGGCTGCTCTGCGTCCTGGGACCTCAGAAGGGAGCCTGGCCTGTGAAAGCAGGGGCTGTGTCTGCTCCCTGCACTACTGAGTCCTCAGAGGGGTAGCTCAATAAATAGCTGTCGCACGAACGCATGAACTTTCTTCTCTTTTGCTCTTTCTTGCCTTAGACGTGGCTCTGGACATTCGCTCATGTCTTGGGTACGTGCCCACATGGGGGTCACCTGTCCCTCCGTGGGCAGCTGGCGACACGAGGGGAAATAAGGAGGTGGCAGCTTTTCCCATGAGATTTGCAGCTGGGGTGACCCCACTTAATACCATTCCTGCTAGATATTCCTTCTCACCTAAAGCCAGCAGACAGCATGTCTCTGAAACAGCTTCTTGGACGGTTAGCCAGAGCTCCCCTGTGCCAGGAGCAGTATTTGGAGGACAAAGCCCTTATCTTCAGGAAATGTAAGACTGAGTGGGGGAAATAAGACAGGAATGCCACCAAGTGTCACATGTCTGGTTGCTGTGGGTGCCGTGCTGGCTGCAGAAACCAGAGAGGGAGGCAAAGCAATGGGCTGGCACTGGATGGAGGAGGCCCAGAAGAATTCTCCGCCGGGTCATCTAACAACGAGAAGCTCGCATTTCCTCACTTGTAACAGGGAGGGAAGAGTAACCTTCCGCCTGCCGGGAGCTCCTGTGGGTCAGGTGCTTCTCAAATCCTAATTCCTCTAATGCCTATTTTACAGTTGCAGTCACCGAGGCACTGAAAGGTTGAGTAACTTTCCCAAGGTCACACAGCCAGTCTGTGGCAGAAGTAGGGTTGAAACAGGTCCACCTAATTCAAAGCCTTTGCTGGCGTTTCTGGGGAACCCTGGTGGTATAAAAGGGATTTTAGAAAGCTGATTATGTAGAAATGTGAAGCCCTGAGGCCTTGAGACTAGTCTGGAGAAGGCTCCTGGGGATTGCTGTGTCAAGCAGGCGTCTCTGAGGGTGGAGGGCTGACAGAGGGCCCGGGTCCACCGTCTGGGGTGGGTCTGCCTTTCACAAGAGACCCCTCCCCTGTGAGGGAGCCTTAGGACCCTTTGGGAGGTGGTCAGCCAGCCTGGGCTCCAAGCCCCCTGTTGTCCAGGGAGAGAGGGAAGGAGGGAGGAGCCTGATCCAAGATTCAAGCAAGGAATGCTGGGTTAGGAGCTGGGGGACGAGGTCTAGGCCTCAACTTTGCAGATGAAAAATCTGGTGACTCTGGATAAATTTTTGAGAACTAGAGCCTCAGAGGGCTTTGCTGAAGGAAACTTAGAAGCCATTTCAACGTAAGGCCCACAATGAATCACCATATGTACCCCCATATGTACACCATGTGTACAACGAATCAGTGGTAGAGCTAGAGATCCATGCAAAACTCTTCCCTTCCCGCTGCCCTGGGCCTTGGCGTTCTGGGTCTCAGTTTTTCCCACGTGTGAAATGAAGGAGTTGGATGGGGAATTTCCTAGGATAATTTAGGCTTTGACATTTTGCATTGAGCCCCCGAGCTTTGGAGCTCACATCAGGCCAGACAGGCTGACCATCAGACCGACAGCTGCACAGGCCTAACCACTGTGGGATGCAGGCCCATCCACCAGCTGGGTCTCGGTGACAGGAGGCCTGAGAATGGAGAGGACAAGAGAGAAGGCCCTCTGAATGGGACAGCGCTAACACTGGCCTGAAAGGGATTGACCAGGCAGTAGTTAAGGGCGCAGACCCTAGAGCCAGAGGTTTGAATCTTGGCTCTGACATACTCAAGTTTGGGCGATGTAGTTAACCTCTCTGGGCCTTCGTTTCCTCATCTGGAAAAAGGATACAATAACGATAGCAGAGTTGTTTCAAGGACCACTCTACATGCATGTAGAGTGTCTCACACAGTATTCACAAATGTTAGCTAGTGGTATTTTATTATCTTTTAACACATACGGAATGGAACCCTCAGAGATCAGACACCGAGTTTGCAGCAAGGCTCCAAGACACCATCTGGTGGGGTAGAGAGAGCCAGATGCCAGTTTATGGTGACCTTGGACGAGTGACTTATCTTCCCTGAACCTCAGCTGCCTCATCTATAAAATGGGGCGAATAAAACCCCTCTCCTGTTGTTGTGTGACAACCTGTTAAGCTCAGCTTCCTCTGCAGGGGTCACTCATAATGGGGCTTTCCCTCCCCTTCCTTGGAAACGTTATAGCAGAGGTGATTTTGCCAGAACGCAAAGAAGGAAGCGTTAGACGTGTGGGCAGTGCCTCGGCCCCAGCACTCTGTCCTGCCCCATTTGGACAAGGGCTGGGAGAGGAGAAATGGGGTCCACAGGATGGGTCTCTACCTAGCTCCCTTCAGTAGCACCGGCACGTGTCCCCCTGCCCCATGGGCCCTGGGGTTCACTTTGAGTCAGAGGAAGGCACTCCCATGCCAAGGCATCACATACCCTGCTTGGGACGGGTGCAGAGGGGCCGTGCCCTGACCCCGTGAGGGAGGCATGTCCTGGCCACCGTGGGGCTTTGGAGGATCTGTGGTTATTGTTCCTCTAAGAGGCGTTGGCCAAACTTGCTCTTCAGCCCCAGGAGGATTGTCATTCCAGGTCTGGCAGGTTCCATTAATTACCTTCTTGGAGGGCTCCTGCTTTGGGTTGAATCACACGTTTTCAGAGAGAGAGAGCTGAGCCATCAGTTTGGGCAGGAGGGCAGGGCAGGGTCAGGGGTCAGCCTGAGTCCCTGGCCTCCCCGTGGTCTTAGGGCACCGCAGCCCGGCCTGGCTCTCTCCCTGGCAGTGACACCCACTGGGGGAGACGCAGGCCCACTTCCCTACCCATAGAAAACAGAGGCCAAGAAAGCCCTGACTCCGAGCCCTCGTTTCTGGTCTTGCTGAATCAGCGAAGGGGCTTCCAGGACAACCTCAAGCCTGTGTCATCTCACTCCAGCTCCTGGCCTATCCCACCCAGCCCCTCAGGCTGCTGTGGGTGGGCAGCTCCCAGGAGGCCATTCACGGCAACCTTGGCCCCCTTGGTGAGTAGAGGCTTTGAGCCCGAGTCCAGTGTCCTGCACTCGCAGCCCCGGAACCTCTCCTTCTCTCCCGGGCTTCTGAGAGGCCAGCTCAAGGCCCGTTTCTTTTTTCTTTCAGCCTGAGTGGTGAGGCCTCCTCGGCTGGCTTCCTAAGCAGACCCCGAGTTTCAGTCACATCCCAGGCTCCTCGGCAGAGACCCTGGCCCCAGGCTCTGGGTCGCATCGTCTGTGTGGCCTCTTGGTCAAACACTCACAAGCTGAGGCAGGTGTCATGTGGTTGGGGGGCTAGAAAGACTTCCTTTCTGGACGTGGCTTCCTTTCTGGCTCTGTGGCTGCTGTAATGGAGGAATTAAACCCATGGGCCAGGCTGACCTAGGGCTTTTTGACCTCGACACTACTGACCTTCTGGGCTGGAGAATTCTTTGGGGCAGGGGCTGTCCCGTGCAAAGTACGGTATTTAGCCGCATCTCTGGTGTTTATCCTCCAGATCCCAGTAGCATCCCCCAGTTGTGACAACCAGAATGTCTCCAGACACTATCAAATGTCCCTTGGGGAGCAAAATAGCCCGTGGCTGAGAACATCCGAATTGATCTATGGTGACAGAGTTGGAAGTATGGGTATGTTAGGGGCACGGGGTGTATGGGGGGCGATTGACTGGGAAGAGGTGCAATGAGCTTTATGGGGTGCTAGAAATGTTCTGGGTGGTGGTTACACAAGTAAACACATGCTTAAATTTTCATACGTGGGTGAAAATGCATTAAGCTGGATGCTTATGGTTTGTCCATTTTACTGTAGGAAAAAATGCCTAAAAAATTGAGCCTAGTGTAGACAGGACCAGACTTGGGTTTCAGTCCTGACTCTGCCCTTGAGGCTCAGTTTCCTCCTGTGTAAAATGGGGATAATAGGAGTACTCACCTTATTGGGCTGTTGCAAAGATTAAATGAGGCAGTCAATATAGATTTCTTAGCCCAGTGCCCGCATATGGTGAGGGATCTCAGGGTGTTAGCTGTTATAACGTGCAGGCCACTTGCTTTTTCTATGCCTCAGTTTCCCCAGCTGAGGAGACTGTGTTGGACGGTCCCTAAGGTCCCTCGCCGCCATGACTTTACCTGATGGTCTTGGAGCCATTTTTTTCTCAGCCTAAAAGCCTTCAAGATCGTTGATTCTACAGGACCAAGCAAAGTTCGTCATTGTTGCTGGGAGCGCTGGAGTAGATGAGACGCTGAGAAAGACGCAGAACATTCCAGTCAGACCTTTTAGAAACAGGAAGAAGGGAGGCAGCGGGCTGAAGTGACAACACGGGGCCACTTTGCAGCCACCCTTCCTCTGCAGAGACTCCCTGGCGGACTGGTACAGCTCAGTTCCGGTTCTAACATTGGGCGGGGCCGATGCGAGTGAGTTCCCTGAGCGGAGAGGTGAGACAGAATTCAGTTTTCAAAGGGTAGTCTCAAGTAGAACACTGTTCCCTCTGAATCATCACTTTTGTTAAGGATTAAGAAAAAAAAAAATGCCCCCTCCCCCCCATGGCACAACCCACCCTGGAGAACAGAGGTAATGAGCTTGTGGGAAACAGACGTACAGTTGGCACCAGTCAGAGGGTGGGGAAGGGAGGAGAGAAGATGGGGCAACCGTCCAACCCCCTGGAAGGTGTATAAAAGGCATCCACTCTGGGGAAGAGCCACAGTCCTCGGCCAGGCCAAGCCAAGATCCTACCGCACCAGCGCTCTCTGCCCATCTCGCTCTCACCATGAGCTGTTTCCTGCAGAATTCCTCCGCTAGCTATGGGGGTGGCTCCTGCAAGCTGGGAGGAGGTCGCAGTATCTCTAGCGGCTCAACCCGGATTTGCTCTGGGGGATCAGCTGGGGGCTTTGGGGGTGGCATAAGCTGCGGCTTTGGTGGAGGGGCTGGTAGTGGTTTGGGTGGAGGCTTTGGAGGTGGCCTTGGAGGTGGCAGCTTTGGTGGGTGTTTTGGTGGTGGCTTTGGTGACTTCGGTGGAGGATATGGTGGTGGCCTTGGCGTCAGCCTCAGTGGTGGCGATGGCGGCCTCCTCTCTGGCAACGAGAAGATCACCATGCAGAACCTCAACAGCCGCCTGGCCTCCTACCTGGAGAAGGTGCACACCCTGGAGGAGGCCAACGCTGACCTGGAGGTGAAGATCCGCGACTGGCATCTGAAGAAGAGCCCAACCAGCCCGGAGCGGGACTACAGCTCCTACTTCAAGACCATCGAGGACCTCCGGGACAAGGTGAGTCCTTGCAGGTCGAGGAGGGTTCCTCTGAGCAGGGCAGAGACGCAATGGCCAGGAAAAGCAGGGTCCCCAGGGACCAGAAGATGCAGTGTGGGCAGAATTCTTACCCTTTCTCTGGGGGAAAATCTAGTCTTTTACTGCATCTCTTTTCCTGATGGGTTTTCTCAGGCTACGCGTTCTCTCCCATTATTCATTTTTACTGTTCTTACTCATGCCAACATTTTTTACTGCTTTCCAGTTATGTTATTACTGACTTGATCTCTATAATCCTAACCTACTGGGTCATTTGGAAGCTGTGCTGGGTTATTTGGAAGTTTTCAAAGCCACTAAGAATGGCTAAAACCAACAGAGAAAGGAGTGCATGTTCATTCATTGGTTTGGGAACACTATTTTCTAGGGGCCTCCTTTAAACTGGCATTCTCAATTGGCAGCGACCAGGTAGGGGAGATGCAGGCAGAGGCTTAGGCAGTGGTAAGCTGAGATTCTCTCCGTTAAGGCCTGTCCATCACGTTGTGATGTCAGCTTGTTGGAACAGAAATCCATCTGCCTGGGCTGAGTCCCAGCTATGTGGGGTGGATTCTAAATGCTTTGGTTTAAATGTCTAACAAAAGTTTAGAAGAGAAATTCAAATGGATGGGAATATTTGTTGGAATTCCACCCTGCTCAGAGGGGAGGCCAGCTCCGGTGATGTTATTATGAAGTGTGGGGGGCCAGGCTGATTCTGTCCTGATCTTAAGAAGAAAGGCCCTCAAGACAGCGGCCACGAGAGGTTGCCAGTCTGACGCTGCAGAGATGTGACTAACCACAGATGTTCTTGGTGGGGGTCGTTCCCCTGAAATGTACATCCCGATCTTTCCCACCATGACCAGACATAGAATGATGGAGTGACAGGACAAACCAAGGGGACCCGTTGTCCTGTCTCTCACTTTACAAAAGAGGAACTGAGGCCCAGAGAGAAGTGCCCTGTCCCAGCTCGCAGGGGCAGAGAAGAGGCAGAGTCTGACGGCCACCCGTCCTGCCCGTGTTTTTTCAGTCCTGCTCCCCAAGCTTGTGGGCCCTCCAGCGGTTGGTTACCTTCTGTATTTTGCAGATCTTGGCGGCCACCATTGACAACAACCGGATCATTCTGGAGATTGACAACTCCAGGCTGGCTGCCGACGACTTCAGGCTCAAGTGAGTTTATTTCCCTCATTCCCCTTTCCCAGCAGTTATAGTTTTAGACAAATTCTCCTCTGAACAATGTAACCAGAGCATCCCAGGAGTGAAGGTCTTGCGGAAGTAGCAGAGTCCAATGCAGGGGTAGTGGAGTGTCTAATACCATTTCTTCCTTCCTTCCTTCCTCCCTCCCTCCCTGCCTTCCTTCCTTCCTTTTTTTATTGGAGCAGAGAAAAGTTTATTGCAGGGCTAAGTAAGGAGAATGAGTGACTTGTGCTCAAAAACCCAAACTCCTAATACCATTCCTATGTGTTTTTTTTCTTTTTTTCGCGGTACACGGGCCTGTCACTGCTGTGGCGTCTCCCGTTGCGGAGAACAGGCTCCGGACGTGCAGGCTCAGCGGCCATGGCTCACGGGTCCAGCCGCTCCGCGGCATGTGGGATCTTCCCGGACCGGGGCACAAACCCGTGTCCCATGCATCGGCAGGCGGACTCTCAACCACTGCGCCACCAGGGAAGCCCTCTATGTTGTTTTTTCAATTTAAAAATCCTTTAGGTATGAGAACGAGCTGGCCCTGCGCCAGAGCGTGGAGGCCGACATCAACGGCCTACGCAGGGTGCTGGACGAACTGACCCTGATGAAGACCGACCTGGAGATGCAGATCGAGAGCCTGAACGAGGAGCTGGCCTACCTGAAGAAGAACCACGAGGAGGTGAGAGGTGGGCTGTGCTTGCCATGGCTGAGTCACCTTCAGTGATGACGGGGAGCCCTCTGCCACAGCCAGGCTCAGCCCTCCACTGTGGGACCTGGAAGCACTTTCCAGAACATTCCAGTAGCATTCAGAGCCGAGGCGGGCCAGGCTGAGGAGCTTCATGCATCTTCCTTTTCCATCCCTACAGGAGATGAAGGAGCTCAGAAACCAGGTGATCGGCCAGGTCAATGTGGAGATGGACGCCACCCCAGGCAATGACCTAAGCCGCGTGCTGGCGGAGATGAGGGAGCAGTACGAGGCCATGGCGGAGAAGAACCGCCGGGATGCCGAGGAATGGTTCAACAGCAAGGTACCTGGCCCTCTAACCTCGCTGAGCCACGGGGTGCTCGGGCCCTCCAGATGGGCTCTTCCGTCACCTTGGTCCTGCTTGAATTCCAGAGTGAAGAGCTGACCAAGGAGGTGTCTTCCAGCACTGCCATTATCCAGACCAGTAAGACGGAGATCACGGAGCTCAGGCGTACGCTCCAGGGTCTGGAGATTGAGCTGCAGTCCCAGCTGAGCATGGTACACCTGCTGCCCCTGCCCAGCGGCTGCCCCCTCTAGGCCCCTCCCCCTGGCCCGGCTCCCCTCTGACCTTCTCCTCTGCTGCCGCACCAGAAAGCCGGGCTGGAGAACACGCTGGCGGAGACCGAGTGCCGCTACGCCCTGCAGCTGCAGCAGATCCAGGGCTTCATCAGCAGCATCGAGGCCCAGCTGAGCGAGCTCCGCAGTGAGATGGAGTGCCAGAACCAGGAGTACAAGATGCTGCTGGATATCAAGGCACGGCTGGAGCAGGAGATCGCCACCTACCGCAGCCTGCTGGAGGGCCAGGACACCAAGTAGGTCATGTGGGAAATTGACTGCAGGACCCTGGGCTGTCAGGCCCTTGTGTCTGGGAGGAAAGGACACCTGTCTGAGCTTCAACAGCCTGGACCAGGATCCAGGACCAGCGCTTCCTTCTTGTCTTCTGGCATCAGACAGTAGGGGCATCTCCGTTAACTTTTTAATTCGGGCCTCCAGGTTAGACTGGCAGGACTAGGGACTATGGAGAAGATATCTCATATTGGAAAAGTATTAGCTTGGATTCGGGGCAGCCCAGCAGAGCTGTTAGAATAGAGATTTAACTTCAGACTATCTGCAGGGGTCAGGCCATCCTTGTGGGATCAAGGGAGGGGTAAGGGGTCGAGTTGCAGCACAGGGAGGACAAAACACCCAGCGAATGCCTAATAATATCTCCTCCTGAGGCTTCACAGACAGACAGCACGGGCCTGGGAGTCGCCTGATGCTGCTGCTCTGTGGGCTGGGGGCACAGCTGGGAAAAGAGCCCAACTCAGGGGCTCAAAGTCATGATCTGAGGACAGTAGGCGGCTGTCCGCAGTTGCCTTCCGCTCATGGCTGCCTCTCTCCTTTCTCCCAGGCTTCCCGGCTTCCCCCCAGGAGGTAAGGAAATAACCTAGTGGGAGAGGTGGTGAGACTCCTGCTTACGGCCCTGTGGGCGGGCTGGGCGGCAGCGCTGGGTTCCCCAGTGCAGGGAGCGGGGAATGGTGCTGGAGCAGAAGTGGTCACCTGCTCCTCTGTTTTCCTTTCAAAATAGGTGGCTCTGTCCCCACAGCCCCACAGACGGGGCTGTCATGGAGGCAGTCCCCCAGACAATAACACAGAGTCCCCATCAACTACCCACCACGCCACCAGACTGACTAGGGGGTTGGGGCCCTCTTGGGGGGCCTGAGCTGGCCTGAGCTGGGTCTTCTCCAGCCTGAAGTTCTTTTGCCTCTTCCATTGCCCAGGAACCACCAGCAGCCAAGGCAGCACCATCTCTACTAGTGGCACCACCTCCATTCGCCGCGTTTCAGAAAAAAATAGGCCTTAAATCTGCCGGGCAGCCCCTCGCTCTGTCTTCAGTGCCCAGAGGAGAGAGCTGACGGTTCCCTGCAGGAGCAAAGGAGGGACTGCAGGACCCGAGGCTCAGCCACTCCGCTCTCAGCCCGCACCCTCCCAAGGGCAGCCACTTCCCGCCCTTCTCTCTGGGTCTGCTTCCTCTTCCCCCTGACCTGCCTCTTCTGATTCCTCAGCTTCTCTACTAAAAAGAAAAGCTAATTCAATAAAGTTTCCCACTTTCTTGCAAATGTATTTTTGATTCTGGCTTGGTTTTTCAGGGTGGCACCTGCCAAGGCCCTGACTGGGGGCGGTGGGGGGAGGTGGGCGGGTGAGATCGGGCTGAACGGCCCACCGTGACGAGGCCCGGCCCAGAGAGCTCCCAGATGGGAGGGACACAAGGCACCCGGGCCGACCGTCAGCCACGGGGTCGATAATGACAAACACAGGGCCACAGGTGGCTCACGGGTGATGGCGCCCTGCAAACATGGACATGCGGGAAAGAGGTACAGAGGGCTTGCGGCAGAATGCAAGGGGCTAGTGCAGAGCTGGTGTGGGGAGAAAGAGGCCTAGGACAATTACTCCAGCCCCAGCTACTGCCTTCCTGCTTTCTGCGGAGACAGCTTCCTTTGGGCGCCCTCACCTGCAGTCCCCCCACCCCTCTGCTTGCCCCAAGGTCCTGCCATTCCAAGCCACTCAGTGGCCAGATGCACCACTCAAGGAGTGAGCTCAGCCTGGGCTGATGGTGACCCTCCTCCCCGCCTCCCCTCTGGACCCCTGTTCCCCCTGCTTCTCTGGACATCCCCGCTTACACGTGCAGCCTCCTCTGACTCTGCTTACTCCTCACGGGGACGGGTCCCCTGGATTCTGACGTAGGCAGTCTTCTCTTTTGCTTCTTCGTCCCGCCCCTCCTTGGGCCATCTGGGACATATCCACGGTCACAATTACCAGTATGTCCTGATGACTCTCCATCGAGGTCGCTCTCCTCTGTTCCAGTCTCACATGCCCAGATGAGCCGGCCATCACCTCCTCAGATCCACTCACCTGAAGGAGCATCCCTCCTTCTCCCAGATCTGGGCCTTCCTGGTCCTCCATCCCAGAGGACCCAGGAATCCAAGCCAGGAGCCTTGGTTCCTCTTGGTTCTGTCTCTCCTTCACCCCCCTCACAAGTCCATCCCGTGGACGCTCATGTCCTCAGTGTCTTAACTTGCTGGGCAGGTTGCCACGGCCTCTGTGGCCTCCCTGGCCTCCCTGCCTCCAGTTTGAGCTTCCCCTTTATCCGTGCTTCACACGCCAGCCAGGGCCATTGCTGGAAACGGAAAGTCCTCCCGGCTTAGAGATGCTGCAAAAGCTCCCCACAGGCCACTGAGGAAAGTCCAGACTCCTCACCAGCCAAGAGGCCACCGGGGTCTGGCTACTTCCGGCCTCTCTCTGGCCCTAATTCTACACTGGCTTCTCCCCGCCCACCCAGAGGTCCTGCAACTCCAAACTGTTCTCAGTGAGCCAGCCACATGGCTGGACCCCTCAGGCCCCTGTTCAATGAGTGACCTCCGTTCGATCTGAGCTTCCTCTAGCTTCCTCTCCTATGCTTTTGTTTTATTGGAGACCACCAGATTTTTATTCAACCCTCCGACTGAGATGGACACCCCCTCCTCTGTGGCACCCGGAGAGAGTGGGGTGCACTCAGGTGTTGGCACACCTGTGCCCTCCTGCCCGGGTATTGACCGTAGACTGTGTGTACTGAGGGAGCCGGGCTGTGTCCAGCCGACTGCTGGGGCTCAGCCAGTGCTTATTGAGGGGAGACACCAGTGAATGAACTGGGGGAGTGCCCCTCGGATGCCATCTGAGTTTTATCACAGGGTAGTAAGCCAGAGGGTAGGGGGGTTCTGCCACTCTTGCCCATTCCCTGCCCCTTCCTCATTTCCCCTCCCCCTCCCACCCCCCTGTCCGCATCGTCACTGCCCTCCTTCATCCTTCTCCACCCCAAGCCTGCCTGGGCACTGGGCAGTTGGTTTAGTCCACGGTGGTCGCTCAGAAGTGAACCGCCCATCGTGCTAAGCCAGGGGAAAGGTGTCACCGTCCACTCATCCCAGATCCCACCCCCACTGAGGAACGAGGTGCGGCTCAGTTGTCATCCACATGCCCAGAGCTGTGCCAGGAGCTCAGAGATCAAAGACAAAGAGGACATGACCTCCACTCCCAAAGCCGGTTACTGTTTTTGTTAATCTATTTCATCAGTAGCTGTTAATTGAGTGCACCGTGTATCAGACACTATATTGGATCCTGGAGAGAAAGAGATGTGCAAAAACTCAGCCTCTCTCTTTAGGGAGTTCACAGACTGGCGGGCGGTAGGAGGTGACACCCGCAACAATAAATTATTGCCATCTTCAAAGCTCAGTTCAGGGTTCACATTCTGCCACAGATCTCTGCTCTTTCCCTACCACTCCCACCCTCCCCGGTCTGTCCTCGAGGCCCCCTGTACTGATGGCCGTCATGGCCATTATTGGAGGGCCGGGCGGGATGGCCACAGGCTCTGGAGCCGCGCTATCCTGTCGTGTGTCCCATCTCTGCCACTGATTCCATCTGTAACGCTGGCCAAACCACTGAACCCTGTGGGCTCACTTTCCTACCTGCTAAGTACCACCTCCCTCGGAAGTTATGAAAGTCAAATGCTTAGAACAGTCCAGGCTCGTATTAAGTGCTCAGTAAATTAAGCTTTGTTGTCCTTTTACCTTCAGGGCAGGGATCGTTTTGTCCTCATCACCATCCTCCTAACTAGGCTGTTAAAAGAGCTCAGTAAATGTGTTGGATGGAGCAATGAGAGCTGACAAGGAAGACAAACTCTGGGTAATGAAAGAGGTAGACAGGCACACTGTCCTGTAGACGTGAGGGAGGGGACTGGGCTGGAGGAGGTCCTGAGAGCTGAGCCCCAGGGCTGGTGCACGGCCCTCCCAGGCCTTTCTGGGCTTGGAGCAGCCCCTCTTCCCGAGACCCAGGCCAAGGCTGTGTAGGGAGCAGGCCCCTCCTTTTCTGAGCCAGTGCTGGGGGGCTTGGTGGTGTGTGGGGTTAGTTGCCCATGTGGAGCAGTGAAATGAGCAGCACCCCGGGCCTGGGAGGGGCTCTGGCCTGGGACCCTTTCACCCAGACCCCGGGGAGGATACCTGAGAAGCTGCGTTCCGCCCGAGGGTCTCTGTGGCCCTATCAGGAATCCCGAGGAGGCCTGGAGGGGACCCTGGGGTGGGGGGTGGGGGTGGGTGTTTTTCTCAAAGCTAATCCGGGAGACTTCCTGAGCTGGACAGGGGTGGTGACCTCAGGGCTCTGGTCTGAGATGTGGGAGAGGCTTGGGGGACGGGAGGGCAATCTGCTCTTTCTATCCAGGACTCTTTTCATCCCCTCAGTCATCTGCACGGGGCGACCATTCAAGGGAGGGCGGCTTTATCAGTCCTGCTTGGTCAATACTGTCCCTCCGTGGGGTTGGCCAGGTGCCCACGTGCCCCACCCCTCCCCCAGGCTCAACACCCCTGCTTCCCAGGGCTGTGAGGAACAGCCCTGTCCATGGAGGCTGACTAACCTCTATGTCAATGGTTGCCAGTTAATGCAAAAATGCCAAAATAGAGGGTTTGCTAATAAAGGGGAAAGTAACGTGTTCAGTATTTGTCTAGGGCTCTTTTTTTTTTTTTTTTTTTGCAGTACACGGGCCTCCCACTGTTGTGGCCTCTCCCGTTGCGGAGCACAGGCTCCGGACGCGCAGGCTCAGCGGCCATGGCTCACGGGCCCAGCCGCTCCGCGGCATGTGGGATCTTCCCGCACCGGGGCACGAACCCGTGTCCCCTTCATCAGCAAGCGGACTCTCAACAACTGCGCCACCAGGGAAGCCCCCTAGGGCTCTTTTTTATTCTTTATTTCATCTCATCTTTACAACAACCCCGAGTTGGCACTGTTGCACCCATTTTACACATCTGAAGATTGAGGCTCAGACTGGTTGAGAGACCTGCCCGGCAGGAGAGCCGGGACCCACATTCCAACGCGCTTTCCAGGACTGTGGCTGGCCCTCGGTCAAAGCCAAAGTTTCAGCTCTGGAATCTGCTGCAGAAGCGGGCTCTCACTTAAGCCCCAATGCTTAGGGGACAAAGTCGTCACCGTCACCGTGGAATGTGCCCATAGCATCCCAGTGCCTCAGGGCTTGGGAGGGATGTGCCTCCTCCCGGCAGTACTGCACAAAGGTGGCTGATTGCTGTGTGACTCCTGGCTGCACAGTCAGCCTCTTCCTCACACGCCAGGCACGAGGTGCCTCCCTCTCCCAAAGGCTCCGCCCTGGGTGGATGGACCAGTGCACCTCTGCTTTCCCTAATGGGGTTGTGTGTCCTGCCTGGGCCCTGCAGGGGGCGGGCTCACTCCAGAAAGCATGTCAGTGGCATTTTAGCCACTTGCTGTGTGACATGGAGTGGAGGGACAGGGTACTAAACCTGGTCCCGACATGAGACCCTGTCCAGTCCCCAGCCTTGAGTGGGGCAGCTGGGCAGCAGGCCATGGTTAAGGGCGCAGTTGCAGCCCCGAGACCCCTCGGGTGCCTGTTGTCCCTCTGTTTTGGGGAGCAGCCTCGAGGGTCCACAGAAGACCCTGAGTATGATGAGGGTGCCTGGGGCTTCCTAGTAAGGGGAATCTCACTTGAGGGAAGAGAGGAAGAGATGTCACAGGAGGGCTGTGGTCCACGTACTGTCCCAGCTTCCCCATGTCAGTGGCTGTGCCCTTCTTCCCTCCTGGCCCGGGACAGTGCATCTCGGGGTGGCTGGGACCTGCCCCCTGTTAGATGGTGTTCCTGGAGCTGTTGGGGGCTGGAGAGGAGCAGGGTATGCAGGCCGCATCCTTCTGAGCAGCTTGTCCTTGGGGGCTCTCAAAGAGCTGAGCACATCAGCCTCTCCACTCTCCTGCAGCGCTTGGGAGGGAGCAGGTGGGCGGGCACCTGTTGGAGGGGGTGGGGATTTGGGGGAGTTGGCAAGGAGCTGGTATTCACTCTTTCTGGCCCATTTTGATGAACAGCCATAATAACTCTGTGGCTTCTTTCATCCAACTCATCTCAGGTGAGTTTGAAAGTAGAACCCCCAGTATAAATCCTGGTTAATTACTGCCTGGAGCCCATAGTCTGTTTTGCAGACAAAATGTCGTTAGCAGGAAGAGAGTGAGGTCGACTGCAACACCAGCCCCTGTAAATGCAGACGATGGAATCCAATCAAACAGGGTGTTTGGGGAACTTGTTCTGTGGTCCAGTTAAGTGGTACCTGAATCAAGGGGACACGGGAGACTGAGGCACCAGCTTCTTCTCCCAGCGGGTCTGTGCGTCTCCCACAAACCACAGGTTCTCTAAGGACATCAGGGAGAGCAGTGACAGCTCTGGAATTCTCCATAAAAGCTGGGTGGGGGGGGGGAGTTAGCAACCGAGTGGACCAGAGCAGGGGATCCTGGACTCTTCCAGACAGACAGGAGCGGTCAGCCAGTGCAGCTGTGCAGGAAGAGCTGGCCTGTAGGCGAGACGGAAGTGGCCCTAGGATGCCGAGCGTGGAGCTTGGTGTGAGAGAACTGGAGAGGTACGGCTTACGATTGGGCTCAGGGCAGCTCTCTGGGCCACCCCAATGGCAAGAACAGTCTGGGGCAGAATCCTGCAGCCCTGGACAATTGCCAAAACCATACCCCAGGGCGAGAGATAGTACCTTTATATTTGGGGGGAGATGAGGGCTCCAGGGTGATTCTGGGCCTGGCAAAGGGGGAGTTTCAAGGCCTAATTAGAGTCAGGTCCTGGCCCAGTGGGGATTCAGGACCGTCGACGGAGCAGCACATTGAGAAACTCGATGCTCAGGAACCTGGCAGAGCCCTAGAGTCTTGGGAGAAGCCAAGGGCCATGGTCACCTCGTTGCTCTCCTGAGCCCCCTAGCACAGGCTCTGGGCCCTGTAGAGGGGCAGCCAAGGAGTGGGGAAGACCTCCATGGTCAATTAGTGTGTGCACTCAGACTGCCCTGAGGCTGGTGAGGCCTGGCGACAGCAGGGGGTAGGCGCAAGTTGGGGGCACAGGCCGGGGGACCAGGAAACGGAGGCGAGAGGGACTTGCCAAATCTTGCCGAGGAAGGACTGAGTCACCCCGCTGAAGGCAGCTACCGTTGGGGTGGAACGTCACTGAGGTGTCCAGGAGACAGAAAGGACACCTTAGCGCTATTCTGAATACTGCTCACAGGGCCTGTGGGGGCAAAAACGGCAGCCACTGAGATCAGGGGACAAAGGATGGAAAGTCGCGATTTCCCAAGGGAAGCCCATTATACCTGTTCCTGAGACCAGCCAGTCACGGTGACAAGTCACAGGGGAAGGAGGGGAGGAACCGCTGTGTCTTGTTTGGCCAAAGTTCTCCAACAGTGATGCTCCTTAGTGAGGATTACCAGAGAAAATGCAGGACGCCTAGTTAAATTGGAGTCGCAAATACACACGAATAAGCTTTTAGTATACATATGTCCCAAATGTTGCGTGTATGTTTATTTGCTAAATCTGGCAACCCTACCCTCAGCAGGTTTGCAAACCGCCTTTAGTTTTCCACCATCAAAACCAAATAAGCAAGACCTTTCTCTGATTCTTTGGACACATTAAATCGGTGGCTCGAAATTCTTTTTCCCCTGCCATAATGCTTCCTTCAACTTTGTGGACCTGTTCCTGCCTGTCTGTACTAAAATCTAGCATCAGCTGGCAGGAGATCTGGTAGGAGTTTTGATGTGGTTGTTTGACACAGAGTATGTAGTAACCCTGCTGTTCAGGGAGGGGCCGGGAATCCTGAGTGATTTGTTGCTTGAACAAATTCTTTGTTACAAGGAAAAAGCACGAGTGTTGAGGGGAATGAGATCAGTGTGAGTCTCCCTTGTTCTGGGTGGGTTGTGGGTAGGAGTCTAAAAAGTTTAAGACACAGACGGGCCCAGCTGCTCCGTGGCATGGGGGATCTCCCCGGACTGGGGCACGAACCCGTGTCCCCTGCATCGGCAGGCGGACTCCCAACCACTGCGCCACCAGGGAAATCCCCCATTGGGCTTTTTGAATGGTCTTCTTACCCTTGCTGCCCAGTCGTAGGTGATCTGGCTGCCCCATGGTCCACTATTTGCTTCTGCCAGTGCCACTGGGGCACTGTGGGTGCTGGCACACTCCGACCACAGATCAGAGGAGCAGGGCTCCTTGGGCACACTGTGACAGGCGGTGCCTGAAGCCTTCGACATCGAAGGGAGACAGCTCAGAGCTGGGTAGAGAAGACTCAGGCTTGACTTCTTGGGTCTTTGCCCACGGAGAACCTTGGCTTTCAAATGGAAGCTCATTTGAGGGTGGAGACCTATTTTTACCAAAGAAGGAGTCGCGAACTCAGCCGTTGACTTTGAACTTGGTGACTTTCCAAGGTGGCCTTGGGGAAAGCAAGAGTGTTTTCTGTTCCTGCAGCAGCGTCCTCCCTCTTCCCCCTGCCCCCCAAGCTGAGGTCATGGTGGTCAGAGAGCATCCTGTCAGCTCTGTAGCCCCCAAGCTGGCACCTGTGTCTGCAATAGGTGGGGTCAGGGAGCTTTTAGGAGCTTCTACAGTAAAGGTCAGAGGCCAGAGAGTCCTGGATACAGTCTAGGGCCCCTGCAGTTCTGGACACAGTCCCAGCTACAACCTCTTTGAGCAGCTGTCTTTCCTTGCACGGCTGGGTTAGGCCTCCAAATCAGCACCCCGTGAAACCTGGGTGAGCAGTTTGTGCCCTGGAAATAGCATTCAGCCGGGGCTCAGACTACATGGGCTGTAAGAAGATTTTTTTTTTGGCTGCGCCATGCGACTCATGGGATCTCAGTTTCCCAACCAGGGATTGAACCCGGGCCACAGCAGTGAAAACCTGGCATCCTAACCACCAGGGAACTCCATTAAGAAGAGTTTTGATCTCTTAAACCTGTGAAGTGAGTTCCTGTTTGTCAAGCACGTTTCAACTTAGTTGTCACAATCCTGTGAATATGGCATTATAAGCTCCACTCAACTTTTGGGAAAATGGAGGCTTGAAGGAATTAAGGAGCTTGAACCAAGGTCTGGCTGAGTCCAGGCCCAGGGCCCCTGCTGTCCTGCCCGATACTTTCTAAGCCCTTCTTCTGCAAAGCCGAGTCTTAGTTGGTTCAGTTGGCCAGAGATATCATTTCAGCCTGGACATGCTGGGATGACTGACTAATGTCCTGGTGACGCCGCATCTCCAAATGGACCCTTCTAGGGACCAGCCTTGGGAGGTGGACTCATGTGGCCTCTGCCTACGGAGGGAGGCTGGGAGGAAACCGAGAGGTTGCGTTTTCCTGGTGTGCGGGTGTTGGAGGATGTCAGAGGATAGCAGGAAGGATAAGTGCCCATTGAACTGAGAAGGCATCTTGAGACCAAAAAGCGAGGCAGACAGCTCCATCTATCCATGGGATCAGTTTATTACTCACAGGGTGGGATGGGGCTGACAGCGATCTGGAAGCACCTGCAGCTGTACTCCGCACCACCAAGGCGCCATTGGGACAACTTTATAGTTAACTTAGGGTATGGGGATAGGAGCTTGGAGACGGAACGTGCATTCCTGAGTCAAGATTTATGAATGGGTAACTAGTCTCATGGATGCCGGGAATATGTCATGGAAGGTCTTCATCATTGTTTGGGGACTAACAGAGCACAGAGGCCACCCGGTCCTAATGATTATTAGACAATATCTATTAACTACAAAGTCCTTGATGATAGAGAAGTGATTTACTGCCCAGTACAGTCCTGGGTAGGGTCAGCAGAAGGACAGGAGGAACGAGAAGGGCCCAAGATGGCGTTATGCTAACAGCCATACAGTAGGCCTAGAGGCAAAGGGAGACTGAGTTCCATGGGGACCGCAAAGAAGAGAAAACCCAACCGTGTCACAGGCTGAACCTCCATAACTCCACTTTGTCCTGTGGTCAGTGACAGAGAAGGGACAGTGGCTGATGGTGAGTGAGTCACAGACACGTCCAGGTGACTCCTGGCCGGCTCCATGGGAAACATTTGGGCCTTAAATCCTATGTCTGAGATGCAAGGGCCTTGAGCTCACCCTGTCCAGGCCCTTCCTGTTCAGAATGGGGCTCTGGGGCCCAGAGTAGTTGAGGCTCAAACAGAGTGAGGCAGAGGTCGGCCTGGAGTCCAGGTCCCCTGACTCTTAGCCCAGTGTATTTTTGATTCATGTCAGAAAGGATGGTCTCAGAATAGGACCCTATTTTGAAATAAAACCTGATGCCTGGGTACCGCTGACGTACTTAACGCTGAGCAGGTGGATTTTCTCCAGGGCCACCATGGGTGGGGGTGGGCTGAGCTGCCTCGGGAGGTGAGCAGCCCTATGAAACCTGGGTTCTCTCCTCTGATACAGGAAGAGCATTTGTTCCTCTCGGGCCTCAGTTCATCCTGTGATGGTCCAGGCTTCTGAGGTGAAAGAGAGCAGAGGAATTTCTCCCATGAGGCCCCCATACCACACTTCCCTCCAACAGGTGGCCTTGCAGTCTACACCATGGGGAAAGGCAGGGGACCAAGGGCGACCGAAAGACCTTCTCTGGCCAGCTTGTCACTCGCTCCAGAAGAGGTACGTGCCTCTCTTCACAGACTTGGAGACACCTGTCTGGACTCTGGCCCACAGTGGCCCTCTGGAGGTACGTACCGAGGGACGGGACACAGCCGAAGCAGCAGACAGCTGCTCACTCAATTGCCCTGAGAGAAACTTAGAATCAGCTTCAGATACAGATTGCACAAGCGGAGGGATTAAAAAAAAAAAGAAAGAAAATGAGAACGTTAACTTCAGATTCCAGCAGCCAGAGACCCCAAAGAGAGAAGAGCCGTGTCAGGGGCATAGGAGGTGGTACCCTCAGGGCGAGCATGTTGTGTCACAAATGAAGTGAGTTGGATCATGGGTGCATTAAGGACTTGCCTGAATGGGCCCTACCGTGACAGCCAGACTCTGCACTAGTTGTCCTAGAAAACAAAGGAGGCGCTTACAGGAGATCTCCCTGTCCTGATGGCCCGGTGGGTCTCAACTGGGGGCAGTTTGGCCACCCAGGGGACATTGGGCAGCTTCTGGAGACATTTTTGGTTGTCACGCCTGGGGGAGGAGGTTGCTACTGGCATCTGGCGGTAAAGTTCAGGGATGCTGCTGACACTTCACGATGCACAGGGAGCCCCCGCGCAGGGAATTACATAGTCTGCGATGTCCACAGGGCCGAGGTTGAGAAGCCTCAAGACAGCCCCATCCTAGGCCCTGCAGGGAGAGCAGGGAGGATGGGCAGCCATAAGGAACCACTGCTGAGGTAGCGGAGCTCTGGAGGCCTGATGCCCCGGGCTGTCCCTCTTAGGAGGGACCGCATGGCTTGTGCACCCTGGGGAGCCCATCAGGTGGCTCTCGGGCATCTTGTTGAGGTGTCCACTGAACTGGGCGAGGTGTGTGCACCACAGCCAACCCTCCTGCGTAATTTCAGAGAGAAGCTTATAATGTGTGTGTGTGTGTGCTTTAAATTTTACTTATTTATTTACTTATGGCTGTGTTGGGTCCTCGTTGCTGCGCACGGGCTTTTCTCTAGTTGCGGCGAGCCGGGGCTGCTCTTCATCGCGGTGCGCAGGCTTCTCATTGTGGTGGCTTCTCTCATTGTGGAGCACGGGCTCTAGGCACGGGGGCTTCAGTAGTTGTGGCTCGCAGGCTCAGTAGTTGTGGCTCGCGGGCTCTAGAGCACAGGCTCAGTAGTTGTGGCGCACGGGCTTAGCTGCTCCACAGCATGTGGGATCTTCCCGGACCAGGGCTCGAACCCGTGTCCCCTGCACTGGCAGGCGGATTCTCAACCGCTGTGCCAGCGGGGAAGCCCTATAATGCGTTTTAAAAGGTTGGTAAATTACAACTTCAGAAGCACATACATGCTTCTGTAAATGCCAGCCTTGCTGCGTGTGTCTGTGTGGGCGAAGAGTGAGCAGGTTGCTCAAGCCTTGGGAAAACCCACTTGGAGGGTGGAAGACGGAATTTACCTTTGGTCCTTAATTCTCAGGCTCTCCTCCTGGCTTGCTTAACTCTCTGGCAGTGTGTCATCTGTTCCTCCCTTCCCTTTCCAAAGGGTCTGCTGCATTGACTGTTTCTGTAACCTGTTTAGGCACCCGTGGGGTGTCCAGGGTCCTGGTTTTATCCTCTTAGGTTCAGGAAATTGGGGGTCACAAAGGAAACTTCCCTCCAAAGCAGCCACGACCCTTTGCCAGCCACAGCCGTAAACCATCATCAAAGACTGTCCTCTTAGCCCAACCAACTTTTCTACGGCACCCAATGGGTTTTAAAACACTTTTACTTCTGGCCTGGTTTGACTCTCCTCGCATCTGTGTGAAGCAGGCGGGGCAGGCTGATGAGCTGTACTGTCCCAGTGAGGACCCTGAGGATGCCTGGGAGGGAGTGATGTGCTCAGCATCACAAGGTCCATCATCACAGAGCCAGGGTTTGAACCTAGGTCTCCTGTCTCGAAATTCTGGGTGCCTGCACTTGACCTTGGTTGTATGGTGGAAGCAGTGGGACAAGGGCATGGGATTTGGGGTCCGAGAGTCCTGGTTTCAGATCCAAGATCTGTACTCACTGCCTGTTCATCTCAAGCAAGCTTTCCCTCCCTCTTTCTTTCTTTTTCTCCCTGCCCCTCCCTCCCTTCTTTCTCTCTCTCTTCCTTCCTTCCTTTCTTTCTTTCTTTTCTTTCTTTCTTTCCCTTCCTTCCTTCCTTCCTTCCTTCCTTCCTTCCTTCCTTTCTTTCTTTCTTTCTTTCTTTTTCTTTCTTTCTTTCTTTCTTTTCCTTCCTTTCTTTCTTTCTTTTCCTTCCTTCCTTTCTTTCTTTCTTTCTTTCTCTTCCTTCCTTCATTCCTTCCTTTCTTTCTTTCTTTCTTTCTTTCTTTCTTTCTTTCTTTCTTTTTTTTTTTTTCTTTCTACCATTCTCAGCGTCACTCTCCACACTGGTGGAAGGGAAATAATACTGAGCACCTCTCAGGACTGTTGTGAGGTGTGACTGAAATAACTACGAGCCTGGCCATGATGACTGCTCCATGAATTTTAGTTCCCTTTGCTCCCTTCTCACCATCCCAGGAGCCCAGGCAGAGGTGCAGCTACGAGGGGGGTTGGGGTAGTGGACAGAGGTGACAAATGCCTGGCTCCTCGGGAAAAGCATGCAGACAGGGCAGGTACCAAATGTCATTTGTGAGGCCACTTCTGATTCATGGGATCTGGTGCAAGAACTTTGAGGAGGCAATAAAATTCATATTCTGCTAGGAAATGACAACAGCTTAGAGTCCTGACTTAGCAAACTATTTTTTTTTTTTTTTTATAAGGCAGGGAATTTGGATGGGTAGCAAAAATCACATTTTAACGAGACTAACTTCCTGGAATAGGAACAGGCTTTCCCAAGAGTAACATGGCAACACCCCACGGAAAGTGTATATAAATGCCCCAGAGAGGCCATGAGAGTCAGAACCTGAGCTCCTTGCTAGGCTGAAACCTCCTCAGCTAGCACCATGGCCACCCAGTTCTGCTCGCCGATCTTCTCCTCTGGGTCCATCAAAGGCCCCTGTGGCACCACAGGTGGTGTCTCTCAGGTGTCCTGTGCCCGCTCTGTGGGATCCTGCAGAGTTCCTTGCCTTTCTGGTGTTGGGGGGTCAGCCTCCTCTGTCAGGCTGGGCCTCTCCGGCCTTGGGAGCTGCTTGCCTCGTTCCTGCCTGTCCTCTGGGTTCCACTCCTCCGGCTTTCCTGGGAGCGGGGGCTGGTTCTGCGAGGGCTCCTTCAATGGCAACGAGAAGGAGACCATGCAGTTCCTGAACGGCCGGCTGGCCAGCTACCTGGAGAAGGTGCGCCAGCTGGAGCAGGACAACGCAGAGCTGGAGTGCCGCATCCGGGAGTGGTACAAGTCTCAGATCCCGTACATCAGCCCAGACTACATGTGCTCCTTCAAGACCATTGAGGAGCTCCAGCAGAAGGTAAGTGGGACCTGGCCCTTCTCCAGCCCAGCAGCTCAAACCCTGGGAGGGGTCTGTCTCGTCCCACTACAGATGGGACTGTAGCTCTTAGGGGATTCTCTCTCCTATCAGGGCCAGCTTTTCTCTCTAGGGTCTTGGTTTCTTGGGGGATCCAGACCTCTCTGCTGCTTGTAACCTCCCCTCCAATCCAGCCATTCCTCCCCTCCCTCCGCTGTCTCAGCTATAGACAGGGCAGTCACGTGCACCAAGCCCCTACTGGACACAAGCACTGCCTGACAACTTCCTATCCTTTCGCTAGTTTATTCCTCATCTTAAAGAGATGGATATTACTGGATCCATCTAACAGATGCAGAAGTTGAATTTTAGGGAGGTGCAACAACTTGCCCGAGATCCCATAGCCTGTTGGTGTTGGATGCAGAACCCGAATCCAGGTCGGCCTGGTTCTCTCCACTCACCTCTCCACTCACCCACTGGGCCACTTCGGGGCTGCGGATGTCAGGACTGAGGGCCACTGACATCCCTGTGGTGCCCCTCCCGGGGTGATGCTCCTTCTACAACTGGGCTCAGGGTGTTCAGGGCTGGAACTGCCAAAGGTGCCGGTGGTACTTAGAAGCATGGCATCCGAAAGTTGGGCTGTCCCCTCCCCACCTGTCCCCACACTGCTGGGCCTTCCCCAGCTCATGGGACACCCCCTGTTCCCCAGATCCTGCTGAGCAAGACTGACAATGCCAGGCTGGTCCTGCAAATTGACAATGTTAAGCTGGCTGCTGACGACTTCCGAACCAAGTGAGTGGCCTGATCTAGGAATGTTTCTGTGTTGCTCCCTTGCCTCTGTCCCCCGCCTCTGAGAGCTGGTGGGTGGGAGTGAGGCCACTGCAGCTGGTCAGCAGGGCAGTGGGCCCTGCCTGTGCATGGCTGCTTTGCTGTAGACTCAGCAGGGCTCTGTGCGTGCAGGTATGAGACGGAGCTGGGCATGCGGCAGCTGGTGGAGGCTGACACCAAAGGACTGTGCTATACGCTGGACGAACTGGCTCTGTGCAAGGCCGACCTGGAGATGCAGGTGGAGTCCCTGAAGGAGGAGCTGATATGCCTCAAGAAGAACCATGAGGAGGTGAGGTTGATGCCACGCACCCTCTCGATGTTTTCCACCCAGCAGGGAGCCACTGCTGACCCTTGGGTGTAACAACTATGACAACCACCTCCACAGTAACCCCAGCTGACATTTACTGATGGCCCACTGTGTGCCAGGAACTACACGAAGCACTTTGCATTTCATTCTCACTTCATGTCATTCTCACGATACTCCCAGGAGTCATATACTATTACAAGCTCCACTTTACAGATGAGAAAACTGAGGCACAGAGAGGTTAAGTCACTTGCCTAATGTCACACAGATCCCAGACTCCTGCCCATGACACTAAATCTCCATTTGGAAGGTAATGTCTGGTAATGATTCTATTTGCCTGGTGTTTGCATTGTCTCACTTTACTCTCCCCAATCCTCTGAGGAGGTAGGTAGAGGTGCACGAGGAGGCTGAAGCTCAGAGAGGTTAAGTATCCTGCTTAATGTCACACAGCTGGCAACTGAAGGAGGAGGGTTTTTACCAGGTCAGTCGAACCCTCATCCAGCATCCTTTTCACAGCCTTATGCCATCTTGCCTCCTTTCTGCAGGAAGTCAACGCACTTAAATGCCAACTCGGGGACAGGCTGAACGTGGAGGTGGATGCTGCCCCGCCAGTGGATCTCAGCAAGATCCTGGATGAGATGAGATGCCAGTATGAGGCCCTCGTGGAAAATAACCGCAGAGACTTGGAGGCCTGGTTCAACACCCAGGTGGGGTCGGGCCAGCCCAGGATAAGCTCCTGGGGAGGGGTCACCCTTGACAGTAGCTTCAGTTGCTCTGACCATGCTCTGGGTCCTCTCATGCTTTTCAGACTGACAAGCTGAACCAGCAAGTGGTGTCCGGCTCGGAGCAGCTGCAATGTTGCCAGAGAGAGATCATTGAGCTGAGACGCACCGTCAATGCCCTGGAAATCGAGCTGCAGACCCAGCACAGCATGGTGAGTGGCCCCTGCCTGAGTGGCCGGCCAAGCTCGTGGCAGGTGCCCTGATCCACCAGCCTCGGTTATCACGGGGTGTGATCGCAAGTGGTACCCAGATACCCAGGGCTGTGGGTCTCTGGGTGGGATTCCCTCACGTTGGGAGCGCTTCCTCTTTCCCATTGCAGCGGAATTCCCTGGAATCCACCCGGGCGGAGACCGAGGCCCGCTACAGCTCCCAGCTGGCTCAGATGCAGTGCCTGATCTGCAACGTGGAGGCTCAGTTGTCCGAGATCCGCTGTGACCTGGAGCGGCAGAGTCAGGAGTACCAGGTCCTCCTGGACGTCAAGGCCCGCCTGGAGTCGGAGATCGCCACCTACCGCTGCCTGCTGGAGGGAGAAAGACTGCAGGTGAGTGGGTTCCGGAGGTCCCGGCTTGTGGAAAGGGCTCACCTGGACCCAACCCTCAGTGCCACGGTGAGGGCATCAGTCCTAGAGTGGTTATTGCACAGATGAAGGGGGATTGATCAAAGCATCTTCAGAGAGATTCCTTCCAGCCCCGGGCTTTGGGCTTCTGCAGGGGGACAAGTCAGCCCCATTCATGGTACTTCTCCAACCATTGTTTTTGGCTGGGAGTTTCTGCTCTTCATCCCTGCAGCCCTTGGGGATTTCAGAGGCACTGTCTGAGCCCTTTGTCATTGTCACCCACCTGTCTCACTTGACCCCTGTTTACGTTTAACGCAAATGTCAGTCCAATGGCCAACGCCAAACACCCTGGTATGATCTCATTTCCTCAAGCTGCCTGCCCACCCTTGTGCCACGGAATGCAAGCCTGTCGTTAGAGTTCCTTACATCCCATGCGTGCCCTGCATCCCGGATCCCCAGATCAGCACCCAGATCTGCACCATCACGGAGGAGATCAGAGATGGGAAAGTCATTTCCAGCAGGAAGCACGTGCAGCCACTGTAACCAGCTGCCCAGCCCAAGGGGCAGGCCCTGGCCCACAGGAAGGAGGACACCCCTCTGGGTCCCGGCTCTAAAAGATCCCCCCCCTCCCTTCCCTAGAGGCACTCCCTGCTCAACAGATTTTTCTACCTAAAATACTTCTTGGACTGTATTTCTGACCTTTACTGCTTCTATGCTTTGTAAAGCTAGGTTTCCCTGGAAATTTACCCAATAAAGCGTGTTCTCTTGGCAAAGCAAACTTGCCTCTGTCGATCTTCTGTGGTTAGTTACTGGGGGTGTTTGATCTGGGCTTGCTGCGAAGGTGTGGATTTTGGTTTCAGGTCTGTCTCCTCTGGCTCTGAGTGGTAAGATGTGACAGAATGATTCAAACTATTTCATAACAGGGATACCCTAGGGCCTGGTCCATGAGAACAGACGCTGACCTAATCCGATGGCTGCTGGCCATAACCTACATGCTTGACTCTGCCCATGGGGACCACCTGGGGCGGCCCCAGGAGAGGCAAAGGCTCCCAAGCCGTCCTCCTCGGTAGCCCTGCCTGGTCTGGTGGTTCTCTCTTCCCTTCAGTTTCTCCTCCCTTGTCCAGCTCCTGTCACCTCGCTGGCCACCTCCAGGCCTGACACTGGGGACAGTTTAGGAGAGGGGGTGCCACCCAGAGAGGCAAACTCCAAGCAGCCAGCCTGGGCCAACCACTCCAGGGAGGGGAGTTGTGTGAGCTGGGAGATGCAGGTGGGAAGGTTGGGTGAACCCACGTCCCTAACACTGGACACAGGGCTGAAGTGAAGGGCGACAGGGACAGTGAAGTGGGGAAGGGGGAGGGGACAGCCAGACCTCACTGTGGAGCAAAGTTCAGAGTGCCTCAGATTCCACTGGCTGAGCCATGCTCATCTGGGCATGGCTCAACCTGGACGCCCCTCTGATCAGAGAAGAATGGCCTGTGAGAAGTCTGAGGGCCCCATGCCTCCTTTGTCCCCCTACCTCATTCTTCAGTTGAGAAGATAGGCCCAGAGAGGGCAGTGACTTGCCCCAGGCCACACAGCGGGTGAGTGGCGGGGATGAGGCCATTGCTCAGCTCTTCTGACTCTAACTCGGGCACTCTTCCCAGCGCACAGATTCTCTGTCTCTGTCTCTCACCGACCCCCTTCCCTCTTTTCTCTACCTCTGGGCTCTTACTTGAGTCCAAGACCCATGGGAAAGACCTGGCTCTGTCTATGTCACCAGGTAGCTGGTGCTAAACATGAACCTTCAACCTGCTTGACAAGCCATAAGTGCAGCAAACACATCTTGGACCTCAGGGGAAGACGCGCTCGGGCGAGCTGGAGCAGCTGGTGCCGAGCCTGGCTGTGCACCCTGACCACATCACGCGACCTCTCTGGTCCAGCTGGTGCGTCTGTAAAATGGGGGTGGGGGGAGGCTCCAATGTGTGCACAGTGCCCGGAAGTGGTAGCTGTGAGCGCTGGTATTAAATGAAGAGTCCCAGGGCGGAGAGTGGGGAATGGGAAAGCCCAGCAGGTGGGCCGAAGCTCTTTGCTTGGTTACGCGGCAGGACGCTGGCGGGGCCAATACTGCCCTCCAGCAGCACCCTCAGAGCTGAGCCCAAAGGGCTCAACCTCAGACCTGCTTGGCTTTGGGGCAAGAGGCCGGGCAGCAGGGCCAGTCCACTTGGTCTCAGCCCTGCCCTGCCGCTCTCTGTGCTCCGCACTCCTGCTCTGGGGTCTGAGGTCTGCAGCTCCGGCTCTGGCAGAGGTTCAGACGAGAGGTGGGAGGCCGGGCATGCGCAGAGCGCACCACACCCCAGGGTGCTGCTCCATAGAAATAGCCAGGGGCTGGGCAGTGGGCTGAGCCTCTGTTCTGGCCACTGTTCCAGCTGCCTGGCTCCTGCGTGGAAACAGCAGACAGGTGGTGCAGGCTTGTGACCTGACAATCACGCTGTCAGCTCCTCGAACCACGCGGTGTGTTCCCTGCTTATGTGCATTCTACAGCTTGCAGAGCGCATTCACAGCCTCATCACATGCATTCAAACAGCCTGTGTGTGGTAGGTGCTTTATTTACGCAGCTTTCTCTACCTTTTTATCCAGTTGTTCAGAGCATCTGTGTTGGTTAAGGAACCCCTGCTCTTTTTTTTAACATCTTTATTGGAGTATAATTGCTTTACAATCTTGTGTTAGTTTCTGTTGTATAACAAAGTGAATCAGCTATATGCACACGTATATCCCCGTATCCTCTCCCTCTTGCATCTCCCTCCCACCATCCCTATCCCACCCCTCTAGGTGGTCGCAAAGCACTGAGCTGATCTCCCTGTGCTATACAGCTGCTTCCCACTAGCTAACCATTTCCCATTTGGTATTGTATATATGTCAATGTCACTCTCTCACTTCAACCCAGCTTACCCTTCCCCCCTGTGTCCTCAAGTCCATTCTCTACATCTGCGTCTTTATTCCTGTCCTGCCCGTAGGTTCATCAGAACCATTTTTATTTTCTTAGATTCCATATATATGTGTTAGCATACGGTATTTGTTTTTCTCTTTCTGACTTACTGCACTCTGTATGACAGATTGTAGGTCCATCCACCTCACTACAAATAACTCAATTTCATTTCTTTTTATGGCTGAGTAATATTCCATTGTATATATGTGCCACATCTTCTTTGTCCATTCATCTGTCGATGGACACTTAGGTTGCTTCCATGTCCTGGCTATTGTAAATAGAGTGCAGTGAACATTTTGGTACATGACTCTTTTTGAATTATGGTTTTCTCAGGGTATATGCCCAGTAGTGGGAATGCTGGTTCATATGGTAGTTCTATTTTTAGTTTTTTAAGGAACCTCCATACTGTTCTCCACAGTGGCTGTATCAACTTACATTCCCACCAACAGTGCAAGAGGGTTCCCTTTTCTCCACACCCTCTCCAACATTTATTGTTTCTAGATATTTTGATAATGGCCATTCTGACTGGTGTGGGGTGATACCTCCTGTAGTTTTGATTTGCATTTCTCTAACGAATAGTGATGTTGAGCATCTTTTCATGTGTTTGTTGGCAATCTGTATGTCTTATTTGGAGAAATGTCTATTTAGGTCTTCTGCCCATGTTTGGATTGGGTTGTTTGTTTTTTTGATATTGAGCTGCATGAGCTGCTTGTATATTTTGGAGATTAATCCTTTGTCAGTTGCTTCGTTTGCAAATATTTTCTCCTATTCTGAGGGTTGTCTTTGCGTCTTCTTTATGGTTTCCTTTGCTGTGCAAAAGCTTTGAAGTTTCATTAGAGGAGATTTCCTGGCAAGAAAGGGAGCGGGGATGTGTCCCTCGAGGCTCTGCTGTATCTGGGGTGACCAGCTGCCCCATTTTGCCCAGGACTGAGGGGTTCCCCGGTATATGGGGCTTTATCACTGAAACCAGAATATGGGGAAACCGGGATAGTTGGTCACCACGGCCCTATCTCCCTGGCCATTCTAGAGTCTTCTGTGTCTCCCTAGGTGCAAGGCCCCCAGCTTCCTGCAACAACCAGTCTTGCTCGTTGATCTCCCAGGAGCCAGCCCGAGGCCTCCTCTACTCCCTTGGGCTCATCAAAGGAGACTATGCTGGAGAAAGTCAAGATGGTGGCTGGGGGCTTCCCTGGTGGCGCAGTGGTTGGGAGTCTGCCTGCCAATGCAGGGGACGCGGGTTCGCGCCCTGGTCTGGGAGGATCCCACATGCCGCGGAGCAACTGGGCCCGTGAGCCACAATTACTGAGCCTGCGCGTCTAGAGCCTGTGCTCCGCAACAAGAGAGGCCACGATAGTGAGAGGCCCGCGCACCGCGATGAAGAGTGGCCCCCGCTTGCCACAACTAGAGAAAGCCCTCGCACAGAAACGAAGACCCAACACAGCCATAAATAAATAATAATAATATCACCCTTGATTTAAAAAAAAAAAGGTGGTGGCTGGACTCCCACACCTCTTAACCAGGAGGCTGAGGTCTGGGTGTTGATGACAGGCCCCTTTGAAGCACAGATGGCGACTTGGTCCTCCCGGAGACACAGGGGGGCGCAGATGAGTCTCGACGTAGCCACGGGTCCAACGGGGCTCCGTTTTTACGAGGCCGGGAGATGTTCACGGGAAGCTAAGTAACAGGTTAATGAGGGGTTCTGATAGAAAGTGGTATTAACTTTGATGAGGAGAAAACACTTCGTAAAGGCCAACACCCACCGGGGCAGAGATATAAACCCGGTGTGAGGAGCTGCCTCTCTGCACTGGGGGCATCTGGCCTCGGAGATTGATCCCTTGTGCTGCCGAAGCCATGGTTTCCAAATGCCTCAAGGCCAGCTTCTCGTTGGGGCCTCTCAAGGTCCCGGGAGGGGCCAGTGGGGACTCAGTTTGCGTGTCCGCGATGTACTCCAGCAGCTTCTTCAAGCTCCCCGGCCTGTCCTGGAGGGCCTGGAGCCTCTCTGCCCGCTCAGCTGGGCTGGGCAGGAGCCCCTGCAGGGCTGCCAGCTGTCTCCCCTCCAGAGGCTTTGCCAGCAGCTACAGCATGGAGGGGGAGGGGGCTGGGTCGGGGAGGGCATCCTTACCGGCAACAAGAAGGAGACCATGCGGTTCCCGAACGACCGGCTGGCCAGCTACCTGGAGAAGGTGCGGCAGCCGAAGCGGGACAGCGCGGAGCTGGAGAGCCGCATCCGGGAGCGAAGCCAGCAACAAGATCCCCTTGTGTGCCCCGACTACCAGTCCCGCTTCCGGACCATCGAGGAGCTCCAGCAGAAGGTGAGGGGTTCAGAGTAGGAGCCTGGTGCCAGCAGCACTGGCCTGGTAACCCTGCTCCCACGGGGCACTTCAGCGGTCGCAAAGCCTGGTCACACGGGTGGCCTCATTTGCTCCTCTCAATAATCTTATGAGGGAGGTATGATGAGGCCATTTTACAGATGAGAGCACTGAGGCTCAGGCTGGTTAACTGACTTATTCAAGGTGATCCAGGGGCCGTTAGTGGAGCCACAGCTTGAATACAGGCTCTATGAATTAACTGGTTGTGAGAACTTTAGTACCACAAGCCACCTCTCTGAGTTTTAATTTTTTCTTTCTTTTTTTTTTTTTAAGGTGAGGGGATCGGGGTTGATGGGTTTGGTGCAGACCAGGTCTCCTATAACTAACTCAGGGAAGGGAAGTTTCCTTCTTGCCCAGCCCGCATTCCCAGAAAGTCCTAGCTGACTCCTGAGAGGGACCATTTGTGTCCAGGGAATTACAGAGTATGTTCTCGGTAATAACCTGCCGTGAACCCCCTGTAGTCCTGGGAGATAGGAAGACAGGAGGAAACCGCCATGCCAGGCCTTTCCTGCAGCATTTCCCTCTCTCTAACCCAGGTGAGAGGTGCTCTGCATTGGTAGGGACCTTAGGGGTCACCTGCTCTGATCCCTACAGCATGCCCATAAGGCTCCATGGAGTCTCAGTGCCAAGAGCCCAGGGATGGGTGACCCTCTTCCTTCAAAGGCAGCCTGCACCAGCTTTGGGGAGCTCCTGCCAGAAGAATGCCCTTTCTTTCACTGAAGTCACTTCTTTATTTCCCCAGACCCTGTGCACCAAGGCAGAGAATGCCAGGCTGGTGGTGCAGATGGACAACGCCAAGCTGGCTGCAGATGACTTAGGACCAAGTGAGTTGCCCCACTCGCTCATTGGTTGGGGGCTGGTAGAGCTGGACATTGGTGGTGCTCAGACTTTTGGTTACCGAGTCCCTGAGGCACAAGGCAGGACACACAGCACCAGGCCAGTCTGGGGTGGGATCTGACTTAGATATAAAAAGGAAAAGCAGCTTTAGGCGCCCTGTTATGTGCCTGCCAGGTACGAGATGGAGGTGTCCATACGGCAGCTGGTGGAGTCAGACATGAACGGCCTGTATAGGATCCTGGATGATCTGACCCTGTGCAAGGCTGATCTGGAGGCCCAGACGGAGTCCCTAAAGGAGGAGTTGCTTAGCCTCAAGAACCATGAGGGGGTGAGCATGGGGTGCAGGTAAACATGGGATCACGTGAGCATGGGGGAGGGGGATGAGTGAGGCAGTCCTCTGGGAAAGTTAGTGCTGACCCTGGTCTGTGCCACAGGAAGTGAATTCGCTGTGCTGCCAACTAGGTGATAGACTCAATGTCACGCTGCCCGACCTGTTGACCTGAACTGTGCTCTGGATGAGATGAGGTGCCAGTACGAGGCCCTGGTGGAGAATAACCGCTGGGATGCTGAAGACTGGTTCAACAGCCAGGTGGGTACATTGAAACAGTCAGTGTGACAGAGACATAGAATGGGTCACAAGAGTGACCTTGAGGCTGTGAGTCAGGAAGCCTGAGTTTGGGTCCCAGCTCTGTTTTGACCTCCCTGTGCACCTTGGGCAGGTTGCTGTCCTGAAAGCAACAGTTTCCCCAAGGGTGAAATGAATGGGGTAGACTGGGTGATCTGGACCTGGCCCATGATCTTAAGTGGCCTCTGTCGGTCTCTCAAGCTGAGTCCCCAGTGTCCCTGTGTGTGTATGTTTCAGACCGAGGAGCTGAACCAGCAGATGGTGTCCAGCTTGGAGCAGCTGCAGTCCTGCTGGGCAGAGATCACTGAGCTCAAATGCATGGTCAAATGCCCTGGAGATCGAGCTGCAGGCCCAGCACAGCATGGCGAGCCCGATGCTGGCTCGGGGCTGCTGCTGGACCAAGCCTAGCAGTGCAGGAGCCCTCCAGCCTCTATTTCTCACCACATGGCAGGTTCCAGAAGGTCAAGTTCTTGAGTGTCAGGGATTTTCTGTGCAGAGAAGAGGGAACAAGGGCCCAGCCCCCATTCACCAATGTCCCGGGGTAAAGGACAGGAGGCCTGTAGCGCCAGCATGGCCTGGTAGCAGCAGCTCCTGTCTTCGTGTGAGCAGATTCATTCTGGACAATTATCAGTGACTCAGAGATTTCATTAACAGGGGAGCTCCTCTTTATAGATCAGGAGGCTAGAGGGGCTAATTGGCTCATCTCAAATGAGATATCTGACTGTGGTCCATCCAGGCTCAAAGTGATTCTCTGAGCTCCCGTTCCTGGATTCTGAGGCCTCACTGAGACTCAGATGGATTAGGTGTGACTTCCTTGCTCCTCCTCTGACATCTAACCTTTTTCCTCCCTGTACAATCCTTGCCCTCACAGAGAGATGCTTTAGAATCCACCCTGGCAGAGATGGAGGCCCCCTACAGCTCCCAGCTGGCCCAGATGCAGTGCCTGATTACCAACGTGGAGGCCCAGCTGGTGGAGATCCGCTGGGACCTGGAGTGGCAGAGCCAGGAGTACCAGGTCCTTCTGGATGTCTGGGCCTGGCTGGAGTGTGAGATCAACACGCACCGGGGGCTGCTGGAGAGCGAGGACTCCAAGTGAGGATCCCTGCATGCTCTCTCATCTTCTGAATACGATCTACAAAGTTCTGGGGATACAGCATGGTGCCTGGGAAGAGCCCAGCATTTGGAATCAGGAGCCTTGGGTTTTAGTTCAGGTCTTGTTATACATTCATCACGCAACCCTGGCAAGGCCTGTGTTTCCCCATTGGTAAAATGAGGGGGCAGGACTAGGGTATTTCTTCTTTTCTTCTTCATTCATTAACAAAAAAAAATTATTAAATTAATTCTTGAATGTAATTGATTATTCATATGTATTTCACTTTTAGTTAAATCAATATTTAGAGTTTTCATCATTATGACTTCATTGTATTTTTCACAGCCGAACTACATGATATACCATAACTACTTCTTTCTTTGACAACTGTCACTGAATTCAAGTGCGTGTGCCTGACGCACAGGGAGGCGAAACAAACCGAAACATTGGAGTCTGGAGCAGAGAAAGGCTTACTGCAGGGCCCGGCAAGGAGAACGGGTGGCTCATGCCCCCAAACCCCGAACTCCAGGACGAGGCGGATTTTTAAGGTGCTCCGGGTTATTGAAAACAGCAACTGGAAAATTATGGTGTTCTGGCCTTTTTTTACTCCTAGGCTCCCCTGTAACCCGTGTGCCCCTGAGCACTCGTCCTCCAAGTCATGCCTCCCCTGTCTTCCAGCGGCTTCCTGTGGGCCTGGCGCAGCCCGCACCACCTGTAGCCGCCCCCCCCCCCCCCCCGATTTGTGTGCCCTGCCCAGGGGTCCGGTTCTGAGAGTGGCTAGTCTAGTAAGCCAAGGCCATTATCTCCAGGGCTTGGACTTGGCCTCAATTCAACCGTAATCCTAAAGCCCAGTCCCTGTCTTTGTGCAGAGCCCAGGCCCAGGTCTGGCCCTGAGAAGCCTTCCACACCTTCACCTTTCTCAAAGCCTGTCACTAAGGCTGGCCAACCCTGAAGCCCTCAGCTGCTCATCATTTCAACGGAGGTCAGAGTCTCTGTTCTCAGGCTGCCTCCTGGGCCGGGTTTTCCTTCTGGGTGCTGTTTTGGTGGGGTCTGAAATGCAGCAGAGGGCTCCTGTTGGAGGAACAATAAAGCACGTTTGCTCTGGTTCTCGATGCCTAACCAGCTCTGTTCTGATATTGTTGGTTTGTGTCTCTGCTGGGTGTGGAGGGGTGACTTTTGGGCAGATGAATGGGGGAGGTTGGACCATGTATGACCCTGAGGATGACAGGGTCCCTGTGCCCCTATTTGGGATGGTTAGAGGTCTACAGTGTAGCATTTAGCTCAGCTTTCCTGATTAAGACCCTTCTCCAAGATTCCAGTGTTGTGACAGGTGACAGGTGACCAGACCCCTACTACTACCCTCTCAGTATATATGGTCGCTCTGGGGTCCCAGGAGAGGCTGATTAACGCTGAGATCTGTATAATGTGAAGCATTTTAGGCCACTTCATTGGCCTCATGCCTGTGGTCCTTGTAAGAGAAACAGTACGGAATCCCATACCCAGGGATTAAAACCCCTTAAAACCCACAGCCCATCCAAAGCAGGAGATGGGAGAGTGAGCCCGCCACTGTGACTTCCACCCACAGTCCAGACAGTCTTGTTCTTAAGAGACTCATCATGTTCTCATGTGCTCTTGACCTCTGATGAGGTGCATGGTGCCTTTGGGTCCCAAGGCATTTCCGCATGGAAGTGGGAGCTCCCAGCATCTCGGACCAAAGACTCACCTGTGCCCAGAATGTCCCTCCTCGACAGACCAGGCAAATGGCAAAAGCCCCACCAATCCCAATGGGAAACGGAGAAGGATGAAGGCAAAACTCTCTGAGATAGAAAGGAAGACAAGTTGCCTCTAGATGGCCATATGCTCTTCGTAAGATGCCAAGAGCACCGCTAAGGAGCTTCAGCGACGCCAAGAGAGTTGTGACCGTGCTCCAGGTGGAGAACAGATTGGTGAAAGATGCTGACCAAGGTAGTCCTGAGACCCCCAACCCTTAAGAGCACCCAGTAGGGTTCACCTTGATTCAATTTTAGAATCCTCCCCTTTCCCACCCCCTGTAAAGGAAGGCCTGGAGTTTTGGGCTCTCCCAGTGCCCTCACTCCTGGTGCCCGGCACCACCTCAGCTCCCATCTTCTTGGAACCCCTTGGTCCTAAAGAAGATGAGGGTCTCAGGATCATTCAGTTCACTCAGCAAACTTTTACTAAGTGCCTCCCTGGGCCAGGCAGTGTGTCAGGTGTCAGGGGTGGGATTGACCCTTGTCGGAGGGAAGCCTTGGGATGGGACAGGAAGGATGTCCACTCACTGCCTCTCTCCTGTCCTACCTCAGTGGTGGAAGGAGGCCAGCTAAAGGGGGTCGTGGCCTTAGTGTGACGAACATGGGCTCCGAATGTGGTCGGCCTGACCTGGGTTCGAATCCTAGCCCCAGCGTTTACTGCTTATGGGAGCTTTAACAGGTGGTAGTCCCTTTGGGAGTCTCAGTTTCCTCAGTGAAATAGAGAACAGGACACTTACCGTGCTGTGAGGTCCCTGATGCTTTGCCGAGCACATGCTTAGCATCTGAAAACTGGTAACCATCATTAGCTCCATTCCAGCAGGACGCCAGGATTGCTGTGAGGATGGGCGTCCACCTTTTCCTTGCCCCACTTTCATTTCTGTCTTCCTTCTGATTTAGACCCGCAGAGCTAATTCCTTAAAGACTGAAGAGATCCTGTCCTCTGAAAAAACAATGAAATGGAAATTACACTTAGAAAAAAGATATATATGCTCCTATCACGCAGTGGTTCTCAAAACCACCTGGAGGACTTTTTAAACACGGATGGCTAGGTCCCACCCTCAGAGTCTCTGATTCAGCTGGTCTGGGATGGACCTGAGAAACCGCTTTTCTAACATGCTCCTGGGTGATGTTGACGCTGTTGGTCAGGAGGCCACGTTGTGAGAACCACCACTACACGTTATTACAATAATGAGTGTAGGCAGACCTCATTTTCTCACGTTTTTCTTTATTGTGTTTCACAGACACCGCGTGTTTTTTTTTTTTTTTTTTTTTTTTTTTTTTGCGGTCCGCACTGTGGCCTCTCCCGTTGAGGGGCACAGGCTCCGGACGCACAGGCTCAGCCGCCGTGGCTCACAGGCCCAGCCGCTCCGCGGCATGTGGGATCTTCCCGGACCAGGGCACGAACCCGTGTCCCCTGCATCGGCAGGCGGATTCTCAACCACTGCGCCACCGGGGAAGCCCGACACCGCGTGTTTGACAAATTGAAGGTTTGTGGCAACCCTGCATCGAACGAGTCTATTGACGCCACTTTTCCAATAGCATTTGCTCACCGCGTATCTCTGTATCACATTTTGGTAATTCTCACAAACGTTCTCTTGATTGTTATATTCGTGACGGTGATCTGTGATCAGTGATCTTTGATGTTACTGCTACGACCTTCTGAAGTCTCAGGTGATGACTAGCATTTTTTAGCAAGAAAGTATTTTTTAATTAAATTCTGTACATGTTTAAAAATTTTTATTTACTTCTTTATTTTTTTAACATCTTCATTGGAGTAGAATTGCTTTACAATGGTGGGTTAGTTTCTGCTGTATAACAAAGTGAATCAGTTATACATATACGTATGTTCCCATATCTCTTCCCTCTTGCGTCTCCCTCCTTCCCACCCTCCCTATCCCACCCCTCTAGGTGGTCACAAAGCACCGAGTTGATCTCCCTGTGCTATGCGGCTGCTTCCCACTAGCTAGCTATTTTACGTTTGGTACCGTATATATGTCCATGCCACCCTCTCACTTTGCCCCAGCTTACCCTTCCCCCTCCCCGTATCCTCAAGTCCATTCTCTAGTAGGTCTGCATCTTTATTCCCATCTTGCCCCTAGGTTCTTCTGACCATTTTTTTTCTTTTTTTTTTTTTAGATTCCATATATATGTGTTAGCATACCATATTTGTTTTTCTCTTTCTGACTCTGTATGACAGTCTCTAGGTCCATCCACCTCACTACAAATAACTCGTTTCATTCCTTCTTATGGCTGAGTAATATTCCATTGTATATATGTGCCACATCTTCTTTAACCATTCATCTGTTGATGGACACTTAGGTTGCTTCCATGTCCTGGCTATTGTAAATAGAGCTGCAATGAACATTTTAAATTCTGTACATTTTTAAAAGACATAATGCTACTGAATACTTAATAGACTATAGCACAGTGTAGACATAACTTTTATATGCACTGGGAAACCTAAAAATTTGTGTGACTTGCTTTAGTGCAATATTTGCTTGATTGCCACGGTCTGGAACTGAACCTGCAATATCCCCAAGGTGTAATTATATCTTATATTTTTAGGGTAAGGATTAAATGGGTAATTTAATGCCAAGCATCCAGCATAGTACCTGGTACTTGTACATGTTCAAAAGTACTGGTGATGATTCTGAAGGCTGGTCTGATGAGTCTCACTCCATGTGGTTGGTATTTGCATCACCCGTCCTTCTGTCCTCTCTAAACAGTTAATACAGACAAAAGAACTGGAATTTATGGTTATTGCAGGAAATCAAACTGAGAGATGATTTAATCTAACGCTTTCAATTTGCAGGAGGGAACTGAAGCCCAGAGAGGTAGAGTGACTTTCCCAAGGTCACACAGCTAGTTAGAAGGTAGCGTCTCTATTTTGACTTTTCTTAAGCAACACATTTCAGGGAATAGGGCTGGGTGGCATTTTTCCTTCCGTGCCCCTTCACCAACTCTTCTAGAAATATATGAAAAAGAAGAAAAGCACTTATACTTCAATATTATATTGAGAAGATGCGTAAATAAAAAGTGGCTATGTAACACACCCATAGTAAACATGAAGTGTGTGAGCCCACAAGTATTACAGGCAGGACTAAAAACCACTGGTCTCACCTGCTGCTTTCTTAAGAAGTGCCCAGTGGCTTCTAGAATCAGAGACACTTGCTCCTGGTCTCCTGGCATTGCTCATCCCAGGGCTGCAGTGTCACTTCTCAAGGGAGCCGATTCACTCTGCTCCTGTCTCTGGGGTCCCAGAGTGAGCCCCCCCCATTGCAGAAAGTGAGGGCACAGCCAGTTCCAGCTTGTTCAACAAACAATAATCGAACTCTCTGTACGTGGAGCAGTGAGAAACGAAGGGGAGGATCCAGAGATGGTCGAGATAGAGCGTCTGCTCACAGAGATATTCATGGCATTGACTTCCTTTCCCGAGACTGGGGTCCTCACCTCTCTCTTTCTCAGTAGCATCCGGCTGAAAGGAGGTCCCTGATTCTTAGGCTGTGCTGAGTTTGTTCTCTCCTCCCTGATATGATTTTCTTCCCCTGGGAGGAAGATGGTGCACATTTATAAGACTCAGAGGCTCTTTTTCTTTCCTCCCTGGATCCACACCACTGCCAGTATCGGTGCAGCTTCCGTCACCCACACATTTCCTCCTTAAGGGGCCGGGCCTCCTCTTCCCGCAGGGAATGATCTCACTTAAAGGAGGGGTCGCTGCCCCACAGAACTGTGGCCTCTCTCAGGGGCAGAGCAGGTGGGGCCGCAGGGGGCAATGTCACTGGCCGCACAGAGCCAGGCCTGGCAGCCCCACCCTAGACATGAGGGCCTGGGCCTGGAGCCGGTCCTTTGAAGATGTAAACTGAGGCTCTCACCCGGTCATCAATGACGGGGGCCCGGAGTCCTGCCTTAGCCAAATGACAAGCGTGGCCTCTTTCACGAGGAAAGGAACTCCTTATTGGAAACCAAATTACAAATGAATTAGCAGCTTCCTCTGGGCCTGGTGATCTTCTAGCTTAAGCCCCCTGACTCCAAGGGTATATAAAAAGGCCCGAGCAGAATGGGGTTGGCAGACACTGACAATTCACGTAGCTGCAGCCTCTCCGACACGACGTCTAACTGCTCCCCAGCCTCCATCAAGAGCTGCCCCCAGTCACCCTCTGTCTGCTCCAGCAGAACGAGCTGCCGGCTGGAGCTGTGCCTGGGTTATGTCTGCCAGCCCGGGATGTGCGTGCCCTCTGTCTGCGCGCCCACCCCCTACCGGCCAGCCACCTGCCTCTCCAAGGCCCACCTAGCCAGCTCCTGCCAGCCCGGCAGCTGCCACCCGACCAGCAGAATCTCCAGCTCCATGGGTTCCTACAGCCGATACTTTGAGGGCTCCTTCAATGGCAACGAGAAGGAGACCATGCAGTTCCTGAACAACCACCTGGCCGGCTACCTGGAGAGGGCGCGCCAGCTGGAACGAGACGACGCACAGCTGGAGAGCCGCATTCGAGACGCCTCCCTGTCTCAAGCGCCTGCCTTGGGTCCTGACTAGCAGTCTTATTTCAAGACCATCGAGGAGCTCCAGCGGAAGGTGAGGGCAAGGGGTGAACAGACTCCCTGGGAAGGAGACCCAAAGAGCTGGCCTTCCAGATTTGAATCTCACTCATTTCTTAAGCTACGTTCAGGGAAAAGAAACATCCCTAGGGCGCAAGATTATCTTATAATTCGAGTGCTCAGCCAGAGCCCTTCACATGGGAAGAGGCCTGGGAGCTAGTCTCAGTTCTGTCATGGATTCATTGCGCGACTCTAGGAGGTCCCTTCCCTGGGCCTCAGTTTCCTCATCTGGAAAATGGGGATAATAAGGGTCCTTATGTCAAAACGTTTCCATGGGTTAATACAGGTAAAGTGCTTAGGCCAGCCCTTGGTACGTGGTGAGTTTTTGGTAAACTTGAGTGCTTGTTAAGGACCCTTCTAACTGTCATGTCTAACAGAGTTTTTCCTCCCACGTTGCTCGTTGCATTCAAAATGGGGCATTCAGATTTATGAAGACCCAGGTGCTTGAAAAATAAACCTCACGTTTACTGAGGACTTGCCGTTCACTGAATATCCCTGAGTTCCAGAGGCTTCGGCAGGGATGGCTGCAGGACTACTGGTTCTCCTCACTTGGGTTCCTTTTCCTTCTTCTTGTCCTGGACCCCCTCTGTGCGCTGTGGCCCCCAGGTTCTGTACACCAAGGCAGAGAATGCCAGGATGATCACGTACGTCGACAATGCCAAGGTGGCTGCCAACGTCTTCAGCACCAAGTGAGTTCGGCCAGGGGATGGAGGCACCCTGTCTCCTGGCACATGCTTGGGGGCAGCTTTCTGTTAGTTTCATAGACAATAGGAAAAGCGCCAGTGGCTCAAGGTCTTCCCTGGGGTTGGCACTCAGTTTCACCCCTCAGTCGCTGACCCTGTCCTGACGCAGGTACGAGATGGGGCTGGCCATGTGGCAGCTGGTGGAGGCCGACACCAGTAGCCTGTGCAGGGCGCTGGATGAGCTGACCCTGTGCAAGGCCGACCTGGGGATGCAGGTGGAGTCCCTGAAGGAGGAGCTGATGTGTCTCAAGAAGAACCACGAGGAGGTGAGGCCTGAAGTCCAACTGAGGTGGTCCTGGGGAGCCCAGTGAGAAGAACGTGGGATTTGGGGTTGGGTAGTCATGGGCTGAAATTCCCAGGTCGACCACAGATTGTATACGTGACTTTGCCCAATTTATTTAACCCTTCTGTAACCTTTCCTTTATGTTCTCATCTGTAAAATGGGGCTGACTCTATCAACAAGGCTGCTGTGAGAATTCAATGAAGTCACAGGTCTTAAACGCCTGTCCTTTGGTTGGTGCTTGGAAATGCTAACGACCTTCGCTTCTGCATTTCCTGGACTGGCGTGACTCTCAAGGGCTTGTGGTGACTTGTTTTTCTCATGAGAGCTGCATAACAGGGGTAGAGTGGCCCACTAGGGCTGGAGGGGGTTGTTTTCTAGAACCAACATGGAATGGCCCGTCCGTCTCTGCTAGGCTGGACTGCGGGGGGTGGCCCCCACCTCGTCTAAGGGAGAGGTGAACTGCAGTGGTTTTCTTCTTTTTTTCTCTCCCCATCCTTGTTCCCCTTCCTCTCTTCTGTTTGCATATAATACACTTAATCCAAAAGCCACAGGTCGACCCTCTGCTTTCTGATTTTTCCTCATCTCCTGTAGGTCCTTGGAGGGGAACCCCTCTACCCTGGGCACCTGTATGCTGTAAAGCCCACCTGAGCTCTGGTGTTTTTTACCTCTTTCCCTGGGTTGACACTCAACCTCTCAACTTGGGAGTTGAAAGCACAAGTGCCTCCGAATCCTGGCTGGGTTTCCTTAGGCTGAAGTGTAAAGTAACAATGTTACCATATACTCAATGAGCGCCCGAAGGCACCTGACTCACCCCATCTAGATCAGAGAACTGGGAGCTGCCCCAGGAGGCCACTAATGAGGAGTTATCGCTTGGTATCGGCAGCCTCAGCAGCAACTTTCTCTTCCTGGCAGCGGAGCCTGGGAGGCGCCTGCTCTCACTTGGGCCTTGAACCAAGTAAAGCCAGGCTCCTGCAGTGCTCCTTCCCGGATGAACGCGGGCTGGGAGGGGGGACGGGGGGACAGGGCACAGTTGTCGCATTTCAGTCCAAATGGACCAAACAAACCCTGATGCTGCTCCTGGCTTCTGCCAAAGCTATAGGAAGCCTCTCCCATCACGGGGTGTCCAGGTGGAGCTGAAAGACCCTCGGGGTGCTGCAGAGTGGCTGCAGTCCTCACAGGGCCCCTCTAAGGCAGAGATCTTTAGCATCCTTTGCTCCATCTTCTCACATTTCCTTGGGGAGGTGATCTAGGATCTCACGACTTCACACTTGCCTGGTGTTCTTGTGTCTTTTCAGGAAGTCGATGCCCTCCGATGCCAGCTTGGGGACCGCCTTAACGTTGACGTGGACGCCGCAACCCCCGTGGACCTGAACAGGGTTCTGGAAGAGATGTGGTGTCAGTACGGGGCCCTGGTGGAGAACTAATCACAGGGACATGGAGGAATGGTTCACCAGGCAGGCGGGCCTCTCGCAGGGGGCTGGCCTCCCCAGGATCCCTGAGAGGCACCCCCAGCCTTCTCCTGTCTCCCGCATTGCAGATGGAAGCACTTAACCAGCAGGTAGCCACAAGCTCTGAGCAGCTTCAGAGCTACCGGTCAGACATCAATGATCTGAGACGAACGGTCAACACGCTGGAGATCGAGCTGCAGGCCCAACACAGCCTGGTGAATGTGCCTGTGGGCACCTGTCTCCCAGCTCTGGATCTCAGGCAGCACTGAATGTAGGGGCAGGCATCCAGGAAGGAGGAGGGGGAAGAGGAAGAGGCGGGAGGAGGGGGACGGCGAGGGGGAGGAGGTCCAGATTTAACCACCACCATTGCTTGTCCAGCTGACCTCTCCTGCAGGGAGGTTTCTCCCAAGACCCAGCTCAGAGATAAAAGGGCCATATTTCAAATCTGATGTGGGTTAGGTGGCCCCTGTCAAACACTTCCAAGAAGGCTTGTCCTCTGCTTAGCCTGCCCTTCCAAACCCATGCTTCTCAACCCCACCTGGGCAGATTTAAAAACTCTCCATGCCCAGGTTCTTCCCCAGATGAATTACATCAGAGTCTCTGGAGGTGGGGTCTGGGCATGGGTGTTTTTTAGCGTCTCCTGCATGACTCTAAAGTGCAGCCAGGGTTGAAGACCACTGATCTCAGTGATGCTTGTAGCGGGGGAGCCTGGAGAACCTCAGGTCCAAGGCCTGAAGCCTGAGTAAGGTTGAAGAAGGAATAAGGGATTTAGCGTCACGTGAACGTAGGTTCAAACCCTGGCCTGTCACTTCCCAGCTGTTTAACATTGAACAAGTCACTTGACCTTTCTGGGCTTCAGTTTCCTCAGTGACTCAGGTAGGGAGGGGTCATTCCCAAACCCAAGGAGAGACTTGGCTCTTCTCGGCTCTTTCTTTCTTTCTTTTTTTAAAAAGTTGAACGGAAGATTCTTTAAATTCTATAGCGCTTTACAATTTTCAGAAGTTTCACACGCGTGATTTCACATAATTCTATAATAACCCTTTTTTCCCCTACCCTTATATTGCCCCTCACCTTTTCCCTCTCCCCACTGGTAACCACTAGTTTGCTCTCTGTATCTGTGAGTCTGCTTCTTTTTTGTTTTATTCACTAGTTTATTGTATGTTTAGAATCCACATATAAGTGGTATCATACAGTATTTGTCTTTCTCTGACTTATATCACTTAGCATAATGCCCTCCAAGTCCATCCATGTTGCTGCAAATGGCATTATTTCATTCTCTTTTTTTTTCATTCTCTTTTATAGCTGAGTAATATCCCATTGTGTATATAAACTCCACATCTTCTTTATACACTCATCTGTTGATGGACGCTTAGGTAGCTTCCATGTCTTGGCTATCGTAAATAATGCTGCTATAAACACTGGGGTGCATATATCCTTCTGAATGTTTTTGTTTTCTTCATATATATACTCAGGAGTGGAATTGCTGGGTCATATGGTATTTCTAGTTTTAGTTTTTTGAGAAACCTCCATACTGTCTTCCACAGTGGCTGTTTCTTGGTTCTTTCTAAGGTCATGGAAAATAGGTCCTCTCCTCACAGCTATTTTGTCTTTCCTTTTGCCTTAGAGAGACTCTCTGGACTCTACCCTGGCAGAGACGGAGGCCCGCTACAGCCTCCAGCTGGCCCAGATGCAATGTCTGATCACCAGCTTGGAGGTCCAGCTGGCCGACATCCACTGTGACCTGGAGCGGCAGAGCCAGGAGTGCTGGGTGCTGCTGGATGTCCAGGCTGGAGTTTGAGATCAACACGTACCGGGGGCTGCTGGAGAGCGAGGACTGCGAGTACGTGGGCTGTGAGAGGTTTGGAGGAGGTTATAGGAAGCAACTGGATCTACCCATAAGGTACACCCCTGTCATGATTAATAAGGGATTAGGAAGCCGGGATGATCCAAAGACGTCAGACAGGTATTCATGCTGCCATCCCACACCTGGCCCATTGGGACCATTCTACTCCATTCCAAGTTGGCAGACTCCTTCTAAGTGCTCAGCGTGTGCCAGGTGCCACGGGGGATACTGAGCTGGATGATGGCAAAGCATCTGTTCTCAAGCCTTTTCCACCTCCAGGGAGACAGACATGCCACTGGAGATCATACTGGGGAAGGGTGGATGTTTTGGGCACTTGGAAGGATTATGTAGCTTCATGTGTTGAGCTGTGGTGGAAAGGAGGACAGGAAAGATCGGCTGGGCCCCATTCAACGGTGAACCACAAAGGCCATGCTGGGGAGGGAGGGCTTTATTTTATAGGCAGTTGGGAGGCCTTAACTTTTTTTTGAGGAGGAAATGATAGAATTTGCTTAACTGCCTAGCTCCTCGCTACATGGTAAACAACTGGAACTCAGAGAAAAAATATTTTTATCCCCTGCGTCTGGTGCATAGTAGATGCTCAGTAAACGTTTCTTGACCAAGTCAATGAGAGCTCAAAGCTGCTCTTCAGGAAGATGGCACAGATGGCAACAGGAAGGGCTGAGGAGAGAGAGGGAGGAAGGGCTGGGCATGGGAGCCATTCAGGAGGCCCTGGATGTGGTCTAGGTAATAAACAATGGGGAGGGTCTGAATTTGGGCAGTTGGAGGCATCCGCCCCCAGCCGTGGTACAGGCAGAATTGACAGGGCTTGGTGGCTGCCTGGATGCAGGATACCTCTGGGCCTTGGATAGCTGGTGGGCTGATGATTGTAGGTAGACATTCAGCCTTGCTTCTCTGCCATTTAGAATCTTGCCCTCCAGGGCAAGGGTTGCAAAGTCAAATATTTTTCAAGAACTAGGCCATGACCATACGTGAGTGACATGGGTCACTGTGGGACAGTGGATAACCAGGGAGCTATGGCTTGTCCAGTGAAAGTGGTGCTGCCTCCTCAGGGCCATTTCTACCGCATATGATGACGATTCAGTACTGCTGGATCTTCTCATCATTCAAGGGAAGCTGGGAAGCTGCATTTCTTTTAAATGTTTAGGTTCTTTTAAAACAAATGTTTTAAGTTCTCCTGATTTTTAAACCTTTTCAACAAATTTAAAAAAATACGGGGGCTTCCCTGGTGGCACAGTGGTTGAGAGTCTGCCTGCCGGTGCAGGGGACACGGGTTCGTGCCCCGGTCCGGGAAGATCCCACATGCCGCGGAGAGGCTAGGCCTGTAAGCCATGGCCGCTGAGCCTGTGCGTCCATAGCCTGTGCTCCGCAACGGGAGAGGCCACAACAGTGAGAGCCCCGCGTACCGCAAAAAACCCCAAAAAACCCAGCAACAACACACTGAACATTGGATGGAGGCCAAATAGCCCAGAGACAGGACAGGCAGCCTGAGGACCACATCCAGCCTGAAATGTGTTTCATCTGGCCAGTACTGTATTTTTTTTTTTTTTTTTTGCGGTACGCGGGCGTCTCACTGTTGTGGCCTCTCCCGTTGCGGAGCACAGGCTCCAGACGCGCAGGCTCAGCGGCCGTGGCTCACGGGCCCAGCCTCTCCGCAGCATGTGGGATCTTCCCAGACGGGGGCATGAACCTGTGTCCCCTGCTTTGGCAGGCGGACTCTCAACCACTGCGCCACCAGGGAAGTCCCTTGTTTATCTCTTAATTTCAACTTCTTGCCCAGTTTCTGAGCCTTTTAATTCTTCTTAATTCTGGCAACGACACAGTTGTTCTCCTGTTGGGGGCTAGGGTAGGGGATTTGGTGGAAGTCAAGTTGAATAAGAATAGGCTTTGGAGTGGAAGGAAACAGATACTGAGAACGGCTTTGACACTTTATAATTGGCTTGAGCCAAGAAAAATGACTTCACATCTCTGGTCCTCAAAACCTTATTTATTTATTTTTGTAAAATTAAGATAAGAATACCCACTTAAAAAAAAAAAAAAGAATACCCACTTTATACGGTGTAGGAAGGATATAGACAATATGGTTGATAAATTCCCTAGCACACATGATAGGTTCTCCTATCATAACAGACTTTAGAATCAAGGAAGTAAGGCAGGAAGAGGGGTTGCAGTGACTCTGATACTACAAATCTTTTGAGTTTCATGGTCAAGTTCTTATATGATATTCCAAAAGATTATTGTTCAGTTTTGTTTGTTATTGGCTTCTTGAGCTCACTGTTTTTGGTCTGGATCAGGCATGGTCTTCAGAGTCACCCTCATACTGATGAGTTTCTTAGACACTATTTAAGACACCCATGGCTACCCAAGTTATCGTGCTTCCGATGGACAGGAACGTAACCAACTGTGTGTCAGGTATGAGCCTGGCATATAGGATGTGCCAGGAGATGTGTTGAACGAGTGGACTTCATAGTCTTTTTGCCTCTTAAAATGAGACCAAAAGGCAAACAACTGAAGAAAGAAGAAATACAGAACTTCTTGTTAATCAAGAAGCCCATAACATCTACTAAGAATCAATTTCTTCCCTGGGTAGGGAAGGCTGGTTGAGTTCTCACCCAGGTCAATGCCACTGTAGTCATAGAAGTTTGTCTCTCTTGCTGCTCCAAAAACCAACAGGAATAGTCATGCCTTCTGCGTGGACACATCAACAAGGAGGCCAACCCCAGTCAAAGCACAAACATCTGACGGCTGAAAGGACTTCTGTTCTTTTAAAATGATAAAAAGCTTCTGACTTCCCACCCACAGCCAACCTGATATCAGAGAGCCAAGAGGCACCTCAGATTCATCCACATTCCTTTAATGAGATAAGGAACTCCGAATGGTAAACTCGACAGCTGGGCAGCAGGGTGATGGTGCAACAGGAGGTAGAGAATCAAGCAGGGAGGTCAAAGCATGGAGACCACACCCACCTGGGATGGGGTTTAAAAGGGCCGGGAGGGAAGAGGGTTGTCAGACTCAGTGGCTTGGCCTTCCCAGCGGCTCTGAACCTCCTGTGCGTCCTCAGCCCACCATAACCTCCTCCTACATCAGCTCATCCCACTGCCTGGGCTGTACCAACACTCCTGGAGTAAGAAACATCTGTGTCTCCTCCATTGACATTGGAGACTAGCCTGGGGCAGAGGTCAACAATGCCCCCCTATGTCTCTCAGCCACTCTGGCACACGCCAACTGAATCCCAGTGGGAACAACCCCTCTGGGCTGACCCAGCCCCTGTCTGCCCACAGCTGCGATGCCGCCTGCCCCTTGCTGGGGACCTGCCACATTCCTGGCAACATCGGAATCTGCAGGAACCTATGGCGAAGGCTCCCTTAACAGCCATGAGAAGGAGACCATGCAGTTCCCGAATGACCGGCTGGCCAGCTACCTGGAGAAAGTGCGCCACCTGGAGCGGGACAACATGGAGCTGGAGACCCAGATCCAAGAGTCGAGCGAATGCCATGAGGCCACCGTGTGTCTGGACTATCAGAGCCACTTCTGCACTATCGAGGAGCTGCAGCAGAAAGTGGGGTTTGCGATGCTCCCAATCAGAGGTTGGCAAGCAACAGTCCCTAGGCCAAATTCAGCCTCCTGCTTGACTTTGTAAATAAAGTTGTATTGGTACACAGCCATGCTCACTCACTGACGTATGGTCTGTGACCGCTTTTGTGCTGTAGTCATGACAGAGATTCATGGTCTGCAAAGCCTGAAAGATTTACTATCCAGCCCTGTACAGAAAAAGATGACTGACCCTGCACTAAATGTTCAGGGTCTGGATTGGCAGTGGAACCAGCCACAGATAAAATTATTTTTAATTGAAGTATAGTTGACTTACAGCGTTGTGTTAATTTCTGCAGAACAGCAAAGTGATTCGCTTATACATATGTATGCAAATTCTTTTTTATATCCTTTTCCATTATGGTTTATCCCAGGATATTGAATACAGTTCCCTGTGCTATACAGTAGGACCACGTTTTGTTTATCCAGTCTATATATAATAGTTTGTATCTGCTAACCCCAAAACTTGTGGGAAGAGAATCTCTTGAGTGAAGGTGAATGTGAACGTGAAAAGGATGAGATGTAGGATTTGATTCCCCAGGACTCTGAGTTTACGCTTTCTGAGTTTCAGTGCTTACAATTCCTAAATTGTAGTTGCGAAAAACAGTGCAACCTAAGTTCTGGTGCAGGAAAAGGGGTCAAGGGAGTATGTTCTAATGTCCTTTATGAGCCAGTGTATATCCATTCAGTAATATTGGTCTCTTACGTATATCTGCTGTCCCCTTTGGTTATAATGCAATACTTCTTAAGAGACTTCATCTTAGTTTTGGAGACAGAAAGACAAAGAATATCAGAATAAGGGCCATGACTCCAAAAAAGATGTTAAAAAAAAAAAAGACTAAGGCAAAAAACAAAATTAAATTGGGCTTCCCTGGTGGCGCAGTTGTTGAGAGTCCACCTGCCGATGCAGGGGACGCAGGTTCGTGCCCCGGTCTGGGAGGATCCCACACGCCATGAAGCGGCTGGGCCTGTGAGCCATGGCCGCTCAGCCTGCGCATCTGGAGCCTGTGCTCCACAACGGGAGAGATCACAACAGTGAGAGGCCCGCGTACCGCAAAAAAAAAAAAAAAAATAGACTGAGGGCCATGGAGCTATGGGTAGATTCAGGGAAGACCTTTGAGGAGGTTGACCAACCGGTGAAAGGGACTTATTAAGAATGGATCCCACCTTATCTGAAAGTGTAATAACCATTCCATTGTTCTGTGGCTTAGATTCCACATCTTGTTTATACCAGGTAAAGCATCATATCTGGCAAAATAAAATTAAGTCTTTGCTATATGTTCAGTTTGCTACTACCTTCCATCTCTTGCTTCTTTTGGCTCTATACCTTCACCTTTTGCCACGCCTCCTCTTGCATGTGCCCCTCCTGTACCACATCAGCATAGCTCACATGTTTGGGAGTTTGTGTTGTCCAAGAGGATGTTGTAGTTTGAACCCAGCCAATGGTGCTTCCTTTGACTGAGGCCATAGATGGCTCTGGGAACAAGCAAATCCCTGAGTGTACTTTCTTTTCCCAGATCCTGTGCATCAAATCTGAGAACAACAAGCTGGTCGTGCAAATAGACAATGCCAAGCTGACTGCTGATGACAATAGGACCAAGTGAGTCGGGGTACCACACTTGGGGGAGGGGCCAGATGTCTACCTGGACTTCTCTCTCGTGAGACACTTGGTATAGGAGATGTAATCGACCAAGATTCCAAACCGACAGTTACAGCAGGAGTAAACAGAGGGCATTAAGCCCAAGGTCTTGAGAAAACACCCCTGGCCACCTGCAGTTATTTAACTTTTATAATTTACAACGTGATTTGGAACACATCCTCCACTTGATTCTATGTAAGAAGAACCGGGTGAGGGGGGCAGGGCAGTGAAGGCATCTCCTTCGTGAGGACACAGAGGCTCAGAGCCCTGATGGCACTTGCCAGAAGTTGCACGGCTGTCGAGTGGTAGAACCAGAACTTGGCCCCGCATTTCCTACCCCGAGGTCATTTCATGCGAAACTCCGCTGCCTTGGTAAAGGATGTGTTTCCACACTGCAGCTCGACCAATTTGTGAGCACTAATTATTCATGACAGAAATCATGGTCCACAGCCTGCAGTGGAGGCATGTGAAGGTCAAAGGGTTTATACTCCCTAGAGGGTCCAATGTAGAGGCAGGGAAGGATATTTTATATATATATATATATATATATATATATATATATATATATATATATATTTGCTGTTTTTTGCGGTACGCGGGCCTCTCACTGCTGTGGCCTCTCCCGTTGCGGAGCACGGGCTCCGGACGCGCAGGCTCAGCGGCCATGGCTCACGGGCCCAGCCGCTCCGCGGCATGTGGGATCTTCCGGACCGGGGCACGAACCCGCGTCCCCTGCATCGGCAGGCGGACTCTCAACCACTGCGCCACCAGGGAAGCCCAGGACATTATATTTTATTGTCTCTTTTCTGGGCACTGTGGACGCCTCACTCCTCCAGAGTTAAGGAAGCCGTTTCCTTTCTCTCGTTCTGCCAGTTTGGCTTCTAATCTGGGAGAGAATCCAGGGTCCATCTCAGCTGGGGGCGTGGAAGAGGACGGTTTACAGTGGGCACACCTGGCTGCTCTGTAGCCTCCCCTTTGGCCATCTGCCCATGAGGGCAGCGTTGACCACGGTCCATCCTGGTGTCCTCAGTACCGGCCACTCTGCCTGCTTGTCTTAGGTGCTTAGTATTGAATGAGTGGGGATCACCCTGCTGTTTCTGTGAGTGCACGGCACAGGAAACGCCAACTCACAACTGGAGGGCAGAGGGAAGGCCAGCAAGGCATGCAGTAGGTTGTGTCCTGGGGCCCCTCTGCTCTCTAACCCCAACTCCTGTGCCTGCCCTGGTGAGGGTACCAGACGGAGCACTTGCTCTGCCAGCTGGGGAGGGGGCCGACGTCTGTGGGTTGCACAGGGCGCTGGACGACCTCACACTCGCCAAGGCCAACCTGGGGGCCCAGCTGGAGTCCCTGAAGGAGGAGCTGCTCTGCCTCAAGAAGAACCACAAGCAGGTGCGGGGCCCTTTGTGTGACACGTGGAGACGTCCTGGGGGTGAACTCAGGCTCCTTTGGAGGAAGCAGTGAGGCTCTTCCTCCTGCTTGGGTGGAAGCTCGTGCCTCGCTGTTAAGCCTTGAAGGGGAGCTCTGGCTTTCCGTGGGACCTCGCCCACTGAAAGGCTCTGGAAGCTGCTATGCTGACGCAGGCAGCACCTCATCCTCAGAGGAGGGCAGGGAAATCGCTGGAGGGGATGGGAAGTGGGAGGTGAGGCTTTGAGTAGAGGGCAGTGGGGGCCCCATGTATGGGACATCCTCCTATGTCCACAGGGAGTCCACGCTCTGAAGTGTCAGCTGGGGGACCAGCTCCAGACTGAGCTGGATGTGGTGCCCGCTGTGGACCTGGGCGGTGTGCTGGAGGAGATGCGGTGCCGGTACGAGGCCCTGGAGGTAGAGCTGCAGGCTCAGCTCACGCTGGTGAGTTCCTTTGTGGGCATGGAAGTTCCTTTGTGGGCACTCAGCTGGGCTCCCACTTCCCATGGGCAATTCCCAGGTTCGGTACATGCGTCACTTAGATACAGACCAGGGACCCAGCTTTAACCTGATTCCTCACCTTTGCGAGAACACTCTCGTAGATGGGGACGCAAGAACATTCATGTGGTGAGGGAGGTTCTGCAAACGTCTCCTAAGGTCTACAAGGAAGAGTCACAGCGCGTTGCTAGCTGTCACAGCTGAGGACTGGATTTTTCTTGGGGCCTGGCAATGGCTTGGGGTGTCATAGTCTTTCTGAAGAGACTGAGGACAGGGTCGATAACTTTTAACCTCTTTCCCTCTTTCTTTGGTCTGCAGAACTGGCTGTGTGAATCCGGGGCCCGCCTCGGCACTGAGCTGGCCCAGATGCGTGCCTCACCAGCGACGTGGAGGCTCAGCTGTCGGAGATCCGGGCTGACCTGGAGTGGCAGAGCCAGGAGTACCAGGTGCTACTGGACGTCAAGGCCTGGCTGGAGGGTGAGATCGCCACATGTTGGAACCTTCTGGAGACTGAGGACTGTAAGTTTGTAGCCTGATGTTGTTTGTGTCCATATCATGTGTAACAGCAGAGACCTCTTATTAGGAATGACTCTAAAGGAGGCGTGGCATTGCAGACCCCACCTTTGGGGACAAACTTGCTACCCAGTAAGCCTGGTGGGCTGCCTGGACGTAGAGGAGGGTGTGCAGGGCCTCTGCAGCTCATGCCGTCCATTTTTTTTTTTTTTTTTTTTTTTTTTATTTTTTTATTTTTTAACATCTTTATTGGGGTATAATTGCTTTACAATGGTGTGTTAGTTTCTGCTTTACAACAAAGTGAATCAGCTATACATATACATATGTTCCCACATGTCTTCCCTCTTGCGTCTCCCTCCCTCCCACTCTCCCCATCCCACCCTTCCAGGCTGTCACAAAGCACCGAGCTAATATCCCTGTGCCTTGCGCATGCCGTCCATTTTGTGGCCCATGTTATGCTCCCAGGTGCTAGTCACTCCCACAGGGGCTAAAATACTGAGGGCTCTGTGCATTTAGGTTTTGCTAAATTCTCTCTGGAATATTCCAGGAGCTTTTAAAAATATTGCATGGGGCAGTGGTATCTATTCTCTCATTTTAGTTCCTCAGTAACGCTGTGACAAAGGTAGGACAGATAGTACACCCCTGTGAGAAATAAGGAACAGGACCAGGGGCTGTGTTTAAATGAAGAGAGTGGCCGGCCACCGGCTTTGCACACAGGCGCTCTGAGCTCTGGCCGCAGCCTCACTGTGAATTCCGGGCAAGTCACTCCCCTCTCTAGGCCTAGAGGGACCTGTACCCTCTAAGCCCCCTTTTCTCTTCCAATTCTAAAGTGCCTATTTATTTTGGATTTTCATACACTTCTCATGCCAATACTTAAGCACCTTTTTTTCTTCTGCAGGCTCCCCTGCAACATGTGCGCGACCCTAGCCTCCAGCACCTGTGTGGCCCCTGCAGCCTGTACCCCCTGCTCGCCCTGCCTTTTCGGGCCTTCTCGGGCCTCCTGTGGGCCTTGCTCATCGCCTCGATGCTGAATTACTCCTCAGCCAGAGATGTCAGAAAATGGGAGATGTCTGTAGTCCCTTGGCTTCAACCCCCAGTCCTGCCATCGGAGGCCTTTCTTCCCCAGCCAGCCTGGGGGAGACTGAAGCCAGGCAGTGCTTCTCTGTTGACGGGCTTTCCAGCCGGGTAGCTCAGCCCTAGCCCCTGGATTTGTGTGCTTCCTCTCTTCAGGATGTCCTGACTGCTCCATTTTCTCTCTTCTGCTGCCTCCTGATCTCTCTGAGATGGGGAGGGTAACCTCGCTTTTATTTTGCTAATAAACTTTACTTCTGCTGCATAAGGAGCCCAGTGCCTGCTGGTCTGTTTCTCCATCCAGACCGTGATGCAACCGTTCCTGTAGAAGCAGGGGTTGTGGCTCACTCACCAGAGTGGTTCTGGAAGATGGCAAAGCCAGTGAGGACCGTGGTTAAAAGTGGAACTGCAGCGAGATGGCACAGATGAGGGATACCCAGCTCTTGACCTGACCAAGCCTGTTTAGAGCCATATACACAGAGCTTTTAAAATACAGACTCGTTCAGACTAAATAAAGTCCCCCTTTAATCTGGATGAAGCCATCGCAAGGCACCGTGTCGGGGCTTTATAGACACGGTGACACAGGGTCCCACGAAAACCCTGCAAAGAGGGAGCGGCTGTTACTACTTTCAGCTGGTAGCTGAATCAAGGCTTGAACCCCAGTTTCTCTGAAGTAGATCCAAAGCCCATACTTTGAAAGCTTTGAAGAGGCCAAAAATTAAACATGAGAAGGTTTAGGGTGGTTGTTCTAAAAGTGTGGTCCTCCATCCAGTAGTACCAACATCCCCTGGGAACGTGCTGGAAATGCAGACTCTTGGGCCCCACCCCAGACTTTCTTAATAAGCAGTCTGTTTCATCGAGGCTTCCAGGTGATTCCATGCACACTCGAGTTTAAGAATCACCGTGTAAGGGGGGTTTATTTGTGAAGTAAGATCCCGACTGGCCAGACCCACTGCAGAAGGGTTGGGCCTCACCCTCCTGATCTCATGGGTGAGGAACTCTTTATCCCATCGAGATAGTGCGAACATGTTAAATTGCCGAGCCGGTGACACCGTCAGTCTAGAAAAGGTCAATCAAACTCACCCACCCTGGGCTCCCCTGGTGGCGCAGTGGTTGAGAGTCCGCCTGCTGATGCAGGGGATGCAGGTTCGTGCCCCGGTCCGGGAAGATCCCACATGCCGTGGAGCGGCTGGGCCCGTGAGCCATGGCCGCTGAGCCTGCGCATCCGGAGCCTGTGCTCCGCCACGGGAGAGGCCACAGCAGTGAGAGGGCCGCGTACCGCAAAATAAATAAATAAATAAAATAAAAAATAAAACAAGGTTGTCTGGCAAAAAACAAGACAACGAGATGTGTTTATAAAAAAAAAAAAAAAAAAAAAAAAAAAAAAAAAAAAAAAAAAAAAACTCACCCACCCAAAGCTCCCCCGCAGGCTCCGCTGGCAAGTCCTTCTGGCAGCCGCCCAGCTTGGAACTTGAAGCCAATAGCCACATGAACCAGAAGCTCCATATTTAGGCAGCCATGGATGAGAAGAGCATGTCTTCAGAAACCAGCATTAGAGCTGACCAAGCAGTGAGTTCCCCATCACTGGAGGCATTCAAGGAGGGCCTTTATAACCAGCTGGTGGGGACATTAAGAAGGTCGCCAGGCAGCTGATGGAGCTGGATACGATGGTTGTAGGGGTCTTCTAGCCTCCAAATTCGATGACTCCCTTCTTTCTAGGTCTTATTAATCAGTGAAACTATAAGTGGAGCTAACACACTGACTCCAGCAGCTCGTTCTTGTCTTCCTTCTCTACTCCGTGAACTCTCTGAATCAGAGTAGCTTGCTGAGAAATTTACAAAGTCCAGCTGATGGTTGTCGAGTCCAGCCTGTCGTGATGCGGGAGTGAAAACAGTCCCAAGTCCCAGGGGTGGAGAGAGCTTAAGCCAGGCCTTGGTTGCTGTACCTCCAACTGCTCTCAAGCCCAGAATCCTACCTGTTGGCTACCGTCTGTGTAGACAGGATTGATTTGCTTAAGAGCCATCAAGACTTCCATCATAGGAAGCTCTGGAAGGTCAGAGGCTGTCTACCCTTTCCTCTCTTCCCTTCCACGGTGCCTCTGTTCTTTTTCCCAAGCGTAAAGGTGTCTGGGTACAGGTGATGCATCCCTAAGGTGCTTACCCAAGCGTAGGTCCCAATAAGAAAAAGCAATCTTGATCAGTCTTAATTTAGCACCTGGCCCAAACACCGTCACCTCTTCCTTTGTACTTAAACAGCTCCTTTCATCCAACAAGTTCAAAGCTGTCTAACAAAATAAAGCCATTTATTCTTGCTCCACCATGTTCTTCCCATGTAAGGAGAGGGAGAGAAGGTGAGTCATTCGGTGATGGAGGGATTCTTCTCGTGACATGAAATGAGTCAGTGGGGCCCCAAGATGATTGTTTCTTAAGTTCATATCCAATGCCCTGACCGTCATCTATAATTAAAACATTAGCTTTGATGAGACATTGCTTGCGTGTGTGTGCGTGTACGTGTGAAGTGGTTTGGGTTCCTGGGAAGAAACGCCGGGTGAAGGGGATGATTATGCTTGGGGAGGTGCCATCATTACCATCATCACTACCGTCACCGCCACCACAACTATCCTTTTCATCATCGTCACCATCACCATCATCGTCATCATCTCCACCATCAGCATCACATAGCTTCATCATCATTGTCATGGACGCTCACATTCATTGAGCTCTTACTATGAGCCTGGCACTGATCTAAGTTAGGGATAAGTTTATATACATATACTCATTTAATCTTTACAGCAATCTGATGAAGCCAAGGTTATTGTTATCTCCATTTTGCAGATGAAGAATCAAGGCTCAGAAAAGTTAAGTAACGTGCCCAGTTCACACAGCTACTAGATGGGGAAGCCAGGGTTCAGATCCAGGTAGTCTGCCTCTAGCAACTGTTCTTTCAACCACTGTGCTTTACAGAGGCCAGGTCTCAGACTGTGTCAGTAGGATGACAGAACCATAATCACCCCAACGTTTTTGATTCTTTTTCCTTGCATGAAATAAGAGAATGTTTATGCCAGAGAATTCTTTCACGTCTGAGAATTTATGCCATAAAGGGTGGTGCAAAGAATGAACGTTCTATGGTATCTAAAAATAGTATGAGGATCCTGGCAATTAAAAAAAAACTTCTCAATAATATTATATTTTATTTATTTATTTTTTAACATCCTTATTGGAGTATAATTGCTTTACAATGTTGTCTTAGTTTCTGCTGTATAACAAAGTGAATCAGCTATATGCGCACGTATATCCCCATATCCCCTCCCTCTTGAGCCTCCCTCCCTCCCACCCTATCCCACCCCTCTAGGTGGTCACTAAGCACCGAGCTGATCTCCCTGTGCTATGCGGCTGCTTCCCACTAGCTAGCTATTTTACGTTTGGTAATGTATATATGTCAATGGACCCTGGCAATTTTAATGGTGGGGAATCAACAAAGAAGGCCAGTCCACCCTCTGTCATTACTATGACCACTTTGTCCATTGAGGAAGAGAAGAAGACAAACAGTCAGAACCCCTTACGTGTGTTCATCATTTCACCATTTACAAAGCCCTTTCACATGTGTTATCCAATTTGAGCCCCTCACCCCCAAACCCTGAGAGAGACAGAACAGACTTCACAATCCCCATTTTGCAGCGGAAAAAGTTCAAGGTTAGGGAGGTGAAATGAACTCCGCCCCCCGAGTCTTACAGCTGGTCTCACTCAAGCCCAAGTCTTCTCATTCCCGGCCCGTTGCCCTTTACCTGCACCGAATTGCTAAGGACTTTGCTGGATAAAACTTCCTGTTCAGACCTGCTCTCCAAGGCTGGCGTGAGGTAGTTGAGACGGATTTTGCAGGGCCCGGGAATCTCCTCGAGGATAATCTTTCTGGTGTTTCCTCCCACCCTGCAATGCCCTCCCCACCCAACCACACTGCAGGCTGAGCTTCTGGCCTTTGGTTATCTCCTGGCCTTCCTCAGCGGAGGCACCCCCTTTAGGCTAGTTTTTGTACCCAAATCTCCCTTATCTCCCTCACCCCTTCTCCCACCCCTGGTTTTCGGACATCCTAAACATGTGCCTTGATCATTCCCATTGGCTCCAAGGCCCTCCACCACGATCCCTCTACCCCCATTAGCTCTCTCTGATCCTGAGGGTGGAGGACTGTGTCTACTCACCAGCAGGGTCACGTGTCACCTCCGTTTCTCTCCACTAGTCTCATTCCCTTTTCTAGAAAGAAGAAACTCTTTCACTTGCTTGACTTAGCATTGCCTCTTTTCTTTCCGCTGCCCCACACCCCAACCCTGGAAGCCTCTTTCACCTGCTTTGAAACTCACCTTAATGACCACAGATCCCACGGGGATGCTGCAGGGCCACCACCCTGTGGACTCCAAAGCAGCAAGAACCAGTATCAAAGTAGCTCATTACCAGGTTTGGTTGAAGAAAAGATTCTTAGAGGGATTAGGATTCTAATGAGATCAGTCCTCTCTGAGTCACCTAGAGAGTGGAATCACGAACAAATCTCCTTTGGGGGACAGGGAGATAATCTGAAATGGCCTCATCCCTCACCTCCTGGCTGAGAATCACGAACTGGGTTGAAATGGCCTGCCTGGAGTTTGGGGCAGGGATGGGTGTGGGAAAAGTGGGATGGGGGGAAGGAAGGAATTACTTTTCTTCAGAGGGGAGGTGAAGGGCTCAATTATATTACTTTGCATTAGAGCTGATCCACAAGGCTGTCTGCTCAGCAAGACTGAGAGCATGTCATCTTCCTCTCCCACACCAGCATCCCCCTTCCCCGCCCCCCAGCCCCCAGCCCCCGTCCTGCTGTCCTGGTACTATGCCAGGCACTTGGTAGAAATTCAACAAATGATTGCTGCCCTTAATGTCATATATACAGTTTTCTAATTACATTAAATACATATTTCCAAACATCCCTCTCACACCTTTTAAATATCTCACTTCCTTATCTTGTTATTTCTCATATATTTTGGAGACACATTTTAGCCTGAGTTGTTCATAAACATATAATCTACTAAGGGAACTGTGATTCTTCTGTTTCAATTTTGTCCCATGGCCAGCAATGGAGAAGTTGCTCATTAGATGTGTTTTGAAAAAACTGAACTAAATAAAAAAGTGGATTTGATAGTCCCTTGTCTGCTCAGTTTCTCTCTGAATGAATCAAATTTGCAAGTATTTCAATTAAGAAATAAGAGAGTACATGAAGTCTACTCTTAATATGTGTGAGGCCATGGAGACCTTATAACCCCATGGTCCCATCTTCCCCACTAATTCAAGAAGCAAATTGACTCAAGTCTATTGATAGTCTGAAAACATTGCAAGAAAGAAGCTAGATTTACAAGGGATGGTAGCATTATGTTTACTTACCAGCCATTTCATCTGCTGTCTTGCTCCTGAATTCTTGGGCCATTCACCTTCTGCAGGGAAAAAAGGTATCTCCAGAGAAGCCGGCAGGTGACAGGTGTAACCTGTTCTTTGCTGCGTCTTCTGTGTGGTTGCCGATTGGCCGTGACCTGAAGCCGTGCTGGCCAGACTACCCTTGTTCCTTTCTTCCTCTCTCCTCCCCACACTCTTATCATTCAGGAACAGGCAGCAGTGCCCCTTTTTAACATTTTGCAGCCTGGGTGTAGACAGCAGTGCATTTCTCAGCCATGAACAAATCTCAGACTGGATTGTGGAGGTAATGCTCTGGTCTGGACATCTTGGAACAATGCCATTTCTGTCTGAGGCCTCAGAAGCTGTGGTCTCACGTCTGTAGATCTTTTCTGAGTCAATTACATCTTGCAGAACACCCCGCAGGGTGAACCACTCTTCTGTGCATCTATTCAGGGTGTTCTGGCTGCTTCTCAGCTTTCCACCCTGCAGCTTCCCTCACTTGAAGATGGGCTAGCTTCGTCTGATCAGCATGGCCTGGCGTGCTCCTGAGGATCCCTTCCAGGCTTCTTCCTTGCCTCTTCTTCGTATTATCTCTCTTATTAAACACACCTCTCCCTGTTTCCATCTCTCCCCATTTCTCTGCTCTCTCTGCATTGTATGCAAAGTCTCTTTTTGCTTTTTTGTCGACCCAATCCTTGAATCTTCTCATACTTAGAACCTAAACATTCTCCTTTGCTTAAAGCCTCCACGTTGCTACACTGGCCAATCAGTAGATAAGACCGAAGAGCTTGGAGGACGCTGCTGGTATTTAGTCTGTGCTCCCTGGGTGGGGAGGAAGGACTGCGGAAACAGCGACTTGCTGGAAAGCCAGTGCTTTGGAGCAGGCCTACAAGAGCTGGGAAGCAGGAGGCCTGTGCTGTTCCCTAGGAGCGAATGCCCATCAGTCTGATTCCCAGGGTTTTTTCCATTTGTCCCAAGCCCGGATGAGTGAGACAGGAGCTCCTAGCCTCGCGTCCTTTCTCCGGGAAGTCTCAGTGATGCCTGCCCACCTATTTCTCCCCCTTTAATTGGCTTGGAGGAAAACAAAGAGACTTTGATTTTATTATAAGTCTGGAGCTTTTGGTCTGAATGGCGTTATAATAAGCAGCGATAATGGTGTTGGAGAGGGTGGATGAAGGACCTTTCATCCAAGACTTAAACAGAGCACCACGTGAATACTATCATGAAAGCTTAATGGGGAGAAGGACTCCAATAAGTTGTCAATAAAACTGTCTATGGCAGGCAGCCAAAGCCGCAGCGGCGTTTGGGGTGCGGCTCCCCAGGGTGCAGGTGGTACCTGGTGGTGCCTATAATTATGCAACTTCTGTATGTTCAGAACTTGGGTCACCCCTTCCTCAGACCTTCTGGTGCCTTCCTTCACCTCCCAAATCAACCCTAAATGACTCCAAGCTTGCCTTGCAAAATCCCCTGCCTAAGCCGTGTCTCCTCATTTTCTCTCCAGGGCGCCCAGGTCCTTGGATTCAATGACATGACCACCACCCCGCCCCACCCCTTGGTATTTTTCAACCTTTGGTTCTTAAACCAGATTGCATGTAACACAGTAAGGCTGATGGTGGGAGTCTAGGAGAGGATACGGGGCATCTTCCTGGTGTGTCGATTATACTTGGAGGATTGGGCAAAACGTTAGAAAGTCTAACCGGGAATTTTAAAACATTTTATGTTAAAGCCAACACGATGTTTTCGTGCTTGAGGAGGCTCCTTTGGGCTACCTCCTGACTTTTCCAGTTACCGCTCACTTTGTTCTAATGCTATGGCTACCTCATTGGAAAAGCTTGGCAAGCACTGCCTTATTCCTTTCTCACACCTGCCTCCAGATACTTTCCTTAGATAGTTTCAATGCATTTGTCCGGATCTCTCAGCTTGCATTTTTTCAGCCTTCTTTCTAAATGATCTCTTCTTTCAGAATCTTCCTTGTTGTCAAACTAATTATCAAAGCCTCTAACTTTAAAATTCCTCTACAGTCCATTTAAAAACTTTTTATTTATTAAAAAAATTAGTTTTTATTGGAGTATAGTTGATATACAGTGTCGTGTTAGTTTCTGCTCTACATCAAAGTGCCTCTCATATGTATACATACACATGTATGTTATACATACACATATATCCACTCTTTTTTTACATTCTTTTCCAATTACAGTCCTTTTAAGTGATAGGCAGGTAACATTATACAAACAGCTGTCCATCCTTCTTGGCCATGGCCCAAGTCAATCCTTATCCAGCTCAAGTCTTCAAGGCTTGGGGTGCTAAATCATTGAAGGATTCTTCTCTCAAAGCAGACGGAAAGGGAGTCTACTGCTGCCCCTTAATGCAACTTGTTCCTTGATTCAATCTTGGTCCCTCCCCGGAAATGCCAGGTGTGTCAGGAGATGAGTCTGATTATGGTTTTACCAGATCACGTGACACAAAAGAATGTCATTAGATGGACTAACTCCCAATTGTCAAGGGCAGATACTTGGGCTAGACCGTGTGGCCTCTTTGAAGGTCTACTGCAGGACTCTGATTTCAGGGGTGCCTAGCCTGAAGGGGAGTCCTGACTTAACAAGAAGCCAAGTAAAAACATTATGGGACAAGGGACTCTTCTGAGGAAGACCAATAACAGATTGAAGGGAAGGGCATTTGAAAAGCAGTGAAGAAGTAAAAAGAAAAAAGACATTACATACTGCGTCCACACCCTCTGGGGATGGGGTATAAATGCTCCCCAGACGCAGGAGACTCCAAAGCTCCTTGGAGAACTTGGACTCTGTCTTCTGCCGGTCACCTCACTCCCTCCATCACCATGCCTTACAGCTGCTCCCTGCCCAGCCTGAGCTGCAGCTCCAGCTGCTTCTCCCGGCCCTGCGTGTCCCGCAGCTGCCACAGCTCCACCCTGCCCTGGTCCTGCAACATCCCCGTCAACGTGGGCAACGGCGGCTGCTTCTGTGAGGGCTCCTTCAACGGCAACGAGAAGGAGACCATGCAGTTCCTGAACGGACGGCTGGCCAGCTACCTGGAGAAGGTGCGCCAGCTGGAGCGGGACAACGCAGAGCTGGAGAGCCGCATCCGGGAGCGGAGCCAGCAACAACAAGTTGTGTGTCCCGACTACCAGTCCCGCTTCCGGACCATCGAGGAGCTCCAGCAGAAGGTGAGGGGCCTCGTTGTCATCTCTAAGCAGGGGAAGTTTGCTAGTATTCTCAATCTGTGGGAGAGAACTGTGTTTCTTGCATCTATGCCATCGTGATTCTTTCTTCCTCCTTTTATCTTCAAAATGGCTTTTTAAGCATTTTTCAAGAAGTCGATGGTTTCATATTTACTTTCAATCCTCACTTAGCAACCTCTCGTTCCCTAGATCCTTTGCACCAAGGCAGAGAACACCAGGCTGGTCGTGCAGATTGACGATGCCAAGCTGGCCGCAGATGGCTTCAGGACCAAGTGAGTGGTTCAGAATTTACACGGGTCCGCTTCTTTCGTTCAATCTCTAGTGAAAGAAAAGGGATTTCCGTAGCTTACCGAACGGCAGTTCAATCCATCAGTTGCGAAGGGTCCCGCAGAGGATTAGGGGGAACCAAGAAAGAAGCCACAAAAGTGGATGAGGACTCAAATCAATTTTTGAATCAATATTGGGTCTTGACTGAGCCTCCAGAACCCTCTGCCTCTTGGGTCTACTCATTGCCGAAAGAGGGAAGAAGAGGTGAGTGGGTTTATCCAAGGTCATTCTTGTCAGTCTTCAAGGTCTACCAGTTACTGCTCTGACCCTGTCCTCGTGCAGGTATGAGATGGAGCTGGGCTTGCGGCAGCTGGTGGAGTCGGACGTGAATGGCCTGCGTAGGATCCTGGACGAGCTGACCCTGTGCAAGTCCGACCTGGAGGTCCAGGCGGAGTCCTTGAAGGAGGAGCTGCTCTGCTTCAAGAGCAACCACGAGGAGGTGAGACCAGAAATGAGAAATGAAGAAACCCGACTCAGCTTCAGGCTGAGGGTGGCTTTAGTGATTTGGGGTGGCAGAATCAGGAATAAGAATCTTTTAAATTTCCTTCAAAAACACCAAAACTTCAGGATAAAAGAAAACATTGAGAGATGAAACCTATCCATGTTCCCAGATAAGCTGTCTTTCACTCAGAACTGGTGCCTCACTTGAGTCTCCCAGGGCACCTCCATGGGCTTGTGATTGGTTACTGAGTTGTAGGAGGAGTCCCAGCATTGCTTTTGATTGGTTACTGAGTTGCGGGAGGAGTCCCAGCATTGCTCTGATCACGCCATGCAAAGCCATTTCTCTTTCCCCTCAAAGCCAAAATATCAATCCTGGTGAACTGGAGTCTCCACTTTTTCAAAGTCTTGATGACGAATGATCTGGGGTTCCTTCTCTCTCCTGGGAGGGGCCATGCCAAGATCTTACCTGATGGCAAAAATGCTGTGATATACAATCTGAAATTATACAGCCAATTCCTTTTCTTATGAGGTCATCTGCAGACAGTCTGCAAACTGGGAAAGTTGGGCATTCATCCATCCTTGAGTGGCCCCCAAGCAAATCCTTAGGAATTTTTTTTTTTGGCAGTACACGGGCCTCTCACTGTTGTGGCCTCTCCCGTTGTGGAGCAACAGGCTCCGGACACACAGGCTCAGTGGCCATGGCTCACGGGCCCAGCCGCTCCGCGGCATGTGGGATCCTCCCGGACCGGGGCACGAACCCGCGTCCCCTGCATCGGCAGGCGGACTCTCAACCACTGCGCCACCAGGGAAGCCCGGGAATTTTTTTTGAATCCAAGTGCCATGACACAGTCATGGTGGGAAGGAGCTGAACACATGGAACGCAGACCACTTTGCCTTCTGTTGTCACAGCCGCTCCACTAAAAGTCTTTTCCGAGGAAATAGACAAACAGGACTTTGACAAGCAGTGCCATTTCTTTGGGTCCACTTTTTATTGAGGATAGTCACTCTTGCATTTTTCTACATCCACAGGAAGCCAACTCCCTGCGGAGACAGCTTGGAGACCACCTTAATGTGGAGGTGGACGCCGTCCCCACCGTGGACCTGAACAATGTGCTCAACGAGACCAGGTCTCACTATGAGGCCCTGGTGGAGAGCAACCGCAGGGACGTGCAGGAATGGTTCACCAGGCAGGTGGGCCTCTCAGCACCTGGCCGCTCAGGCCCCTCGGCCCCTCAGGGCCCTTCAGACAGGGTCTGATCCTGCCTTCTCCCCTTTGGTGTTTCAGACCGAGGAGCTGAACGGGCAGGTGGTGTCCAGCTTGGAGCAGCTGCAGTCCTACCAGGCGGAGATCACTGAGCAGAGACGCACGGTCCATGCCCTGGAGGTGGAGCTGCAGACCCAGCACAACCTGGTGGGTATTGTTCAAACTCCTGGTGAGAAGGGGAGGTCGGGGAGTCTGAGGCACCGAGCTGGCCTTTGGGCCATCCTCTCCTTAACTCTTGGAGCTTGTGACTTCTTTGCATCCTGTGGAGAAGCCCTTTCAGGAGCAGCTCTGTGACCTTCCTTACCTTCTGCACGACAGAGAGACTCTCTGGAGAACACCCTGACGGAGACGGAGGCCCGCTACAGCGCCCAGCTGGCCCAGGGGCAGTGCCTGATCAGCGACGTGGAGTCCCAGCTGGCGGAGATCAGGAGGGACCTGGAGCGGCAGAACCAGGAGTACCGGGTGCTGCTGGATGTCCGGGCCCGGCTGGAGTGTGAGATCAACACGTACCGGGGGCTGCTGGAGAGCGAGGACTCCAAGTGAGTACTCAGCTGCCGGTGTTGGGCGAAGCTATGCACATATAGGCGTACTTCTCAGTTGGACTCCAGGCAAAGATTGCATACCCTGGAGAGGAAATTATGCCTTCACACCAGACATGCTCAAACGGAGCTCAGAAAGCAATATGGCTGTCATTAAAACTCTTTGCATTCTACTCTGATGACACTGATACGTGATCAGTGATATTTCTTACATCTTAACAATACCGTAATGTGTAGAAGTTACATTTCCACATGCTACGTTATCTGCCCTGTTACCGTCAGGCAGGCAGGACCAGTATTCTCCTCATTCTATAGGTGAAGGCACTGGGGCCTGGAGAAGGTAAGTGACTTATCTAAGGTCACCGGCTAGGAATGGACGTTGCTGGGAGCTGAGACTGGAGTTTCTGAGCCTCTGTCCAGCACTTCGGACATGATATGACAGGGAGACCGTTAGCATTGAGAGTGAGCTTTGCAGCCTGTGAGCCCATGACCTTCTCTGTGACAGGTCAGGCCAAGTCCCAGAGAGCAGTCCACACTTGGGGTCTCTCTGGTGTATATTACAAGCCGCCCTCAATTCGCTTTCCATATCATTCTTTTTCTCCAGGCTGCCCTGCAACCCCTGTGCCACGACCAATGCATGTGGTAAGACCATCATGCCCTGCGACTCCAGTGCCTGCACCCCCTGTGCTCCTACTGCCCGCTTCTCGCCCTGTGTCCCCCGCCCCCACTGCGGGCCCTGCAACTCCTACACGTGCTAGAGTCCAGTGGTTGCCAGAGGAGCAAGGAGGCAGGGCCCAGTGTCCCAGAGCTTTGACCTGGCCCTGGTTCATTCCACCAAATGGGCCAGAAAACACAATTGCATGGCTGGAGCTGCCCCAGGGAGGTGGTCAAGAAACTCACCCAACCTACTCCAGATAATTCCCTGCCTACCCTTTCCTTCGTTGGAGACCGTTTCTTCTTAGCTAGCCCAGAGAGCCCTCCCGCGTGCCAGCAGCCTTCCCTTGTAACCTCCTAATAAACTTGATTTCCTTGGCAAAGCAGATGCCTTTCTCACTGGTATTCATTTGTCTCACCATGACCATCACTTGAGCACTTTATGAAAGGGCCACTTGAAAGCAGAGCCCTATAATAGCCTCACTCTTGGATATGAGAGCCTGGCAGGCAGATGGCTGGCCTGGCATCCTGACCCCACAGGTGAGGCAGGGTGGCAGGAGAGAGGGTAGGGCAGCTGCGGGGTTGCTCCATCTCCCTTTGGCCATTCCTGGATCTTCTTCCTCACCCCTCTTGACCAGGACATCTCCTAGAGACGATTTTATCCAAATCTAAAGTGAGGAGGCATGAGCTGGGGGCTGGAAAGAGGCTCTGGAAAGCTCATCTTTTCTCAGCAGGAAGTTTTAGGTCCAGCACCGTATTATCTGGGTTACTGGTCATTCAGGCAGCCTCAGGACCACGCAGCAAAGGGCCAATCTGGCTTGCGTACTGTGTCCAGGACTTCCTCCTTCCTTCTGATATCCTTCCTGGGGATCGTTATCAGCCTGGGCTACCGCTGCTCACTTCCCCTCCCTGCATCTGGGGCTCAGAGAACCCCCCAACTTTTCCTTTAATACTTCCGCCTTCCTCTATTCAATCCAACCAGTGTCTGTTGGATACCTGCTCTGTGCAGACCCTGGATGGTGGGGAGGGGAGAGGCACATAATGAAAGACACGCTGCAAGTTATTTATAATTTCTTAAAAGGGATGAAACTAGTCCCCAAGCAGGGCTATTATAAGCCTAGTCCCTGGCACTGTGAACAATCAGGCTGGTGCTGCAGGAAATCTCAGCGTGCTGAACGTGATATCAGTGTTCATCAAGAATGGGGATCCTGGGCTTCCTTGGTGGCGCAGTGGTTGGGAGTCCGCCTGCCAATGCAGGGGACGCAGGTTCGTGCTCCGGTCCGGGAAGATTCCACATGCCGTGGAGCGGCTGGGCCCGTGAGCCATGGCTGCTGGGCCTGGGCGTCCGGAGCCTGTGCTCTGCGGCGGCAGAGGCCACAGCAGTGAGAGGCCTGCGTACCGCAAAAAAAAAAAAAAAGAATGGGTATCTTTCTTTAACTCTACTGAAGAGCTTCCAGAAAGGAGCACAGTCTTGCCAACACCCTGATTTTTAAAAATTTGAGTGAAATATATATAACATAAATTTACCATTTTATCCATTTTTAGTGTACAATTCAGTAGCATGAAGTATATTCACATTGTGGTGCAACCATCGCTTCTACCCATCTCTAGAACTTTCTCATCATCTCAAACGGAAACTCTGGACTCATTAAACAATAACTTCCCAACCCCCCCTGCCCTGAGCCCCTGGTGACCTCTATTCTATTTTCTGTCTATATGAATTTGACTGTTCTGGGTACCTTGTATAAAGAAATGGAATTGTATGTTATTTGTCCTTTAGGGTCTGGCTTTTTTCATTGTATAACGTTTTCCAGGTTCATCCATGTTGTAGCATGTATCAGAATTTAGTTCTTTTAAAGATTTAATAATATTCCATTGTATGTATATAATGCATTTTGTTTGTCCATTCATCATTGATGGGTATTTCGGGTTGTCTCCACCTTTTGGTTATTGTGACATGCTGCTACCAACATGGGTGTACATACATCTTCCGTTCAAATCCCTGCTTTCAATTTGTGTGTGTGTGTGTGTGTTTATGTACCTAGATGTGGAATTACTGAATCATATGGTAATTCTATGTTTAATTTTTTTGAGTAACCTCCATACTGTTTTCCACTGTGGCTGAACCATTTAACATTCCCACAAGCAATGTTCAAGGATTGCAATCTCTCCCTAATACTCATTTTCTGGTTTTTATTCTTTAAGTTGTAGGAGTTCTTTATAAATTCTGGATATTAATCCCTTATTAGGTATATGATTTGAAAATATTCTCGCATTCTGTGGGTTGCCTTTTCACTCTTTTCCTTTTGTTATCTGTGCTTTTGGTGGCATCACCAAGAAATCAGTGCCAAATGCAATGTCACGAAGATTTTCTCCTATGTTTTCTTCTAAGAGTTTTATCATTTTAGCTCTGATGTTTAGGTCTATGATCCATTTTGCAGAAAACATCACTGAGATTTTTATAGAGATTGCATTGAATCTGTAGATTGCTTTGAGCAATATTGTTACCATAACAACATTAAATCTTCCAATCCATAAACATGGGATATCTTTCCATTTACATATGTCTTCCTTAGTTTCTTTTGGAAATGTTTTGCAGTTTTTCAGTGTACAAGTCTTTTGCCTCCTTGGTTATGTTTATTCCTAAGTTTTTTATTCCTTTTGATGCTGTTGTAAATATAATTTTCCTTCTAATTTCTTTTTCAGATCGTCCATTGCTAGTGCATAGAAATGCAACTCCATACCTTGATTTTAACCCAGTGAGAGTAAATCCTTGATTTTAGAACTCTGTCAGACTTCTGACTTATAGAAATTTACAATAATACATTTTTGTTTTACGCCACTAAATTTGAGGTCATTTGTGACAGCAGGAATGGGAAACTAATATAGCTCACATCTACTGAACTCAACTATGGTTTAAGCAAAATACTAGGAGCTTATCTTAATTAATCTTACTAACAATGCTGCAAATTAAATCCATTTTACAGATGAGTAAACCGAGCCTTAGAAACATTCTTGAAATCATAGTTGGTTATTAGCAATTATGGGATTTGAACCATGTTCTCTCTATAGTTATACATAAGATATCACTATAAAGTATGGAGAATAATTTTAAAAATTGGAGCAGAATGATACAATGACATGCTTCAAAGTTGTCTTCTACACACAGATTCCAGCTAATTTTTGGGAAATCTCTTTAGGACTTGGTTTTCCAGTCAATTATGAGTTGTAGTCATATAGAAGTGTTTTTTTTTTGTTTGTTTCTTTAACATCTTTATTAGAGTATAATTGCTTTACAAAGTGTGTTAGTTTCTACTTTATACCAAAGTGAATCAGCTATACAAATACATATATCCCCATATCTCCTCCCTCTTGTGTCTCCCTCCAACCCTCCCTATCCTACCCCTCTTGGTGGTCACAAAGCACCAAGCTGGTCTCCCTGTGCTATGCAGCTGCTTCCCACTAGCTATCTATTTTACATTTGGTAGTGTATATATAAGTCCATGCCACTCTCTCACTTCGTCCCAGCTTACCCTTCCCCCTCCCTGTGTCCTCAAGTCCATTTTCTACGTCTGCGTCTTTATTCCTGTCCTGCCCTTAGGTTCTTCAGAACCTTTTTTTTTTTTTCAGATTCCATATATATGTGTTAGCATATGGTATTTGTTTTTCTCTTTCTGACTTACTTCACTCTGTATGACAGACTCTAGGTCCATCCACCTCACTACAAATAACTCAATTTCATCTCTTTTTATGGCTGAGTGATATTCCATTGTATATATGTGCCACATCTTCTTTATCCATTCATCTGTCGATGGACACTTAGGTTGCTTCCATGTCCTGGCTATTGTAAATAGTGCTGCAATGAACATTGTGGTACATGACTCTTTTTGAATTATGGTATTCTCAGGGTATATGCCCAGTAGTGGGATTGCTGGGTCATATGGTTGTTATATTTTTAGTTTTTTGAGGAACCTCCATACTGTTCTCCATAGTAGCTATATCAACTTACATTCTCACCAACAGTGCAAGAGGGTTCCCTTTTCTCCACACCCTCTCCAGCATTTATTGTTTGCAAATTTTTTTGGTGATGGCCATTCTGACTGGTGTGAGGTGATACCTCATTGTAGTTTTGATTTGCATTTCTCTAATAATTAGTGATGTTGAGCATCCTTTCATGTATTTGTTGACAATCTGTATGTCTTCTTTGGAGAAATGTCTATTTAGGTCTTCTGTCCATTTTTGGATTAGGTTGTTAGTTGTTTTGGTATTGAGCTGCATGAGCTGCTTGTAAATTTTGGAGATTAATACTTTGTCAGTTGCTTTGTTTGCAAATATTTTCTCCCATTCTGAGGGTTGTCTTTTCGTCTTGTTTATGGTTTCCTTTGCTGTGCAAAAGCTTTAAAGTTTCATTAGGTTCCATTTGTTTATTTTTGTTTTTATTTCCATTTCTCTAGGAGGTGGATCAAAAAGGATCTTGCTGTGATTTATGTCATAGAGTGTTCTGCCTATGTTTTCCTCTAAGAGTTTGATAGTGTCTGGCCTTACATTTAGGTCTTTAATCCATTTTGAATTTATTTTTGTGTATGGTGTTAGGGAGTGTTCTAATTCCATTCTTTTACATGTAGCTGTCCAGTTTTCCCAGCACCACTTATTGAAGAGACTATCTTTTCTCCAGTGGATATTCTTACCTCTTTTATCAAAAATATGGTGACCATAGGTGCATGGGTTTATCTCTGGGCTTCCCATCTTGTTCCATTGATCTATATTTCTGTTTTTGTGCCAGTACCATACTGTCTTGATTACTGTAGCTTTGTAATATAGTCTGAAGTCCAGGAGCCTGATTCCTCTAGCTCCGTTTTTCTTTCTCAAGATTGCTTTGGTTATTTAGGGTCTTTTGTGTTTCCATACAAATTGTGCAATTTTGAAAAATTCCATTGGTAGTTTTATAAGGATTGCATTGAATCTGTTGATTGCTTTGAGTAGTATGGTCATTTTCACAATGTTGATTCCTCCAACCCAAGAACATGGTATATCTCTCCGTCGGTTTGTATCATCTTTAATTTCTTTCATCAGTGTCTTATAGTTTTCTGCATACAGGTCTTTTGTCTCCCTAGGTAGGTTTATTCCTAGGTATTTTATTCTTTTTGGTGCAGTGGTAAATGGGAGTGTTTCCTTAATTTCTCTTTCAGATTTTTCATCATTAGTGTATAGGATTGCAAGAGATTTCTGTGCATTAATTTTGGATCCTGCTACTCTACCAAATTGATTGATTAGCTCCCGTAGTTTTCTGGTAGCATCTTTAGGATTCTTTATATATAGTATCATGTCATCTGCAAACAGTGACAGCTTTACTTCTTCTTTTCCGATTTGGATTCCTTTTATTTCTTTTTCTTCTCTGATTGCTGTGGCTAAAACTTCCAAAACTATGTTGAATAATAGTGGCGAGAGTGGACAACCTTGTCTTGTTCCTGATCTTAGAGGAAATGGTTTCAGTTTTTCACCATTGAGAATGATGTTGGCTGTGGGTTTGTCATATATGGCCTTTATTATGTTGAGGTAAGCTCCCTCTATGTCTACTTTCTGGAGAGTTTTTTTTACCATAAATTGGTGTTTAATTTTGTTCAAAGCTTTTTCTGCATTTATTGAAATTATCATATGGTTTTTGTCCTTCAATTTGTTAATATGGTTTATCATATTGATTGATTTGCATATATTGAAGAATCCTTTCAGTCCTGTGATAAACCCCACTTGATCATGCTGTATAATCCTTTTTTTTTTTTTTTTTTTAAACATCTTTATTGGGGTATAATTGCTTTACAATGGTGTGTTAGTTTCTGCTTTATAACAAAGTGAATCAGTTATACATATACATATGTTCCCATATGTCTTCCCTCTTGCGTCTCCCTCCCTCCCACTCTCCCCATCCCACCCTTCCAGGCTGTTCCAAAGCACCGAGCTAATATCCCTGTGCCTTGCGGCTGCTTCCCCCCAGCTATCTACCTTACTACGTTTGTTAGTGTGTATATGTCCATGACTCTCTCTCGCCCTGTCAAAACTCACCCTTCCCCCTCCCCATATCCTTAAGTCCGTTCTCCAGTAGGTCTGCGTCTTTATTCCTATCTTACCCCTAGGTTCTTCATGACATTTTTTTCCCTTAAATTCCATATATATGTGTTAGCATACGGTATTTGTCTTTTTCTTTCTGACTTACTTCACTCTGTATGACAGATTCTAGGTCTATCCATCTCATTACAAATAGCTCAATTTCATTTCTTTTTAAGGCTGAGTAATATTCCATTGTGTATATGTGCCACATCTTCTTTATCCATTCATCCGATGATGGGCGCTTAGGTTGTTTCCATGTCCTGGCTATTGTAAATAGAGCTGCAATGAACATTTTGGTACATGACTCTCTTTGAATTTTGGTTTTCTCAGGGTATATGCCAAGTAGTGGGATTGCTGGGTCATATGGTAATTCTATTTGTAGTTTTTTAAGGAACCTCCATACTGTTCTCCACAGTGGCTGAACCAATTCACATTCCCACCAGCAGTGCAAGAGTGTCCCCTTTTCTCCACACCCTCTCCAGCATTTATTGTTTCTTGATTTTTTGATGATGTCCATTCTGACTGGTGTGAGATGATATCTCATTGTAGTTTTGATTTGCATTTCTCTAATGATTAATGATGTTGAGCATTCTTTCATGTGTTTGTTGGCATTCTGTATATCTTCTTTGGAGAAATGTCTATTTAGGTCTTCTGCCCATTTTTGGATGGGGTTGTTTGTTTTTTTGTTATTGAGCTGCATGAGCTGCTTGTAAATTTTGGAGATTAATCCTTTGTCAGTTGCTTCATTTGCAAATGTTTTCTCCCATTCTGAGGGTTGTCTTTTGGTCTTGGTTATCATTTCCTTTGCTGTGCAAAAGCTTTGAAGTTTCATTAGGTCCCATTTGTTTATTTTTGTTTTTATTTCCATTACTCTAGGAGGTGGGTCAGAAAGGATCTTGCTGTGATTTATGTCATAGAGTGTTCTTCCTATGTTTTCTTCTAAGAGTTTGATAGTTTCTGGCCTTACATTTAGGTCTTTAATCCATTTTGAGCTTATTTTTGTGTATGGTGTTAGGGAGTGATCTAATCTCATACTTTTACATGTACCTGTCCAGTTTTCCCAGCACCATTTATTGAAGAGGCTGTCCTTTCTCCTGTATAATCCTTTTAATGTGCTGTTGGATTCTGTTTGCTAGTATTTTGTTGAGGAATTTTGCATCTATGTTCATCAGTGATATTGGCCTGTAGTTTCCTTTTTTTCTGACATCTTTGGTTTTGGTATCAGGGTGATGGTGGCCTCATTGAATGAGTTTGGGAGTGTTCCTCTCTCTGCTATATTTTGGAAGAGTTTGAGAAGGATAGGTGTTAGCTCTTCTCTAAATGTTTGATAGAATTTGCCTGTGAATCCATCTGGTTCTGGGCTTTTGTTTTTTGGAAGATTTTTAATCACAGTTTCAATTTCAGTGTTTGTGATTGGTCTGTTTATATTTTCTATTTCTTCCTGGTTCAGTCTTGGAAGGTTGTGCTTTCCTTGAATTTGTCCATTTTCTTCAGGTTGTCCATTTTATTGGCATATAGTTGCTTGTAGTAATCTCTCATGATCCTTTGTATTTCTGCAGTGTCAGTTGTTACTTCTTTTTCAGTTTTTAATTCTGTTGATTTGTCTATTTTGAGTGAAGTCAAAGTGAAGAGTGAAGAGTGAATTCTGTTTTGTCTGATATGAGAATTGCTACTCCAGCTTTCTTTTGATTTCCATTTGCATTTAATATCTTTTTTCGTCTCCTCACTTTCAGTATGGACATTTTAATAATATTAATTCTTCTAGTCTATGAACACAGTATATCTTTCCATTTATTTGTGTCATCTTCAGTTTCTTTCATCAATATCTTATCGTTTTCAGAGTGCAGGTCTTTCACCACTTTGATTAGATTTATTGCTACATATTTTATATTTTTGATGTAACTGTAAATGGGATTGTTTACTTAATTTCTCTTTCCAATTGATCATTATTAGTGTATAGAAACATTATAGATTTTTTAAAAACACCTTTATTGAAGTATAATTGCTTTACAATGGTGTGTTAGTTTCTGCTTTATAACAAAGTGAATCAGCTATACATACACATATGTGCCCATATCTCCTCCCTCTTGCATCTCCCTCCCTCCCACCCTCACCATCCCACCCCTCTAGGCAGTCACAAAGCACCGAGCTGATCTCTGTGTATTAATTTTGTACTCTGCAACTTTACTGAATTCATTTATTCTAAATTTTTTTTGGTGTCATCTATAGGGTTTTCTATATATAGTATCATGTCTAATGCAAACCATGACAGTTTTCTTTCTTTCTTTCCAAGTTGAATTTGTTTTCTTTTCTTTTTGTCTTGTCTGATTGCTGTGACTAAGACTTTCAATAATATGTTGAATAAAAGTGGCAAGAGTAGGCATCCTTGTCTTGTTTCTGATCTTAGGGGAAATGTTTTCAGCTTTTCACCATTGAGTATGAGGTTAACTGTGGGTTTGTCATATATGGACTTTATTCTGTTGAGATATTTTCCCTCTATGCCTGCTTTGTTGAGAGTTTGTATCATAAATAGATGTTGAATTTTGTCAAAAGTTATTTCTGCATCTATGGAGATGATATATGATTTTTATTCTCCCTTTTGTTAATGTGGTGTAACACATTGGTTGATTTGTGGATATTGAAACATCCCTGCATCCCTGGGATAAATCCCACTTAATTATGGTGCATGGTCATTTTAATGTATTGTTAAATTAGGTCTGCTAATATTTTGTTGAGGATTTTTGTTGAGGATTTTTGCATCTATGATCATCAAGGTTATTGGCCTGTGATTAAATTTTTTTGTAGTGCCTTTGTCTGGTTTTGGTATCAGGGTAATTCTGGCCTAGTAGAATGAGTTTAGAAGCATTCCTTCCTCTTCAATATTTTGGAATAGTTTCAGAAGCAGGTACTAAGTTTCTTTAAATGCTTGGTAGAATTGACCTGTGAAGACATTTGGTCTTGGACTTCTGTTTGTTGGGTGTTTTTTTTTTTTTTCTGATTCGATTTCATGACTAGCAATTGGTCTATTCAGATTTTCTTTTTCTTCCTGATTCAGTCTTAGGAGATTTTACATTTGTAGGAATTTATCCATTTCTTCTAGGTTGTCCAATTTGTTGGTGTATAATTTTTCATTGTAAACTCTTATGATAATTTGGTGTTTGGTGTTGGTTGTAACTTTTCCTCTTTCATTTCTGATTTTTTTGGGCCCTCTCCTTTTTCTTTATGTGTTTGGTTAAAGGTTTATAGAATTGTTTATCTTTTCAAAGAACCCGCTTTTAGTTTCACTGATATTTTCTATTGTTTCTTTAGCCTCTATTTCACTTATTTTTCACTCTGATCTTTATTATTCTCTTCCTTCTACTACCTCTGGACTTTGTTCTTTTTCTAGTTCCTTTAGGTATAAAGTTAGGTTGTTTATTTGAGATTTTTCCTATTTCCTGTGGCAGGTCTGTATTGCTATACACTTCCCTCTTAGAACTGCATTTGCTGTGTCCCATAGATATTGGATTGTTGTGTTTCCATTTTCATTTTTCTCAAGGTACTTTTTGATTTCTTCAATAACACATTGGTTGTTTAGTAGCATGGTGTTTAGACTCCATGTATTTGCGTTTTTTTCCAGTGTTGCTCTTGTAGTTGATTTGTAGTCTCATATCATTATGGTCAGAAAAGATGCTTGATATGATTTCAATCTCCTTAAATTTACTGAGACTGGTTTTGTTGCCTAACATGTAATCTATCCTGGAAAATGCTCCATGTGCACTTGAAAAGAATATGAATCTGCTGTTTTGGGGTGGAAAGTCCTGTATACATCTATTAAGTCTATCTGATCTTATGATCATTTAATGCCAATATTTCCTTATTGATTTTTTTCTTTTTCTTTTCTTTCTTTCTTTTTATTTATTTTTTTTTTTGGTTGCACTGCATGGCATGTGGGATCTTAGTTCCCTGACCAGAGATTAAACCCTTGTCCCCTGCAGTGGAAGCATGGAGTCTTTACAACTGGACTGACAGGGTTAGGGTTCCCTCTAGTGTATTTTTCATTTCTGTTATTGTATTCTCCAGCTCTGATTGGTTCTTTTTCATATTTTTGATCTCTTTGTTGATGTTATCACCGTGTTCCTCCATTCTTCTGAGTTTGCTGAATGTCTTTATGGCCATTACTTTGAACTTCTTATCTGGAAGATTGATTATCGCCATTTCATTTATTTATTTTTCTAAGGGACATATTCCTTTCTTTCACTTGGAACATATTACTTTATCTCCTCATTTTACTTAACTCTCTGTGTTTGTTTCTACACATGAGGTAGACCATCTGTGTCTCCCTGTCTTGAAGGAGTGGCTTTGTGTAGAAGGTGTTTTGTGGGGCCCAGCAGTGGGGTCCCAGTTGGTTACCAGAGGCAGGTGCTCCAGGGCTGTGTAATCTGTGTGTGTCTGTGGCTGGGTCACTATTGCTGTAGGCACACTAGTGTGGGGGCTTGTCACCAGCGCAGCTGGCTGTAAGACCCAGCTGCAATAGTTGCAGGCAGTCTGATGTGTGGGGCTGGGTCCTGGGCAAGAACCACTTTGGAGGGATGCTGGTGCTGGCTGAGGTTGTCTGCTTCTCCTCTATGATCATCTGTTACTCCCTGGCTCATACCATCCTTACTAAGCTTTTTCCAATTCCTCTGATGCAGAACTTCCCAACTTATTGAGGTGAATGGGCTAGAGGGAGTCATGGTACTGATGCTCTGAGTCCTCAGAATAGTTGGCCAAGGCAGTCCAGTCACTTTTCCCCAGCGAGCCACAAAAATATCATTTTCTGTTTAACCTGTTTGTGAAAAACGGGAAATATGGCCAAATGCAATGTGCTCTCTCACTTCTGGCCCTCATGTTTGCCCCAACTCTACGCAGAAGAATCTCCTTCCTCTTCACTTAGTTTCAGCTTTCAGCAACATCATCAATTCCTCAAGAAAGCCTTCCTTGACCTCTGCTAAGTCTGGTTAGATCTCCAGCTGCACGTTCTTACAGCAGCTGGGGCTCCCCCCATGACAGATGTATCATCCACCTGGCTGGTGTGCATTCTCCACTAGGGTGTAGGTTTGCCTCTCTTGCTCATTGTTGCATCCCCAGTGCCTAGCTCTGTGTCTGGCATATAGGACGGACTCAGTAAATGTTTGTTAAAGGAAGTGAGCTAACTCATCCTTGATGTGCAAAACAGTGCTTTCTCCTGCTCTCTGTGTTTCTGTGAATGTTAAAGTTTTCTCCTAAATTCTTATGCTTGCCAAATTTTGGTTTCATTCTTGACCCTCTCTCAGATTGCTGATTTAAAAAAAATGTTTCTTTGAAAATGGTTCTTACACCAATTTCTTCTTTTACACTTCCCCTACAGATACCTAAACTCAATTCTTTATTACTGCGGACCCAGACTATTACAATAAACTTGCCGCTCCTCTGCTTCCAGCCTTATCTTCATTTTGCTAAAACAGATAAATGTTTGCTAAAACGTTGCCCTCCAGGGAAGTCTAAGCTCCTTAGCTTTGTCATTGAAGACCTCTGCCATATGGTCACAACCTCCCCATCCAGCTCTATTTCCTGCCACTTCCCTTCACTCTCTCCCCTCCCAGTTACCTAGTTGTACTCGACCATGCCTTGGGCTTTCCTGCACCGTTCTGTATGCACATGATTCTTCCACCTGCAGTATCTGCTTTTCTCCTCTCTGCTTCTTAGAAGCCTCCCCGTCCCGGCACAAATCTATCCCTGTGAACTTCCAGTTCTGGCTGTGCTCTCTCTCCCCATTTTTTCAACTTCTCACTTATCATCTCTTGCCTCATATTATTATACAATGCTCATTCCTTCATCCACCCAACAAATGTTCATTGGGTCCCTACTGTGTACCATGTGCCTAGAGCTGAGGACTCAAAGATGAACTAGACCATGTCTTTGCTTCTGGGAACTCAAATACACAGAGAGATATGCATATAAGTCATGAAATGTTATGCTCAAAGTGAAATGAAAGCTAAGACAGGAGGGAGAGATGACTTGTCGGAAGAAGTTAGGGAAGGAGTTAGTTCATTAATTTAAGCAGCATGGTATGATGGAAAGAACAGAGATCTGTGTTGAAATCTTGGATTCACAACACATTAACCCCTACTCTCTATGCCTCTGTTTGCCTGTCTGTAAAATGGGAATATTATCGTGTACCTCGAAAGGTCATGGTGAGATGTGAATAAGATCGTGTTTGTGAAGAGTGTCTAGTACCACCTTGGGCTTGTACAGGTGCTCAACAAGTGTGAGCTCCTTCTGACCATAGCCCTGATCCTACCTTCCATATTCCTCACGGTGCCCTATACAAACCATGATCCTGTTGACTATCTGCTGTTTCGTTGATTGACATTATTATGGATATGGATGATGCCTGTCATATCAGGTAACAGGGCCACTGGGAACCAGGTTATTTTAATGATCCTAGAAGGGATCTATTCCTCTTTCTGAGAACCATGAATTTGGAATTTGACCAAGGGAATGAGACATGGGCAAGAGTCATACTTTTCCATCTCAGCAAGAAGAATCAGGGCTGTCAAGCCAGGAAGCGAAGAAGCCATAGCGTTCCTGGACCTACCACACCCCACTAATGAAGGCCAGGGCTTTCACGAGTCCAGCCCTTTGAAACCACACCATAAAGCTCTTACTTCCCTGATGCACAGCATGGAAGAGGAGTTCTGACTTAGCAAGAAGCCCAACTAAAGTCTTTTATGAGATGAGGGACTCTTCTGAGGAAACATAACAAGCCAAGGGGAAAGGCTTTTGACAACCCAATGAGTAAGAAAAAAGGGCTGTCTTCCACATCCACACCCTCTGCAGAGGGGCTATAAATGCTCCCAAGAGGAAGGAGACCCACAGCTCTGTGGCTTGGACAACTTGGACTCTGTCTTCAGCCGGTCACCTCACTCCCTCCATCACCATGCCTTACAGCTGCTCCCTGCCCAGCCTGAGCTGCAGGTCCAGTTGCTTCTCCCGGCCCTGCGTGCCCCCCAGCTGCCATGGCTCCACTCTGCCCGGGTTCTGCAACATCCCCGCCAACGTGGGCAACAGCGGCTGCTTCTGTGAGGGCTCCTTCAATGGCAACGAGAAGAAGACCATGCAGTTCCTGAACGGCCGGCTGGCCAACTACCAGGAGAAGGTGCGCCAGCTGGAACGGGACAGTGCAGAGCTGGAGAGCCGCATCCGGGAGCGGAGCCAGCAACAAGATCCCCTTGTGTGCCCCGACTACCAGTCCCGCTTCCGGACCATCGAGGATCTCCAGCAGAAGTTGAGGGGGTGGGCACCTCACTACCTCCAGCAGGAAGTTGTAGGGAGGGAATTCGAGATATGATTAAGAAACAGTATAAGCTCTCGGTGTGATTGAAACACATGGGTTAAAGTCTTGCTTTTCCATTCTGTTTTCTTGAGGGCTGGTCTTATTCTAGTTCCAGGACTGTTAGATCTGAGTATTTGCATAGCGTTAGCCTGTGTGGAGGTAGCAGCACTTTGCATAAATAAACTGTAATTAAAAGCCGCCTCCGGGGCTTCCCTGGTGGCGCAGTGGTTGAGAGTCCGCCTGCCGATGCAGGGGACACGGGTTCGTGCCCCGGTCCGGGAAGATCCCACATGCCGCGGAGCGGCTGAACCCGTGAGCCATGGCCGCTGAGCCTGAGCGTCCGGAGCCTGTGCTCCGCAACGGGAGAGGCCACAACAGTGAGAGGCCCGCGTCCCGCAAAAAAAAAAAAAAGCTGCCTCCGAATGCTTCCGTGCATTTGCCAAGACTCTGGAACTATTACCCTGAGGTGAGAGAAGAGACTGAGCCCAAGAAGGAAGCTGAGAAAGTGAAATTTTTGTAAGAAATGGACCAATTTCTCTCTCTCTTACCTGGGCTTTTGACTGCTCTGACCTCTTGTTGCTGTCCTCTTCTGGGTACCTAATTATCTTAACTTCATCGTCTTGACCTAGCGGCTTCTGGGCTTCTCATGGTGCACAGTGTCCAGTGAGGGCATAGAAGAGTTGGCTGAAATGAGAAAGAGTGGAAGCTACCTAGAATAACATAGGACCAACCCATCCAGGATGGATGGGGGGGCGTGGCTCCATCCATGACTCTGCCCCCTCCAATTGCTAGTTGACATATTTATCTTCTCCACTGAATTGGAAGTTTTTTGTGGGCAGGATCTAGTGCGTACTCATTTTTGTATCTTCAGCTCCTGCTACCATGCCAGACATACAGTAGGTTTTTAAAGAGAAATGTTATTTATTATTATTATCAGCTTCTCAGTATTGCTTATTAGGAAAGAAAAGGAAAAATTGTGTATCTATTGACACTTTTCTTGCATATGTCAGTGTTCTTTTTTTACCCCAAGTTTGATTTCTTAAATATTTATTGAGCAACTATTGCACATGGACAGCATTTAATAATCTTATATAAGATCCACTGTGATTTCTCATTCTGTTCCTTCCAAGTAAGTGAATTAGTAGGGATTGGCTAAAAATAACCAAGCTTATTCTAGAATGTTTTGGGTCTTCTAGATCCTGTGCAGCGGTCTGACAACGCCAGGCTGGTGGTGCGGACTGACAATGCCAAGCTGGCCTCAGATGACTTTAGGACCAAGTGAATGGGTAAGGGGGCTGTTGTCTTCCCTCTTTCCTCTCCTTCCCCTTAGCCTGTCGTCCTCTGTACCAACAAACATTGACAAAGTTTTCCCTAGACGGTTTCCCTAAGATCGACAGAGCCATTGCTAACCAGAGCTCAGAGAACCCTTCTCCAGAGTCAGACTCTGCCTGCTTTTCCTTTCCAGAGGACATCTCCGAATCCCATCCAGTGTAGAAGTCATGTTCCCCTGATGCTCCGCTATGCACAGAGTCCAATCAGGAGAATGGAGGAAGTGTTTTAATTTTGGAAATCTCATGGCTTATGCGCTTTTATCCCATTAAATCCACTGGCTCTTCATTTATTAAAAAATAATTACCAGTGCCTTTTCCTCCAGGAGCTTCGGTAGCGTGTTGAAAACCTATATGAATGAGATGGCTGTAAAAACCACAAGCCCCAACTCCCAGTTGTCTGACAAACCAAACCTGCCTCTGATGCTCCTGTATCACAGGTGTGAGACAGAGGTGTCCTTGAGGCAGCTGGTGGAGGCAGGTCTGAACAGTCTGAGCAGAATCCTGGATGAGCTGACCCTGTGCAAGTCTGACCTGGAGGCCCAGGTGGAGTCCCTGAAGGAGGAGCTGATCTGCCTCAAGTAGAACCATGAGCAGGTGAAGTTCTCCAACAGGATCAAACTCGCCAAAGCCTGTTTCCAGGTGCCAAGGGGTGTGGGAGAGACTCAACCAGCTGAGGAATCTGTTCTCCAAACGAAAAGGGATTTGTAGAGAATGAGTAATCTGTGATAGGAGACGAGGATTTTTCTGCCAGTGGCAGGAATGAGGGAGAAGGAAGTTGGCAAGCCCAGTAATGAGGAAAGGTCAACAGCCAGGCGGTGCCCACAGCCGCTTCCTCTCCCAGGCTGGAGCACACGGGGCTGCAGAGATCTTTTATTCCAATTCTCCGTTTAGTAACAGGAGAAGCCAGCAGGACCACCCTGCAGAGAGGGCTGAGCTGGAAACACAACCCAACTCTCCCTTTTCTGGTCTGGAGCTCTTTCTGCTGTTCAGTGTTGCCTGGAGGAAACACTATAAAGTGCTCACATCATTGCTAGATTAGTTGCACGATAAAGAAGACAGATATTTTGTGCAAACCTTCATTCCAGAACAACGTAAATGGTGATAGTTAACATTGAGTGCTTATTGTGTGCCAAACGCTGTGCTAAGTGCTTTAGAACTCCATCTTACAGATGAAGCACTTGAGGCTTCTAAAAGCTTCTAGAAGCTTTCTAGTAAGTGGTAGACAAGAGACCCAATTCAAATCTGTCTGACATCCACCTAAGCCCAAGCACTAAGCTATGTTGGGTGTGTGAAGAGATTAGCTGATAGTTACTTCCTTTATCAATAGCTAAACTAGTGAAGTCAACAAATCACCAGTTAAGTCTATTCTATCCCAGGATGGCAGATTTTGAAGTAAACATTCTTTGTTTCCTCTTTAGCTGCGCTCTATCCTTCTTATTACGCATGGCTAAGAATCAAACCATAGTCTATATGGTATACTGACAAGAACACTGGATTGGGTGTTTGGGCTCCAGAGTTTAAATCACGGTCTATTGCATCTCGGCTCTGAGTCCAAATCCCCGCACCTCTTTAAGTGAGGAGTGGTATACTGAGTACAAAGGTGGAAGGAGGTCATGGACTTGAAAGCACTCTGTAAAGTGAAATGTACAGGTTAGTCATTGAATACAGAAGCCAGTCAATGAGAGGATCAGAGAGAATCGAACTTTTGAAAGCTTAAGCACAGGTTGCATTGCACTCTCTCAGAGGAGAGCGCTAGGATCCTCTGTGATCCTTTGAATTGTCCCCTTCCTCCATCAGGAAGCCAACTCCCTGCAGAGACAGCTTGGAGACCGCCTCAATGAGGAGGGTTGACATGAGAGGAGGAACCATAGGGACTGGAATGTGATGGAGAGTCTTGGGGTGAGCGATGAAAGGAATATTGTCTATGGGGAAATGTGGGGAGACATGAGGGGAAGGGACGTGGGCCCACCTAGGTGGTCTGCCCCCTTTCTCCTCCTGGATGCACGTTTGAACCTCTTGTCTCTTATAGGCACCTGCATGAGCTCCCTTTTGAGGTTAGTTTTATGTGGGTGGCTCTGAGAAGGAGGCACTCACAGGATGGATTATCAAGAGGCTCAAGGGAGGGCCTTGAGCAGAAGCAAAGCTGGAAACACCCAGGACCTATACTCGGGTAAGAAGATGCAGGACATCCGCCCTGTGGGAATTGCTGTTCACTCTGGGAAGTCCCATAGCTGCTAAAACCCAGAAGTCTGGCTCCCTTGTCCTGGAGGGGGTGTTACCAGAATTCCTCTCAGGAGACTTCTTTTTTCATCCAGGTCCTTCACTATTTCTAGAAGCCCATATTGTGTGGTTTTGTGTATCAAGGTGGGATCCACTCTGAGGTCCTTGAATGCAAAACACTCTTGATGTTGAAAGAGGCTCAACCCCGACCTCTTCCTCAGGCCCCCATTCATTCCTCATCTGTCCGTTTCGAGGGCTGACCCCATGGCCATGCCTGGGGGGTGAGAGGGCCTTGATTACCCGACTCATGGAAGAGGAGACTGCCCAGAGACCGGGTGGTCTGGCTCCAGAGCGCCCATTGCCAGCTGCACTTCCAGCCCGTGGGTCTCGTGTCTCTGAGGGCCCAGCTGCTGATGTGGGTATTTGTACTTCCTTCTCAAATGTCCTCATCCGTGACCACATCTGGGCTTGTTCTATGTGCCAGACAGGGATACATAAGTATCACTATTTCCATTAAAATAAAGCTTCATTGATGGATAATCGACATAAGATAAACTACACATATTTAAAGCATGCAGTTTGGGAAGTTTCGACAAATGTGTACCCTGGAGAACTATCACCACACATATCCACCATCCCCCCAGATTTCCTCGGGCTGCTTTATAATCCTCCCCCTGCCACACTGGCCCCTTCTCCATTTTGCAGAAGGGCAAACTGAGTTTTCTGGGCGTCTGGAGCAAGAATACACACCGCCTGGCTCTTGCCTTTTTCCTACATATTGTGGCTCATAAGGCCAGCGAGGTGGCCAATGGCAGTAGTGTGGGGCTTCCAATGCTTGATAGGAGAGGAGTCGACATCTATTTACTACTTGTGGAAAGCAGTCAGCCTTGAGAGCAGGCTGTGGACATGGCAGGCATGCCGCCGCTGCTCGAAGGGACCGTCCCTACTTGTTCCCCTCCTTGTTCCGTTCCATGGGAGATAAACCACCAGAGCCCAGGGATCAGAAAGAATGTAAACTGAGACAAGCAAAGCTGTCTCCCCCCTGCACGCGCAGGTTACTTTTGATGATTCTGGGCTTATGGGTTTCCTCCCAGGGAAGTTAACCTTGAAGCCGAGACAGTCTCTAGATGATGTAAACCATCGTCTGACAACCTTCCCTTTTCTAGTCTATATAATCTGCAACTGTAGCACAATAAAATTTGCCCTGCCAACCATCAGTTGTCTTGGTCCTTCTGACCCCATTCGTCGGTGCTACTTCTGACCCTGGGCGGTGAGATCCTCTTTCTCCGGCTGGTCCGTGGCAACTACTTACTGTGTTCTTTAAACCAAGGAGGGCAGTTTAAATTATGGCCATTCCGTAGATGGGGACCCGAGAGTAGATGCTTTAAGGAAACTTGGTCAAAACCTGCAGGTCAGTGGTGGAAGCAGGTTCTCCCCGTCCCCACCCCCCACCCCCAAATCTAGCTCTTCTCCCCTGTCCCAGCTTGGATTCGGTGTGGACGGCTTCACCTCCATCCATCCAACGGCGCTTTGACATTCTCTCTCCATTCATGCGGGAGCTGATACCATGGCTTTTCCTAGACGGACACTCACCTGTTCCACTGTACCAGGCCTCCCAGGTATGTGCATTTAAAGTCCCCCTGGAACCTGAGTCTTCCTTTCCTTGCAACAGAATGCCAGATAACACCTTGGAGGTAGTGGAGAGATTCTGGAGTTTGGAGATGGATAAAGTGGGGAAGAAGCTTCTTCCAGGCCAGGTATGTGCCTGTGGTCAGCCCAGAAGGTCATTTTCCTCTAGAATCCTTGGTGTAGCTGGAGGAGAGGCAGCAGGGTCGCTTCTTCTCCCTGTTCTGCCTTCTATTCCCTTTATCTTAAAACACACCAAAGGGGATGCTGTGGGACAGGCAACTTTTAAAAAAGCAACAGGATTCCTTTTCCAAATAAAAACGTAAAAGGAACAGAGTATATAAAAGGGCAATGGTTTACTAGTATATCTTTAATTTTAAGACATACTTACATTACTTAGAAATTCAACCAATGAGACCAATAAGATCGTTTGGATTCATTTGTTTGCTCAATGAATCTTTATTAAGCACTTACTCTGGGCCTGTTCTTGTTCTCAGCACCAGGGGTGTCTCAATGGAGTAGACAGGCAAGATCGGGCTCACCCAGAGTTCACAGAGCAGTGGAAGAGACAGGCAGTAAATAAGAGGGACTGAGTAAATCAATACAGCAGGAAGAGGATTTTAAACAGTGGTAAGCACTGAGAAGAGAGGAAAGTATGGTGGTTGATAGGGGTCTGGGCAATAGTCTTTACCATGGTCAGGTCTGGTCTTTCCAGGAGGTGGCATTTGATCTGAGACTGGAAAATGAGGAGAAACAGACCAGAGGGAAGGAGCATTCCAGACAGAGGGAACAGCACATCAAGGGAGGGAGCGAGCTTGGTGTCTTTGAAGGAGGAAGGAAGGCCAGTGATGGAGTGACAAGCCAGGGTGGAGTCATAGCACCCGGGGCTGGCAGTGGTCTCCCTGCTCTGGGGAGCATCTGATTGTTTTTTTTTTCAGTACGCAGGCCTCTCACTGTTGTGGCCTCTCCCGTTGTGGAGCACAGGTTCCGGACGCGCAGGCTCAGCGGCCACGGCTCACGGGCCCAGCTGCTCCGCGGCATGTGGGATCCTCCCGGACTGGGGCATGAACCTGCGTCCCCTGCATCGGCAGGCGGACTCTCAACCACTGCGCCACCAGGGAAGCCCGAGAAGTTTTAATGATAGTTGCTAATACTAAAATGAGCCTTTATCACTTTTATAGGACAATGGAAGAATCCAAGTCGAGTGTGAAAGGTAAAAAAAATCCTTGCATTGTTTGAATCTACTTTTTTAAAAGAAATCAGCACATCCATTCTGCAGTACTCATAACCCCTCGTGTACTCCTGAATGTTCTGTGTTCAACTTTCATTTTCTTCCCAAATTGCCAGGAATATTGAATTAACAAATCACATAAGACAGAACAAAGTGAGCTCTCAACATTGTCCTAAAGGATATATATAAAAGCTCTTTGCAAGCAGTAAAGTAGATAAAAATGATCATTAATATTACTATATCTCTATCAAGTTATGGGATCTGTTGACCAAACCCCTAGAAAATTAAGAGGAAATGATTTCACATAATTCCCCAAACTATATTCTCTTGAACACCAGTGTCCCATGAGATTTTAATTGTGTATTATAGAAGATGTGTCCTATGGCCCGATATGGCTGGGAATACTGTGTACTGTTATCCTCTTTGTGAAAAATCAGGCTGTATTTCAGTATTAAAGATGGAACAAATACTGCTGCAGGGAAGAAAAGGAAAAAGAAAGAGAAAGAAACCACAGCAAAAATTTTACTTTGTTTAACCCAGTGTTCCCAAATACCTTTGATCTGGGAACCCCATTTTCTCAGATTACCTTGAACATCTCACAGAAAAGTTCTAAGAAACCACATTTTGGGACAGGTGGTTTATGATAAAAATGTTTATGATAAAAATGTTCTAAGGCATTAGAGGTTCAGGGACTCAGAGTCCAAGCAACTATCACAGAACAGCTGGTCTCATTGCCATCCCTCTGCAAGATCCCAACAGATGGTCCTTCAGCCTCTCTTTGGCCATGTCCAGGGATGGGGAACCCATTACTGGAGGGGGTGGTCCAATCTACTATTGGAGAGGTTTGACTTTAACAAAGTTCTCCCTGGATCTCTATTAATGGTTTCAAGTCTTCCCTTTGGTCTAGAATCGGTTTATTGATGTATCAACAAAGCACTTATTCAAATAAATCATATCTTTGAAAACTGAGACCATGATAAACATTCCTGGCTTCTCACCCATCCTTCATGAGGCATGCTTTCTAGATCTTAAAGTGAGGTCCCCAGAATGGCATTTAGTGCTCTATAAGCTCATAGGATCTGTGGTGCAAGTGTTCAAAGCCCACATAAGCAGAAAGGCCCCCTCCAGCACTTGTGGTCAGAGACTAGATTCTGTATCAGGAACACCTAGGATGAAGGTCTTGACTGCTAGAGGGTGACACTGTTCAGACACCGTCATTTCCTGGAGGGTAGGAGGAAAAATCTTCCTGGTAAGATCCCTTTTCACTCCAGCAGAGCCCACCATATGGCTTAGTGATCATTCTGGAAGGCACAGAGAGCCTTTGGGTACTGAGAACAGGGAACTGAAAAGGTGTACCGTTCAGATGGTGGGGAGAGCGTGGCAGTGACCTGTTTGTTCCTCTTTTCTTTTTTCATCTGCAGCTCCAAAGATCAAGGTCATGATACAGGAGAGCATCAATGGAAGAATAATTCTTTCTCAAGTGAATGAGATCTAAAAGTACGCGTGAGGCCAATAAAAGTTTCTGCCTATTGTAAAAACTATTTTCCCCCAATGGAAAGTCCTTGCCCAGACACAAATGGGTGAATTCTAAGAGGTACCCTTGGAGTTATCAAACTTAGAATCTTTTTTTTTCTCTGTAACAATCTCACCAGATGTTCCAAAATGATCTTAATATACGGCTGCACTTTTTCAATCAGAGCATGAGCTTAAAGCTCTACTTTCCTAATACAATCGTCAGATTCCCATTATTTTGCATCTGTTTTGTAGCCAACAAAACTCCACATCAGCTGAATCATGTCTTTTATTTTATATCGTAAGGCAAGACAAGACCTCAAGGTCTCATCTTGACGGATTCTCAGAGCATTCATGGTCCACAAAAGGGCCAGAGGGAAGTTAATGCTTTGAATGTGTTTGCAGCAACAAAACACTGGGTGGAATTGTCACCTGCAGCCATGCAACCTAGGGACAAGATGTGGCTCGTAAAGTTCTCCAGATCTCCAGACTTCTGCCTGCAGGAAAGGTGGGGTGGAGATAGAGAAAGGGACACCCAGAAAGGCCTCACTGAGAATACGAGATGCCCAAGAGCTATTCTATCTCACAGATAGATAGATAGATAAATAAATAAATAAATAACCTTCAGGGCCTAAAAGAAAGTTAAAGCTAGAAAAGGAAATTCAGGAAAAAAAAAAAAAAAAAAGATCCTCCTTACAGATAGATACTAAGACCCTAAAAGGGGGAGCAACTCATCTAAGATCTGAATTGCAAGCATTAGGATCCATCGTATTATGTTGAGGTATAGTAGGGACTAAAACACAGAGACTATGCACCTCTGTCCTCTGAAGAAGATGCCTTTTTCTCAGATTGTAGCCATGTAAGCCGTTGTTCCAAGGCTGGTACAGAGGAGTAATGCTGGAGGAAAGGAAGACAGAAATCCGCATATTCACTAAGACATCATCAGAATGTTGTACATGGAATGATAGGATATTAACAATTTAATGGCCCATAGGCACAGGCTAGTCAAACTCTCCCACTTTACAAATAAACTGAGGCCCAGAACAATAAAGGCATTGACCCAAACAGTCACTGGATTATCACATCTGGGTCTAGATATGGGACTCTTGACTCCATTTCCAGTTGTTAACCTAAAAGTGGTGTCATTTAGTTCCATGGTCATCTAACACATTGGCAATGCCTCAGATATTTTTTGCCTCTATGTTTGAATACTCTCTTGGAAAGGATTGCTTCCAAGATATTTTTTGGCAATGCCCTGAATATTTTTTGTCTCTGTGTTTGAATACTCTCTTGGAAAGGATTGCTTTTGATATTTTCTGAACTGGCCATGTGTTAAAACTGGATTAGTCTTCCCTTTAAGGGAATAATTGGTGTTTCTGATTCTCAGTGCATAAAGAATACAAAACCAACCCCTAACAATCTGAAATTAGGCAAAAGGAACCCATGTTAATCACATCATTGCAAAAATGTATTACTGGTTTAAGTGAAATACATTAATTCTATATTAACATATGCAAATAAGAGGCTCCTTAGAGAAAACATCTCTAAGCCAAGTGACTAAAATATCAGAAACACCTAACTAAATTTTTCCTTAATGACATATCAGAGTGTTTTAGTATTTCCCAAATGCACATTTTATATTTCTCTAATAGTTAATTAGGCATCATGCATAAGTTCAAATCAAAAAATAGTAGCATTAGAAGAAAACATAGCAAGCAACTGATTGAATCCACTTGTTTAAGAGATGAGGGAGGTAAAGTCTAGAAAGGTTAGCCAAGCTCTCCTAGGACTCAGATCTCATTCCTGCCTACATATAGCACCTCTGACATATGGAAACATCAGAACTGAAGAAAGCATCACATAATTTTAAAAATTCATAGCAAATGCATGAATTATTGAAAAGCCAAAATAATTTAAGGTATTAGCTCTTATGCTGGAAACTATTTGTCAAAATGCCAATAACTGCAAGAAAAAAGTAAGCCCAAGATAGGTATTAGAGGTTGAATTTTTTTGATTTCTTTACAGATAGTCTTAAATAAATTATTTAACAGAGACTACTTGTAGCATGGAGTTTTTTTAAGCTTACATTGTGTTATATGATATACCATACCATTTCTCTGGGAAAAAAATGACATAATTCCAAAATTACCTTTTATGGACAGTAAGCAATCTTGTACTATAGTTACATATACACCTATCTAGTCTTTCACCCTAGAAAATGGATACTAAATAATGGTATTATTTTCTGAGTATGCAGTAGATATTGGTGGCCCCAATGAAACCATACCCTCTAGGACTCATGCCTTTCTGTAGTTTCTCCCATATTTACTTTGTCCTGGGCCATGTGACTTGATTTGGTCAATGGAACATCAGCAAGCATGACAAAGGTTTGCTAATTACACATCAAGCTTACCCTACTGGACTGCTCCCTCTAGGAAGCCAGCTACCACGGAAGAAGTCCATTTACCCTGAGACTACCAGGCTGTGAGTAAGTCTAAGCTAGCCTCCTGAGAGGACAAATGAAGGAAAACTGAGGAACCAAACGAACAGCCATAACTGAAGCTCCAGACGTATAACTCAGATCAAGCCTTTCCAGCTAGTTCCCAGCCATTCAGGCCAACCAAGCTGAAGGCCCAGATATCGTGGAGCAGAGATAAGCCATTCCATTACTCTAAGTCTGAAATTCTGGCCCACGGAATTATGAACAGATAAAATGGCTGTTGCCACTTACCCCAGTAAGTGTTGGGATAGTTTGTCGTGCAGCGGTGGATAAGCAAAGCAAAGTATTGATATTTAAAATAGAAGAGTCTGTTATTTGCTCAGTGACGATAGCTGATTTAAAGCTAGTCCATTAGCATTCCACTCAACTTTCCACCAAGATTTTTAGTCATTTTAACATTGAAATGGATCTCTGCAAAAGTGCTGGTCCAATAACCATAGGTGAAGCACCAAAGCTTCCAAGAAAAAAAGCCAAGGTCTTCCCTCCTCAGAGATGGCAGAGAGTAAAGCCATTGCTCATGTATGTTCACAGCTCTCCTCTGTGTCTCTTCACAAATGGGGACCAAGTATAAGTCCAGCCCAGAGAAGAGGGTATCCCCTGCTCTTCACTACATGTTGGGATGCCCAAGTAAATTCTTCTCCTTCTTACCTTTAGGGTTTCTATTCTTTTTGACTCTCTGTTTACATTCCTCATTCCAGGGACATTAACAACTTCTCTATAAACACTTATGCTTACAATAAGTATCGAACAGATCAAGAGTTTCACTGAAAGGTGATCTGTTTTCAGTGTAGGTAAGCAACGTCCTCCTTCACCAAGAAACTATAAGGCCTGTACAGATTAAGATGATCATGATTTTCAGGCAGTTATAATGTTTAAGTCTTTAAGTCATCAAGACCCTTGAATATTGTCCATTCATTCTAGGCATGTTTTTTCACAACACTGTACATTGAATACTATACTCTCATACAGCCTTTAATCAATAAATACTTGTAAGATTTTTGGTAGATAGATAGATAGATAGACAGATAGATAGATATAGACAGACACATATATACCTTGAAGTGTTTTGTTGGTTATTTGTGTACCATAACGATATTGGTTCTCTGACTTACTAGACGCCTGAGATCATTCCCGTGTGTGACTCATTCCCCATCTCATTTATTCTATTACAACAGCTACATGTCACCATATTTCTGAAGAGGATTAGAGGGTTTCTAAAATATATTTGCAGTGAGGTCAGGCATAAAGGAAAAGAAGAAAATGCCTCTGACATACTTCATGATCTGATGACCTAACCACACTTAGGAGTTTTCCTAAAGAATTTTGTGTGTTTGTATTTGCGTGTGTGTGTATGTATGTGTTAGTCATACCAGTACACGGATTGTCCTGCTCACCAAAACTTCTCTTTGAAATTTAAATTAGGAGCCATCTAAAAAATTGAGTCATCTAATAAAAACTACTAATTGGTAAAGTACGTATACACAACACTCAGGTATGTAACATACATACACACATATACTCAAAGAAATTTTAACGATAACAACTCTTCCTGACTAAGCTTTGCACCCATAATCTCATTTTACACTTATCACAACCCAGCAAGGTATTATTATCTTTATTTTAGAGTTGAGGAAACTGGGGCTCAAATGGAGTGAATTAATTGGTCATATAGCTAAAAATGATGGAACCATCATTCGTACCCAGTGTTCTTTCTACGGTGTCACACAAAGTCAAAAATGCTTGCTAAAGAGTTATGTAAAACCGAAACACAGGCAACATGTTTTGATGAACTCTTGCCGATGGTTTTTGTCTAAGGTGAGAGTCCAGGGATGAGAAATCTGAATGGGCACGGTACTAAAGTAATATACAGGAGTCAGAAATATATACCCAGGACTAGGGAGGGACAAAGTTTTATGACCATTACCCACACCTTGAAGCATCCAATCCTCTGTGCACAGAGGTGTTCTCTTAACTCGCCTAAAACTCTACCACTCAACACCAGAGAGGAGCTTAGCAAGTTCCAAAACCAGAGGACCTCACCACTTAGTCTGACCTTATTGTCACCTCCTACTTTCGATCAAAAGTATCTCTCCCCGTACTTTCCGAAAACAAGAAAAGAAAGATGAAGAGAAGATGGGCCATAGTTACACAGAATGTGTTCAAGAGTCATCGGTTGGAAATATTTTATCCAGAATCTCATTGCAAGAACATATTGTGAAGATTTCCATTTATCGTTTCCAACACTTTAGGAAGCAGTAGTTTGGGGGTCAACATCTAATCCAAAGTTATGTATATACACACACACATATATAACATATATATATATATAAAACATACATATATAACAATGATGTATATAATATATATATATCAGTGCTTCTCAAACCTTAATGTTCATACATATAACATGGGGATCTTGTTACAAATGCAGATTCTGGGTTTCCAGTGGACCTGGGTTGAAAGCCCAAGATTCTGCATTTTTAACAAGCTCCCAGATGATGCTGAGTTTGCTGATTTATGGACCACACCTTAAGATGCAAGATTATAGATGTATACAATCCATTCGATATAGCCCCTAGACTGAAAGTCTTACCTATAAGCCGTCTCAATAGATTTAACTTAGATTGAACTGGGTGAAAAATACAGCAGGAAAAATGACACCATTAGAACCCCATTAGCACTGTCTTTCACAAAGCGGGTGAAGCTTGTGGGAGCACTGACTAAGTGAGGCCCTGAAAGAAGGTGTTTCTTGGTTCTGGTTAAGAGCGGAAAACAGAATAAAGTCTGGAAACTAAGGAGATCAATCACTTTGTCCCGAATTATTCCTGGCCTCATTGCATTAGCACAAGACCTGAAAAGTTCACCACTAACCAGACTCATTGGAGAGGATGCAAAATGCCTCGTCCAACATTGACTACTGCATTAGCGAACACAGCACGAAAAGTATGCCACTACTTACGTATGAATATCCACTTAAACAATTCTTCCTAAATTATCTTCAAGGACCATTTCTTTATTCAGACAACTAAACAATGTCTGAAGTTTTAAGGAAAACAACAATAACTGTGAAATTATGCCCTGTTCCACACTAAACTAACCCAGCTTGGCCTGCTTGCTTTTATTGTTACTGATATTATCTCTGTTTTCAAGAAATTCACATATGAGTCGGAATTAAGGACCAATCAAGAAGTATTGATGATGCGCCTAGTATATGTCTACTATGGAGTCAGTCACTATGAGGAAGATAAAACAAGGAAGTTCATGAAGTCAGAACTTCAGAGAAGGAAATTAAAATATACAAAACAGGGCTTCCCTGGTGGCGCAGTGGTGGAGAGTCCGCCTGCCGATGCAGGGGACACGGGTTCGTGCCCCGGTCCGGGAAGATCCCACATGCTGCGGAGCGGCTGGGGCTGTGAGCCATGGCCGCTGGGCCTGCGCGTCCGGAGCCTGTGCTCCGCAACAGGAGAGGCCGCAACAGGAGAGGCCGCAGCAGTGAGAGGCCCGCGTACCACAAACAAACAAACAAAATACGAAACAGTCTCTGCCCCACTGCAATTCCTGGCACCCATAATCATGGTAGGTAGTCATGATAATTATTACCTTTGCTGGTGTCATGATAAGGAAATTAATTTGAGCTGAGAGACAAAAAAGAAGGCATGTCTCTTCAGTAAAGGTCTTTCCACCCTCTTGAAATTTTCTCCTACACTCAACAAAAATTTCATAAAGCCATCCCTGACCCTTCTGCCCAGTTCCACCAAGTCAAGTCCTACAGCTGGCCTCACAGCCTTCCCAAGCATCCAGGCATTACCACTTGGACTTCCCCCATGAAGCCCCAGCCTGTTTTTCCAGAGGGTGGCAGTCATTACCTGAATGGCAGGTTTGCAATGCAAGCTGCCTTAATGTGGGGCTTTGTAGACATCACGCCTGGGTTGTCATTAGTGTCCTCCGAAAATTATAATCAGCTGGCAAACCAAATAAGGGCTTTCCAAGAAAACATTAATCCAAGTGTTTGGGGAAGCCATGGAAAATCTAAATTTATTTAACTTTTGGTTCTCAGAGGAAGGTCTAACATACACACAAAGACAAGAGTCACTTAAAAGTTTATGAACAACATTTGCTACAGTGCTAAGAGTTGGGAGAGGTAACGCACCTATGGATGGGCAGCTCTGGGGAAGGAGACAGCATCTTTAATCTTTCCTGCATATACAAGGGGCTGGACCACTGGTAAGAGACCTTTTTGTAGGGACATGAGTGATTCCATTTCTCACCCTGTCCCTTCTTCTTACCTCGACAATGCTAGGTGGTTGGAAGGTTCTGGAAGAGGCCTCTCTACAGGAGACAAGGCATCACCTATCTTCCTCCTCTGCCCCCACCTCTCATGTGGATGCCCCCGAGGCCAATATGGCCCAAGGGAGGATGTGATAGCACTCAAGTCTCCTCTCTTGCACTCCAGCCACACTGTCCCTGGGCCAACCAGAGGTCAGAGTGACCAGGACCAGGTTCTGTGTCAGACCACACTAGTGCTGCCTTCAAATAGCAGGTGTCCAGAGTCGGTTCCCTCCCCCATCACAGGAAGCAGAAGGAAGAAAAAAGCCCAGCTGTGACAAGTTCAGGTCCACTAACTATTTGTACAGCAGGCACAGGGTTAAAACCACAGCCTGAGCCCCTTCTAGGGGCCCAGACACTGGGAAGCTGGTGAGAGGGACACACAGACACCTGAAGTGGGGGAACAGTGGAGTCTGGGGCTGGGAGTTCAAGGCTTTGATACAGAAATACACTCTTCCAGGATCTTCCCGGTAGTGCTTGGAATCAGATCTGCCTCACTTCCCCCCCACCAGGAATGTGTAAGGGGGAGAATTCAGAGCCTTCTCCCATAACCCTTTAGAAATAAAACTTTCTATGCGGTCTCTGCTACGCTTAAAGGATCCAAATGATGTCTGGAAGGCACCCCTGTGCTTGTTTGAGTCCCAGAGCAGGGGAGGCTTGGGGCTCGCAGATATTTGCTTCCTGCTCTCCCCAGCACCAGCTTTGTTTTGGTGCCTCCAAGTAACCTCTGACATTTACATATTTACATAAAGTCATCTCAATATAAAAGCACCTCCAGAGGTTCTCCTTCTCTTGGTCACTTCTCGTTTCCTGTCCTCTGTGGTCAGCTCCAGCTAAATGTTTCTTTGAGGGCACGGACAGGAGCATGTAACCTTCTGTTTATCAGAAGCGGAGTGGGAGAGGGGAAGTTAGGAGGAACCAGAGAGGAATTAAAGCTGCAGGCGGCAACTGTGTTACCTCCATCTCCCCTAAACCCACTCAGGCTTGTAAGAGACAAAATCCATTTACAGAACAAGTACAAAAATGGGTTTGAGGCCAGGCAGCAGAAAAAAAAGTTCCAGTTCCCGCCTCTACAATTATCCATGCTCTAAGTGCTGGTTCCCTTTGCAAGACAACTTGTCAGAAAGTATTTCCGTACTGGCATCTATGTCTTCAAGGCATCCAAGTAGCTTGTGTATCTTTTAACAGATCAAAAGGCGAAAGAAAAATGTTCTTGGATCAACACCCAGGAAAATCTTAAACCAGATTTTCCTGGGATATTTCAGGCCAGTCAGTGCCTGTCGCTTTATACTGTGGCATCTTTCTTTTAACATATGGATTAAATGTGATGAATGAAAAGATTAAAAGGTCACAATTCCAGCAGCACTGGTTTGACTTCTATCATCCTCTCAGCTCTTTGGGGCCACTGTTTTGCTTACAGGGAAAACAGAAAGCCTGAGCTTTGCAAGCAGAGGGCAATGACGCTTGTCAGGAATGTCATAAGGGGGACCAGGCTTCGATTCCAAATAGGAATGGAACAAGACAGACATTCCGATTTGACTATTTTCTTGTTAACTATAAAAGAGTTTGAGTTTATAAGACACATAAAATAACAGATATGTAAGTAAGATATTAACTGGCTTTTTAATATTTTAGATGTCTACAGGTTGGTCAAATTATAAATAAAGTTTCATGAGAACACAACCACGCCCACTCGCTTACATGCTGTCTGCAGCTTTGGGCAACAGCTACAAGAGAACTGAGTAGTTACAGCAGTCTCTCTGGCCCACAAATCCTAAAATAATTACCATTTAGCCTTTGCAAAAAAAAAAAAAAAAAAAGTGCCAACCCCATCTATAGGTATTACAGCAGGGGAAAATGAGTTGAAATTACAGCAGGAAAGGTCTGGCCCATCTATGCCAACATCTCTGCCAGGAAAAGGGACAGACTATTAAAACTTTCCTACAGCTGAGAGGGCCTTTGACTCTTTGGCACACAACCAAACACAAACGCGGCTAATTTAAAGAACACCTGGATAGTTTAGGCTGGTGTAATAATCTAAAAGACGGAAAAGAATCTACTTTTCCTGTGGGTCATTCACGCTTATGGCAAAAAAATAAAAATAAGATAAAGGATATATTTTGCTTTTTACTTTTGAAATTGTCTAGTTTGCCAAATGCTTTTCGAGATGACTGGCCAACTGTTGCTCACCGAGAAGTAATGCTGCTCTTTGCAAAGTGCCAATTGAACCGAGTAGGAAGGGTGGTAATGGTGACTCACAAACGGGTTTCCCTAGATGCGCTGGAGTGCTTGCTTTAGCCGTGATGAAATAGGAAGGGCAAGTGCTCCCCCTGCTGCCCAGAGAGGCAATTTAGGCCTGAACTCAATATTCTTTTTCCTCATCAGGGCTCTCGGGTTGAACTGAAATCAATATTCACACAGCCTCTTGAGGGAGTAAAAGAATACCAAACCTTCACAGTTCACGCCCAAGGCGCGGTAGCAACTTGAAATCTCAGTAATTTGTATGACTGGTACGGTAGCAAAGAAGGACCACCAAAATGGAATCACCAGGTTTTCACTTCTCTCCCGTAAGACTCCCTTCCCACTAAAAATAAAAATTAAACTGCAGCCTTCTACAACAGCTCATTGACACAAATTACCTTAACAATGAGCAAAAGAACTTATATCCTCATTTGAAATAGAATACTGACCAAGGGTTTTGTTCAAAATAGGTCGAACCAAGGACTTCCCTGGTGGTCCAGTGGTTAAGACTCCGCGCCCCCAATGCAGGGGGCCCGGGTTCCATCCTTGGTCAGGGAACTAGATCCCACGTGCGGCAATTAAAAGACACCACATGCCCGCAACTAAACATCCCGCATGCTGCAAAGACCGGTCGCAGCCTAATTAATTAATTAAACAACAAGCAAAATAGGTCGAACCCTATGAAATTGCCGATATTCCAGCTGTTTGACCCACAAACAGCCTGAATATAATGACTTCATTGACAATTGACAAAGATACACAGGACAGCCTGACGGTGTGGAGCTGGCAGGCTTCCCTTCTTGACGGGAGGCTGGGGATGCAGGACATAAACCTTCTGGCCTCACAATTTTCCCCAGGGCAGCCTCTGAATTCCTCTGACCAATGAAAGTGGAGGCTAGAATTTTAAAGTACTTTTGCTCATTTAGGCAACTCTGCTTCACGTGATACATAAACATTTTTTAATTAGGTTTTTTTTTTTTTCTTTTTAATGCAAACATCCTAATAAAGGAGCTTCAGGGAAAAGGAGAGTTTTGACATCATGATCTCACATTGCCTCATTCCTTGTTTGCTAAGAGGTGAAGTAAAACCCCTATCGACTGTCACTGACTGCAGGGGGGGCCATGCTATGGAGACCAGGGGTGGTTGAGGTTTGCAGAGATGCAGGCAAGTGCCACAGACCAAGTGTTACGAGGGCAGGGACTTCTGATTTGAAGTGGGAGAATCTGGGAAGCTAAAACATTTTTAAAATTTGAATACTAAGCAAATTAACATGTAGACTTGTTAAGCCACCTGAGTTTTGCAATAAAATCAATGTGAATATGGATTTCATGACCACAATGTCCTAGATAATAAGTACTCCTGTGGGCTCCTTTTTCAGGAGTGTCAGTTACAAGAGTCACAAAAACCGCAAGAGTTATAGGAAGGCTTTGAAGTAAACTAACATTGAACGTAGAAAGGTAGGACAGCAACTCTGTCACACAACAGTCTTAGAACTTAGCAGGACCTTGAAGGCAAATTCCAAGTAGACTTATTTGAACGATCAAGTCAGGAGAAAGTAGGGGTGCCCATATCCTGAGCCGGTCCAATGCTTTGATACATTCCTTAAAGTGTCCATGATGGCTTAAGGCAATGGTCCCCAGGTTAAAAACACAAAGAACCATGGCTTCTGAGTACTTGGATTTGAAGAAACTGTGGCCAAACGCCATCCTCCAGGACAGGAACACTGAACACAGTAAAAGCCTGAATATATCCTTAGCCTATAACATCAAGCCCCCAGGGGATCCCAAGGTGCATCTGAAGGAAGGGAACCACTGGGTCAAAGGGTTTCTCTTGAGTCTAATTATAATTCAATATAAGCTTGGGGATTTTTAACTACAAAAAGAGAAAAAATCATTGTAAGAGCAAAGCAGAAAGTCAATCATCCAGCAGAGTGAGCGAGAGGTAAATAAATATGGTACTTCTTTCAAAGCCATAAAATGGGATCTTAAGACTTAAGAGCCCAAATGATTCATTTTATCTGCAATGATATTATATCCTGAAAGACAAAGAAACTTGGTCACAGTAACACGGAGAATAAAACCCTGCGAATCTTGACTCCTCGTCCTGTGTTCTTTCCCAGGACGAAGCTGACGTGAAATGATTCTTTCATGCTCATTTACCTACAGAAACATGCCATCAAATTCCTTGTGTAGCGAAAGGAACATAGTAAAAATACATTTTAATTGTCGGTAGACACCATAAAAACAGGAAGGATTTTAAAGAAAAATACAAAGAAATTTCTTCCTCTTTAAAACAGATAAATTGGACCCCTCATACTCATTCATGCACTTATTAACCATCAACCGTGTACTTGCTGTGTTAGACACTGTATCCAGACCTCACCTAAGATCCCTCCATAGCCCTGTACTGAAGTCTGGGATATTTTAGCCCCTTCTTAAGATAGCCCATTTCGTGGGACCCAATACTGGGTATTATTGTGCTGTGTTTCCTTATGTGGCTGTCAGTGTTCCACACTTGTGGTTGTAGGTGTACCCTTGTATTTACAGCAGATATGAAGGAGATAATATTTCCAGATGGGCTTTCCAGAGTCACTGCACTTTATAGGCTTACTCATTCAACACATTTGTTGGCAAAGTCCTCAAACTTCAAGGTTCAGAAATTTGACTTTATCAGTCTGGTTGATAGGAGTTAAGGGAATGGAGTCATATAAACCTCATTAACACGAGATCCTGTAACCAAGCAGGACCCTACGGGGCCTTCCTGGGACAGATTCCCCCATGTCTTCCACCTGCCTCTTGTTTGTAGAAAAACGTTAGCATCCTAGGCCTTTCCCAAGTTCCAGAGAATAAACTTAACCAGAGAGTGAGAAAAAACAGAAACAAAAGAAAGCAAGCAAGGCAAAATAATACATTAGCCATTAAAGTCAAGGACCTTTAGTTCCTCCTCAGGGGCTATAGATAATATTCTGAGCCATATCCTTGATCTGTTTTGCAGACACTGAAACCCTCACCGGGTGGAAGAAGTTAACTCCATGTTGACCACAAAAAACAGATCCCAGACCAGTTGGAACCAGAAGGTTGATGATGTTGATTCCTGTGTACCTCACCACCAACCAGTCAGAAGAATGGCCATGAGCTGGTCACTCACCCCACAACCCTCTCCCTCACCCTGTCTTTAAAAAGCTTTCCCTGAAAGCCATCAGGGAATTCGGGTCTTTTGAGCACTAGCTGCCTAGACTCCTTGCTTGGCGCCTGCACTTTCCTTCACCACAACCCAGTGTCAAAAGATTGGCTTTACTGCCCATGGGCAAACGGACCCAAGTTTAGTTCAGTAACAATTCCTGTGCATTTTCTACTTTTTCTTTAAAGAATTTTATTTATTTATTTTATACAGCAGGTTCTTTTTACTTATCCATTTATACTATTAGTGTATATATAGCAATCCCAATCTCCCAATTCATCACACACACCCCCCACTCAGCCATGCTCCCCGCTTCGTGTCCATATGTTTGCTCTCTACATCTGTGTCTCTATTTCTGCCCTGCAAACCGGTTCATCTGTACCATTTTTCTAGGTTCCACATATATGCGTTAATATACGATATTTGTTCTCTTTCTGACTTACTTCACTCTGTATGACAGCCTCTAGATCCATCCACGTCTCTACACATGACCCAATTTTGTTCTTTGTAATATTCCATTGTATATCTGTACCACATCTTCTTTATCCATTCGTCTGTCAATGGGCATTTAGGTTGCTTCCATGTCCTGGCTATTGTAAATAGTGCTGCAATGAACATTGTGGTACATGACTCTTTTTGAATTATGGTTTTCTCAGGGTATATGCCCAGTAGTGGGATTGCTGGGTCATATGGTAATTCTATTTTTGGTTTTTTAAGGAACCTCCATACAGTTCTCCATAGTGGCTGTATCCATTTACATTTCCACCAACAGTGCAAGAGGGTTCCCTTTTCTCCACACCCTCTCCAGCATTTGTTGTTTGTTTGTACATTTTCTGATGATGCCCATTCTAACTGGTGTGAGGTGATACTTCATTGTAGTTTTGATTTGCATTTCTCTAATAATTAGTGATGTAGAGCAGCTTTTCATGTGCTTCTTGGCCACCTGTATGTCTTCTTTGGAGAAATGTCTATTTAGGTCTTCTGCCCATTTTTAGATTGGGTTGTTTGGATTTTTAATATGGAGCTGCATGAGGCTGATTATATATTTTGGAGATTAATCCTTTGTCCATTGATTCATTTGCAAATATTTTCTCCCATTCTGAGGGTTGTCTTTTCATCTTGTTTATGGTTTCCTTTGAGGTGCAAAAGCTTTTAAGTTTCATTAGGTCCCATTTGTTTATTTTTGTTTTTATTTCCATTACTCTAGGAGGTGGGTCAAAAAAGATCTTGCTGTGATTTATGTCAAAGAGTGTTGTTCCTATGTTTTCCTCTAAGGGTTTTATAGTATCCAGTCTTAAATCCATTTTGAGTTTATCTTTGTGTATGGTGTTAGGGAGTGTTCTAATTTCATTCTTTTACATATAGCTCTCCAGTTTTCCCAGCACCACTTATTGAAGCGGCTGTCTTTTCTCCATTGTATACCCTTTCCTCCTTTGTCATAGATTAGTTAACCACAGGTACATGGGTTTATCTCTGGGCTTTCTATCCTGTTCCATTAATATATATTTTGTTTTTCTGCCAGTACCATATTGTCTTGATTGCTGTAGCTTTGTAGTATAGTCTGAATTCAGAGAGTCTGATTCCTCCAGCTCCATTTTATTCCCTCAAGACCACTTTGGCTATTCGGGTTCTTTTGTGTCTCCATACAAATTTTAAGATTTTCTGTTCTAGTTCTGTAAAAAATGCCATTGGTAATTTGATAGGGATTGCATTGAATTTGTAGATTGCTTTGGGTACTATAGTCATTTCACAATGTTGATTCTTCCTATCCAAGAACATGGTATATCTTTCCATCTGTTTGTATCATCTTTAATTTCTTTCATCAGTGTCTTATAGTTTCTGCATACAGGTCTTCTGCCTCCTTAGGTAGGTCTATTCCTAGGTATTTTATTCTTTTTGTTGCAGTGGTAAATGAGAGTGTTACCTTAATTTCTCTTTCTGATTTTTCACCATTAGTGTATAGGAATACAAGAGATTTCTGTGCATTAATTTTGTATCCTGCAACTTTACCAGATTCATTGATTAGTTCTAGTAGGTTCCTGGTGGATATTTAGGATTCTCTATGTATAGTATCATGTCATCCGCAAACAGTGACAGTTTTACTTCTTCTTTCCCAATTTGTATTCCTTTTATTTCTTTTTCTTCTCTGATTGCCGTGGCTAGGACTTCCAAAACTATGTTGAATAATAGTGGCGAGAGTGGACATCCTTGTCTTGTTCCTGATCTTAGAGGAAGTGCTTTCAGTTTTTCATCATTGAGAATGATGTTTGCTGTGGGTTTGTCATATATGGCCTTTATTACGTTGAGGTAGGTTCCCTCTATGCCCACTTTCTGGAGACTTTTTATCATAAATGGGTGTTGAATTTTGTCAAAAGCTTTTTCTGCATCTATTGAGATGATCATATTGTTTTTATTCTTCAATTTGTTAATATGGTGTATCACATTGATTGATTTGCATATATTGAAGAATCCTTTCATTCCTGGGATAAATCGCACTTGATCATGATGCATGATCCTTTCAATGTGTTCTTAGATTCTGTTGCTAATATTTTGTTGAGGATTTTTGCATCTATATTCATCAGTGATATTGGTCTGTAATTTTCATTTTTTATAGTACATTTGTCTGGTTTTGGTATCAGGGTGATGGTGGCCTCATAGAATGAGCTTGGGAGTGGTCCTTCCTCTGCAGTTTTTGGGAAGAGTTTGAGAAGGATCGGTGTTAGCTCTTCTCTAAATGTTTGATAGAATTCACCTGTGAAGCCATCTGGTCCTGGACTTTTGAGTTTTGGAAGATTTTAAATCACAGTTTCAATTTCATTACTTGTGATTGGTCTGTTCATATTTTCTATTTCTTCCTGGTTCAGGAAGTTGGAAAGTTATACCTTTCTAAGAATTTGTCCATGTCTTCCCGGTTGTCCACTTTATTGTCATAGAGTTGCTTGTAGTAGTCTCTTATGATGCTTTGTATTTCTGAGGTGTCTGTTGTAACTTCTCCTTTTTCACTTCTAATTTTTTTTGATTTGAGTCCTCTCCCTCTTTTTCTCGATGAGTCTGGCTAATGGTTTATCAATTTTGTTTGTCTTCTCAAAGAACCAGCTTTTAGTTTTATTGATCTTTGCTATTGTTTTCTTTGTTTCTATTTCATTTATTTCTGCTCTGATCTTCATGATTTCTTTCCTTCTACTAACTTTGGGTTTTGTTTGTTCTTCTTTCTCTAGTTCCTTCAGGACTATTTATTTGAGATTTTTCTTGTTTCTTGAGGTAGGCTTGTATTGCTATAAATTTCCCTCCTAAAACTGTTTTTGCTGCATCCCATAGGTTTTGGATCATCGTGTTTTTGTTGTCATTTGTCTCTGGGTAGTTTTTGATTTCCTCTTTGATTTCTTCAGTGATCTCTTTGTTATTTAGTAACATATTCTTTAGCCTCCATGTGTTTGTGTTTTTTACATTTTTTCCCCTGTAATTGATATCTAGTCTCATAACATTGTGGTCAGAAAAGATGCTTGATATGATTTCAATTTTCTTAAATTTACTGAGGCTTGATTTGTGACCCAAGATGTGATCTATCCTGGAGAATGTTCTGTGCACACTAGAGAAGAAGGTGTAATCTGCTGTTTTTGGATGGAATGTCCTATAAATATCAATTAAATCTATCTGCTCTGTTGTGTCATTTAAAGCTTGTGTTTCCTTATTAATTTCCTGTTTGGATGATCTGTCCATTGGTGTAAGTGAGGTGTCATAAAGTCCCCCACTATTATTGTGTTATTGTCTATTTCCTCTTTTATAGCTGTTAGCTGTTGCCTTATATATTGAAGTGCTTCTATGTTGGGTGCATATATATTTATAATTGTTATATCTTCTTCTTGGATTGATCCCTTGACCATTATGTAGTGTCCTTCCTTGTCTCTTGTAACATTCTTTATTTTAAAGTTTACTTTATCTGATATGAGTATTGCTACTCCAGCTTTCTTTTGATTTCCATTTGCATGGAAAATCTTTTTCCATTCCCTCACTTTCAGTCTGTATGTGTCCCTAGGTCTGAAGTGGGTCTCTTTTAGACAGCATATACATGGGTCTTGTTTTTGTATCCATTCAGCGAGGCTGTGTCTTTTGGTTGGAGCATTTAATCCATTCATGTTTAAGGTAATTATTGATATGTATGTCCCTATTACCATTTTCTTAATTGTTATGGGTTTGTTTTTGCACATCCTTTTCTTCTCTTGTGTTTCCCACTGAGAGAAGTTCTTTTAGCATTTGTTGTAGAGCTGGTTTGGTGGTGCTGAATTCTCTTAGCTTTTGCTTGTCTACAAAGCTTTTGATTTCTCCATCGAATCTGAACTTATTCATTTTCAGTGGAAGTGGTGTTGGTGTTGGTGCTTTCCCATTATCCGTTGCACCTTTGTCTCATGATCAATGTGCCAACAAACTAAACTAGATATCAGAAAATTGTTTGGTGATCATGGAATAAAGGCAAAGGCTGTGAATAGCCTCGAAAGGCATTTTTCTAGGGAGTGTGAAAGTTGCTCCAGTACCAAGTACCACTCTGTTGTGATGAGAATACCATCTCTCCCAGATGGCATCTGTTGCACAATATACTGTTGTGTGTTCCATGCCCCACCTATTTTCCACTTTCGCCAGATGCTTCCATGTACATCCACCTGCAAGCCCTAAGCTAGCCTCTCTGCCTAGGCTGTGAATCCCCGAGGGGAGAAGAGGCTTACTCATATTTGTACCTGGATGACACTAAGTCTCGTAATTTCTAGTGACCAGAGGGGCAGATGGAAGGATAGGTGAACTGGGTGGATGCATAAATGAAAAGAAATTCCAGTTGCTCAGGCTCTGCCTGGGTTTCCAGAGTCTAAGCTCCTGACCCCATTTGGGAGATGTTAAGGGTCTCACTCTGAATCATTACTAATTTGTTCTTTAGCTTTTATTTAATTTCTTTGCATTCAAAACTGGGTGTGTCTGTTACCACTGATACTACTTTCCTCCTCTCAAATAATGATTATAAAGAAAAATATACATTTGAAAAGGTAGTATATTATCTATTCTGTTAATTTAAAGTCAGTATTTATCAAGGGGGAGATGGTTGGGGGAGGGATGGAGTGGGAGGTTGGGGTTAGCAGATATAAGCTATTATATACAGAATGGATAAACAACAAGGTCCTACTGTATAGCACAGGGAACTATATTCAATGTCCTATGATAAACCATAATGGAAAAGAATATTTAAAAAAATAATGTATAACTGAATCGCTTTGCTGTACAGCAGAAATTAACACAACATTGTAAATCAAATATAATTCAATAAAAAAAAAGAATTGGGAAAAAATAAAATCAGTATTTATAATGTGTATTCTATAAATCTCTTTTTAACTATATAGGGGATCACTCTACAAAGTTCAATGGCTTCCCATATTACACAGAGTAAAAGCCAGAGTCTTTGCAAGACAAAGCCGTCTGCACTGCATTGTCATTTACCTCTGACCTCCTTTCCTACCACTCTCCCTTCCATCCTTCAGCACCAGCTCTGGGTCACCCGCTGCTCCACCCACTCTCACACCTCTGGACCTTTGCCCTTGGAAGGTCCCTCACCCCATTCAACTATCACTTCCAGTGAAGCCAGTCCTAATTACTCTATACACAAATGCACCGTCCCCAACACCAACCCTAAATCCAGGCCCCTTCATTTGTCTCCATAGCATGGACCATCCTCTGACATGCTCTCTTCACCTCTGGCCCCCTCCTCTGAATTTAATTTCCATGAGGGTAGAAACTTAGGGGTTTACTTTTTCTGTTTTTTTTTGGGGGGGTGCTTACTGCTGTATCCCCAGTGCCTACAACAAGGTCTGGCACACACTTAAAGTATTTATAAATATTGTGAATAAATGAATGAATGAATGAGTGAATGAATGTGTAGAACATCAAATATCCTACAAGACTCATACTAAACAATAGCAGTCCCTGGTCTCCCCACTCCTGAATCTTCCTCTCCAAAATCATTTAACTATTTCTGGTATTAACCTGTACATTTCTAAAGAACATGCTTGTACTGCTGTTTCTTGATTATGCAACTTAAGATATTAGAGACCCAAATTCCTATTGTGGAAGATGATACAGGATTCTTATACAACCCGAGACCCCCAGTCCCCACTTCTTCACCTTCCTAGTAGAATTATATCACATTGCCTTATAATTTACTTATATGACTCTTGTCTATATCCCTCTAGATGCAATGATACAATTGGATGTATCAATACAATTGATTGATACAATACAATCCCTCTAGATACAATTCTAGCTAGAATGAGGCTCCATAAACAGAAGTTTGTGTCTGTTTTGCTCGCTGAAGTATCCTTATGACCTAGAACAATGTCACACTCGTAGTAGGCACTGAATAAATATTTGTGGAATAAATGAATTCATTCTCAGCTTTACAGTATGTGACTTGCCCACAAGTCACTCATTACTGCATTCTCAGGATGCACTGGCTGTCCCCCACGTCCCTTCAGGTTGCCTGGCTGGTTGGACACTGCACTGGCATGTGGCCACCACCAGATAACATCTAATAACTCCCTTTCATCCAGTTGTACTTGGGAATCTCTCCTCTATATCCTGAACTTTTCATTAACACTTACACTGACTGATTTATAATTACTGACATTAATCAGCTTCTCCAACTAGGCTACAGCCTCCTTGGCATCATGGAGTGTCTTGGTCATCTCTGAGCCCCGTTGTCTTTCACAGCATCAGACCTATTGTAATAGATTCTCAAGAAGTTCTGAATGAAGGACACACAGTCCTGCTTGCCACTTTGAAGCAAGAGAGAAACAACTTCCTGTCCCAGGGGAGCCCTTATGACAAGACACTCTCACTATTTACAGAAATAAAGTGAGGATCAACTGATTTTCCTCTCACTGTACACTTCCCAGGGCTAACTAATGCCAGGTCATTTCATTCACTTCATTTTTCAACCATTTCGCTTCTTTCTATTCCTTTTTCTTGCTCAAGTCTCCATCAAAAATAAAAATAAAATTTGGGCTTCCCTGGTGGTGCAGTGGTTAAGAATCCACCTGCCAATGCAGGGGACACAGGTTCAAGCCCTGGTCCGGGAAGATCCCACATGCCGTGGAGCAACTAAGTCCGTGTGCCGCAGCTACTGAGCCTGCACTCTAGAACCCGCGAGCCACAACTACTGAAGCCCGCATGTCTAGAGCCCATGCTCCACAACAAGAGAAACCACCACAATGAAAAGCTGGCACACTGCAACAAAGGGTAGCCCCCGCTCGCCACAACTAGAGAAAGCCCACACGCGGCAACAAGGACCCAATGCAGCCATAAATAAATAAAAGTTAAAAAATAAAAATAAATTTCAACTAAGAGTTAAATCAGTCAGAGTACCATGGCTTCTTTCAAAGTTAGAAATGTTGGCTTTACGAAGTGTCTGATTCAACGTTAAGCTCTGTAGGCATGGCGGCATTTGTGGATTTGGACCTGTGGGAGGGTTCCGACCTGAAGGCGCTCACCTGGGCTATTCAGTTGTTGCCATCAATCGTGTTGTTGAATTTAAGGAAAAGAAACAGGAAATTGAAAAGCCAGTAGCTGCTTCTGAACTCTTTACAACTTTGCCAATTGTACAGGGAAAATCAAAACCAATTAAGATTTTAACTAGACTGACAATTATTGTTTCAGATCCATCTCACTGCAATGTTTTGAGAGCAACTTCTTCAAGAGTCCAGCTGTATGATATCGTTGCAGTTTTCTGAAGACAGAAAAACCTTTTCATACTGCTTGTACACATTTAGATGTGGATCTAGTCTGCATAACCGTAACAGAGAAGCTACCATTTTATTTCAAAAGACCCCCTATTAAAGTGGCAATTGAGTGAGGTGTGGGCTTTGAACTTGTCTATAGCCCCCCTGTCAAAGACTCCACAATGAGAAGGTACACAGTTTCCAACGCCCTCAATTTGATGCAGGTCTGCAAAGGAAAGAATGTAATTATATCTAGTGCTGCTGAAAGGCCTTTAGAAATAAGAGGCCCATACGATGTGGCAAACTTACAGTTGCTGTTTGGGCTGTTGGAAAGTGACACCAAGACTGCAGCGTCCACCAACTGCCAAGCGGTGCTTCTGCATGGAGGGAGAAACTAGAAAAACTGCTTTTGGAATTATTTTCACGGTGAAGAAATCTCGGACATCAGAAGTAGGTGATGAAAAAAATAATAAATAAATAAAAGAAGTAGATGATGATTCTCTTCCAGCCTGCAAGAAAGCCAAGTGTGAGGACTGAAACGAGTCCCCCTTCTCTGTCAACATTCCCTTCTGCCATCTGAGAATCCATCAGCCACAACAGAACTGGAACCTCCTTACGATTCACTATTTTCACTTGGAGCTAGATATCAGTAGTCTGTAAAAGCAGTCTTATATTTAAGCCATTAAAATAATAAAACCTGAGAGATCAAGATGGCGAAGTAGAAGGACGTGCTCTCACTCCCTCTTGCGAGAGCACCGGAATCACAACTAACTGCCGAGTAGTCATCGACAGGAAGACACTGGAACTCACCAAGGAGGATACCCCACATCCAGAGACAGAGGAGAAGCCACAGTGAGACGGCAGGAGGGGCGCAATCACAATAGAATCAAATCCCATAACTGCCGGGTGGGTGACTCACAAACTGGAGAACGCTTATACCACAGAAGTCCACCCACTGGAGTGAAGGTGGCCCCACATCAGGCTTCCCAACCCAGGGGTACAGCAATGGGAGGAGGAATTCCTAGAGAACCAGACTTTGAAGGCTAGCGGGATTTGATTGCAGGACTTCGACAGGACTGGGGGAAACAGAGACTCCACTCTTGGAGGGCACACACAAAGTAGTGTGTGCGTCGGGACCCAGAGGAAGGAGCAGTGACCCCATAGGACTGAACCAGGCCTACCTGCTGGTGTTGGAGGGTCTCCCACAGAGGCAGGGGGTGGCTGTGGCTCACCAAGAGGACAAGGACACTGGCAGCAGAAGTTCTGGGAAGGACTCCTTGGCGTGAGCCCTCCCAGAGTCTGCCATTAGCCCCACCAAAGACCCCGGGTAGGCTCCAGTGTTGAGTCGCCTCAGGTCAAACAACCAACAGGGAGGGAACCCAGCCCCAACCGTCAGCAGACAAGTGGATTAAAGTTTTACTGAGCTCTGCCCACCAGAGCAACAGCCAGATCTACCCACCACCAGTCCCTCCCATCAGGAAACTTGCACAAGCCTCTTAGATAGCCACATCCACCAGAGGGCAGACAGCAGAAGCAAGAACTACAATCCTGCAGCCTGTGGAACAAAAACCACATTGACAGAAAGATAGACAAGATGAAAAGGCAGAGGGCTATGTACCAGATGAAGGAACAAGACAAAACCCCAGAAAAACAACTAAAGTGGAGATAGGCAACCTTCCAGAAAAAGAATTCAGAATAATGATAGTGAAGATGATCCAGGACCTTGGAAAAAGAATGGAGGCATAGATAGAGAAGATGCAAATGTTTAACGAAGACCTAGAAGAATTAAATAACAAACAGAGATGAACAACACAATAACTGAAATGAAAACTACACTAGAAGGAAGCAATAGCAGAATAACTGAGGCAGAAGAACGGATAAGTGACCTGGAAGACAGAATGGTGGAATTCACTGCTGCGGAACAGAATAAAGAAAAAAGAATGAAAAGAAATGAAGACAGCCTAAGAGACCTCTGGGACAACATTAAACACAACAACATTTGCATTATAGGGGTCCCATAAGGAGAAGAGACAGAGAAAGGACCCGAGAAAATGTTTGAAGAGATTATAGTCGAAAACATCCCTATCATGGGAAAGTCCAGGAAGCACAGAGAGTCCCATACAGGATAAACCCAAGGAGAAACACGCCGAGACACATAGTAATCAAATTGGCAAAAATTAAAGACAAAAATTATTGAAAGCAACGAAGGGAAAATGACAAATAATATACAAGGGAACTCCCATAAGGTTAACAGCTGATTTCTCAGCAGAAACTCTATGAGCCAGAAGGGGGTGGCACAATATACTTAAAGAGATGAAAGGGAAGAACCTACAGCCAAGATTACTCTACCCGGGAAGGATCTCATTCAGTTTCGACGGAGAAATCAAAAGCTTTGCAGACAAGCAAAAGCTAAGAGAATTCAACACCAACAAAACCAGCTCTACAACAAATGCTAAAGGAACTTCTCTAAGTGGGAAACACAAGAGAAGAAAAGGATGTACAAAAAAAACCCCATAACAATTAGAAAAATGGTAATAGGAACATACGTATCAATAATTACCTTAAATGGGAATGGATTAAATGCTCCAACCAAAGGACACAGGCTCACTGAATGGATACAAAAACAAGACTCATATATATGCTGTCTAAAAGAGACCCAGTTCAGGGCTTCTCTGGTGGCGCAGTGGTTGAGAGTCCGCCTGCCGATGCAGGGGACACGGGTTCGTGCCCCGGTCTGGGAAGATCCCACATGCCGCGGAGTGGCTGGGCCCGTGAGCCATGGCCGCTGAGCCTGCGTGTCCGGAGCCTGTGATCCGCAACGGGAGAGGCCACAACAGTGAGAGGCCCGCGTACAGCAAAAAAAAAAAAAAAAAAAAGCACAGCATAAAAGTCAGTAACTCAATATTCTTTCATTCAGTCACAGGATCTTAAAATGTTATTCAAAGCAAAAAAGAAAGATATCGTCTGCCAAGCAATCAGTAAACTGCCCAGAATGGAAGGTTTTTTTGCCGCACCTGGCAGCTTGCAGGATCTTAGTTCCCCACCAGGGATTGAACCCGGTCCCAGCAGTGAAAGCACCTAGTCCTAATCACTGGACCGCCAGGGAATTCCAGTGAAAGGTCTGTCTTTAAGAGACAGAACTCAGGAGGAAAATCCTGCAAACAGACCGGGAAACTAACCAATCTGACATGAGAAGATGAGCACATGTTTTACTTAATAAAAATCTAGAGATTTACAAATGCCATATAAATAATAATCCGCATTTTGAATATTCTCTAAACTCTACAGAAATGGAAGATGTAATTCTTTTGAACAGTCACCCAAGTTGTAGTCGTATTCCTCTGTGCCTCTACTTACGTAACCATTTTGCCAACAAGCCCATCTTATACATTCCCACCTTCCTGTATTTTTACAGCTGTCAAAGGAATTCACTTTCACTTCTAAAAACTCTAAAATAGAGGCTTAATTATTTAGCTTAGCCTTCCCTCCCCCCACAAAAAGAAGCCACTGAAGAAGGAATATTTCTCTTTTCAACTTCTGAAGTTGCTCCCCATTCATAATTGGATTCAGAATAAATCTCGGTCAAAGCATACCAGTAAATTAGAGCAAAGTCATTTTCAAATGAAATGAATTTTAAATGACACATTCAAATACATTAAGGATTAAGTCCTTTCAAGTGAAATAACTCTAAGTGTGCAAGAATGAGGTTTGGATTCACCCTGTCTCAGGGGGCTGCTACTTGTGAGTGACTAATAATTTACACCCATAATGTCAAGTTGCTGGGTGGGAAGCGCAAGTTTAACCAGTACTTCATAAGATCTCCGGAGATGTGGTTACATGTCAAAAAGTATAACTAGGGCTTCCCTGGTGGCGCAGTGGTTGAGAGTCCGCCTGCCGATGCAGGGGACACGGGTTCATGCCCTGGTCCGGGAGGATCCCACATGCCGCGGAGCGGCTGGGCCCATGAGCCATGGCCGCTGAGCCTGCGCGTCCAGAGCCTCTGCTCCGCAGCGGGAGAGGCCACAGCAGTGAGAGGCCCGCGTACCGCAAAAAAAAAAAAAAAAGTATAACTAAAAACACATTTGCCTGTAGGTTCCCAAGATTTCATTTGTGATGCCATTTCTGATAAACCATGAAGAGTAGATCACTGGGTCTCAGGCTGTACACCGAGAAATGAAATTCAAAGAGAAAGCTTTTTTGAAAAGGAAAGAGCTAAAATTCCTGGTTGATGCTCAGGGCAGAAACCCAGTCTGATGATTTGGGGGTCAGAGCGACCCTCTGTCCTTTTTGTTTTCACTGTGTTGTGTATAGAAGGCACTGCAGACCCAGATCCTGTCTTGGCCATCTCCTGGCTGTGTGGCCTTGAATAAGTCACTTAACATCCTCACCCGCCGATTGCTCTTCTGTAAAATGGGATAAACTTTAAGAAGTTGCCACAAAGGTTAAAAATAATGTCTGTAGTTCAACTGCCCAATGTCTAGAACATATTAAGTACACAATAACTACTAATGATTCAAACAAGGACAAGATCAGAAAAAAACGCTTGTAACGCCAGTGATAGTTTAAAGGAATCCTTGGTAAAAATCTCCGTATAATGCTGGGGCCCCTGGCATTTCCACTTAACAAGTTTCCATTGTCTCAAGAAATGGAACAAATGGATGGATCATGGCCCCTCTCTTCAAGCTGAGTCTGCATTGGACTGCTGCTTCCTCTCTATATCTATTGTGAATGAGAATATGTAAATTCTGCAAATTTCTTGCTTAAAAACCCCTTTATTTAGACATCCCACTTGCTTGCTCTTTGTGAAGTGTATAAGTTAGGAGAAAATATGTCCCTTGGCCTATCTCCCTTCTATGAAAAGGTAAAAGGAAGTTGTAGTTGGATTTCACTCTGAGTTCATCATTCCTGTTCCTAGGAAAGTGATAAAAAAAAAAAAAAAGGGTCACAAGATCCTCCCATTTGCCAGAACTGATACTCTAGAGGTCTGACATGGGCTTCAAGTGCAACCTCTCTGCCTTTGCCCCCAAATCACCAGTGGGCACAGCTGGCTCCAGCTGTTCACAGGACTATTCACAGAATGGAAGAACCTCACCTTCAGGGAGGCTGGAGTCAGAGCAGATAATATCTGGATATTTGGGGGTTAAGGGGTTGAGGATACGAGCACTGATACAATTTCCATAAACAAAAAGATCAATTGTTTTTTGATACACTAGCAAAGTTGGCGGTAGAGTAATGAACTACCAGGCAAGGCTCCTGATTTCATGGAGTTTACTAGGAAGGTCAAACTTCATGTAAAGGAAGACCTGCTGGAAATACTATCATATTCTACTCAAAAATAGCATTTTTCAATATTTAAGAGGTCTTTTTCTGAATCAGAAAAAGAGAAACCAGGCTTCCCTGGTGGCGCAGTGGTTGGGAGTCCACCTGCCGATGCAGGGGACACGGGTTCGTGCCCCGGTCCGGAAGGATCTCGCATGCCGCGGAGCGGCTGGGCCCGTGAGCCATGGCCGCTGAACCTGCGTGTCCGGAGCCTGTGCTCCGCAATGGGAGAGGCCACAACAGTGAGAGGCCCGCGTACCGCAAAAAAAAAAAAAAAAGAAAAAAGAAAAAGAGAAACCATGCAACAACCTAATGACAAGACTTTCAAATCTTTGAAAATTTAAATTCCAGTATCAATCTGGAAAATGTGTTTGTTCCCCACCTTCCACCAGTGCGTTTCACAACAGTTTCTGAAACGATATTCTGCCAGAAGATACACTACATCATGATCAGATGGTTTATATTGAGTTTTATAAAGGAAACAGGTAGGAAATATGAGTGAACTTTAGGAAGCTTAAGACTTAGGAAGAAATATTCATTACTTTATCCATTCAGCAGTCACTCTTTGTTTTCCTTCTGTGCATAAGACGCTGGGCAGTGCCGAGAATACAAGCAATGGAATAATTTGGAGACGAAAAATTCCTTATGACAACCTATGTGTACTCCACCCAGATTTCTTCTTTCTGTCACAAATATGGAATGGGAACAATTATTCAATCAGTTCTATACCAATGAATCGTCAGTGTGCATTAACCATTTTCTTGTTGAGCTGGCCAAAAAAGGTTGGGGGGAGGGGAGACATATCTTGAATGGAGAGAGTGAACTTTTCAACGGCAACACCCATTCGGTGACCTATAAAAGGTTAGCCTTCCTGTCTTGCTGACACCGCACCATCCCTGGCTGTGGGTCTCTCGAGAAGCACCATGTCACTCTCCGCGCACACCTCTGGGATGCCCCAGTGGCTGTCCTCCCAAAGTGGGACACTGGGCAGAGCCAGGGGCATTTCTGCCTCAAGCATTGGAAGCAGCTACGGGGGAAGTGCCTTCGGCTTTGGAGGCAGCTATGGGGGAGGCTTTTCAGCTGCTTCCATGTTTGCTTCTAGTTCTGGCTTTGGTGGTGGCTCTGGAAGCTCCTTTGCGGGAGGACTGGGCGCTGGTTATGGAGGAGCCAGGGGAGGTGGCTTTGGGAGCCTGGGGATTGGGTTTGGGGGAAGCCCAGGAGGGGGCTCTCTAGGGATTCTCTCTGGCAACGATGGAGGCCTTCTTTCTGGATCAGAAAAGGAAACTATGCAAAATCTTAATGACAGATTGGCTTCCTACCTGGATAAGGTTCGAGCTCTAGAAGAGGCTAACGCTGACCTAGAAAACAAAATTCGAGAATGGTACGAAATACGAGGATCTGGAGACCCACCGAATGATTATAGTAAATATCATCTGTTGATTGAAGACCTCAGGAATAAGGTAACAAAATGGCTTTTTAGAGGGCCTTTGGGAATTATTTTTTACTTTTCTCTTTTGCTATTTCAATATTTTACAGTCATAAATCACCTAAAACTTAGATATCTTTCCAGTCAACTGTATTTGGAATAATTTCTCATCTTAAGATATTTAGTTTCATTTTATCATTTACCATAAAGTGATTGTTTTTTACACTACCGTTTCTGGGGGAAATGTATGTTTCTTAATTTTTAAATAATATTCTCTATACATACTTTCTTTTAAAAGTTAACTGCCTTAAACCCTTAATAAAATAGCATTGCAACATCACCTAAAATTTTCCTGTCAAAGATATATTTGCAAAACACTATCTTGTATGACCTCACTTTGTGTGTCTTCCCCTGTTTGGCCAGATCATTTCTGACAGCACCGCAAACGCACAGCTGCTCTTGCAGATCGACAATGCGAGACTGGCTGCCGAAGACTTCAGAATGAAGTGAGTAGAATAAAAGAAAGACTAATGATGACTGACATGCCCCAGGATCTCTTCTTTTTCTCTATTTTCCCGCCTTCACTGATGGCAAATATTTCCAACCTTCTGCAGTTCACATGCTCCATACGTTTAATGTTTTGGTAAATTCACATTGGGCATTCTATCAGAAAGTAACGAGATTCAAACACAATTCACATTACACGTCCTTAGTTATAAAGTACTTAAACCCAAGGCTATGGATTTTCATATTCGACATTTGTTATTGACTCATGTTGCGACATGATAATTCCACCAGCGTCCTAAACCTCAGTCTTCCATGCATCAAAATGAATTAATAATGTTTTTGCCTGGGTGTTAAATGAAGTGACCTTTTTCCCGATGACACATACAACTAAAATATTAACCAGGCATTTATTTTTAGATTGCCTCCTCCTTTCCCATACACCACCCTCAGACATAAGGAGAGAATACTAATGTCCTTTTTGCTCTGCAGAATTTCCTCACAGGATGTTGCAGTGGTGATGATCCTGAACCTTAGTACGAGTCACTAAAGAAGTATCACTGTTTTAAATTAAACCGTGAATAAAGGTTAAGCAAGATGACTAATTATTATCTAATTTTCAACCGCTTTTAGGATTCCATCAGAAACTCCACCTAGAGAGGGGCTGCTACTTACTGTTCATAGCCAAGGCAGCCAGCCAGAGGGGAAGAGGTAGCCTGGGATGCGGTGCTACTGCTGGTAGAAAAGTATCACTTCCTAATTTTTTCACTTCTCTCCCACTGAGTAGCAACCTGTCATTTAAAAAAAGGAACAGAAAAAGTTAGAAAAGCAAAAACAGTCTCATGCATTACAATGCTGCTAAATTTATATGCAAAACAGCCCTGAAGATCGCAGGGGGCTTATTCAAATGGGTGTGTTGATTCCCTGGACTGCTTTGTACTTGGTTTTCAGATACGAAAATGAGCTGGCCCTGTGCCAGAACGTGGAGGCCGACATCAACGGCTTGCGCAAGGTGCTGGACGAGATGACCCTGGCCAGAGCCGACCTGGAGACGCAGATCGAGACCCTGAATGAGGAGCTGGCCTACCGGAAGAAGAATCACGAAGAGGTGAGCCAGAAAACACAGTTCTCTAAGCTGCTTTTTTCTACCAGACTCAAAAATTACAATTTCAAATTTATAAACCTGGAGTTAGAAGAGATATGCACGATACACTATCTCCCTGTTAAGATGACCATTTGTTTTGAAGTTGTGGTGGTGGTTTCTGTTAAAGTTTAACACGTGAGAGGCACTTTTTGTCATTTTCATCATTTGGTAAGGACAATCAGAATTTTAATTGTCCTGATTTAGTGATTTCTTAAAATATAGTATTTTTATTCATTAGCTAGGGAAAAAAGGTTAAAAGGCTGACTTTGCGCTATCTAGTGAAAAACATTCTGGAAGGATTGAAGAATTAATCTTTTTCTCATAGAAAATAAAAGGAGATACTTATCAAGAAAAAGATATAGTATTTTTAAAGTTCAAAAATAAAAGTCTACCAATAATACAGACTGTTATATATGTTAGAGAAACGAATTATACTCAGTGTAATACACACATGGAACTCTGATACACCACAATGTATATAAGTAATCACGCATGACCCTGGCACTAGACTCCTAAAGAGCTTTCCACTGTAAAGCAATGACTATGGTACAGACAGTGGGCAAGCCCAGGGACCGTCTGCAGCCCTCCGTTTGGCAGCTGTAGTTGAAAACCCCGGGTACCTTTCCACCAGGCCTTCCCTTCTTGTAAAGGTTGTGGAGCCCCAAGAAGCGGGGCCAACTCATCCATCAGGCATGGTAGGCACAGCACCCGGGACCCGTGGTGAGTTTAGGGGCCCGTGAAAGTGTCTTAAGTTCTTTCAAAATCAGAATAAAAATACGAATTTTAGGTTAAAAATGTTTGAATATATTATATTGACAGGTTTGTCTTTATACCAACTATGTTTTGTGGAGGAAGAGGCCCACGAAAGTGACAATGGGCCCCTGCGCCCCTCTCTCTCTCGCTGTCCCCAGGAGCTCCAAAGCTTCCGGGCCGGCGGCCCAGGCCAGGTCAGCGTAGAAATGGACGCTGCCCCCGGAGTGGACCTCACGAGCCTCCTTAACGACATGCGGGGGCAGTATGAAGCCATAGCCCAGCAGAATCGGGAGGATGCGGAAGCCTGGTTCGTTGAAAAGGTACCACTAACAAAGACAAAAGGCGTTGATACACTTGCATTAAAGACCGGGGAGAGGCGCAGGGCTGGCTCACGTCCCCTCCCCCCTCTTTGCTGTGGCAGAGCGCCGAGCTCAGGAAGGAGATCAGCAGCAACACCGAGGAGCTTCAGTCCAGCAAGAGCGTGGTCACCGACCTGCGGCGCGTGCTTCAAACCCTGGAGATCGAGCTCCAGTCCCAGCTCGCCACGGTACGGCGCGCGCCAAAAGCCGCGGCTTCCTTTCGCCTTGCAAAGGAAATGTTGCATCCAAATTAGTAAGGCCATTGGCTGCCTTCCGCATTTCGGTCCCCTCCATTGTTACGTCTGTGCCATTTCCCTCCCCCGTGCAGAAGAAATCCCTGGACGACTCGCTGGCCGAAACCGAGGGCGACTACTGCAGCCAGCTGTCCCAGGTGCAGCAGCTCATCGGCAACGTGGAGGAGCAGCTGCGGCAAGTGCGCTGCGACGCCGAGCACCAGAGCGCCGACTACCAGCTGTTGCTGAACATCAAGGCCCATCTGGAGCTGGAGATCGAGACCTACCGCCGCCTGCTGGACGGAGAAGCCCAAGGGTGAATAGATAACCGAGGCTGAAAATAACCTCAATGGCTGACGGCCCGTGGACACTGATGCAGTTTGGGGGCAATAGAAGTGGGAAGGGTTCTTTAGCTGACAGAAAATAGCACATCTAGTAAAGACATGCCTTAGATTTGTTAAATGCTCTACATTTTGCAAAGTGTGGTCACCCGTTATCTTCCCTGATAAAAGTTAATAAAACGCTGGGATGAACAATGGCGTCGCAGACAGAGGCATCCTGCCGATGAGTATTAGAAAAATCCACCGTCAGAGTCCTGATGTTAATGCCCCGATGCTGAGAATGACATCAAACCACAGCCACGCAATCACCTCAGACCTACTGTAGCGAACTTTCCAAAAGTAATAACAGCCTGGACTAGTGGGAAGAATTCAGGACTGGAAATCAGGAAACCAGGTCTTCCATTAGTTGCCAGTTTGCTTCACTTTAAGAGCCCATTTTAGGCAGGGTTTGAAAGCAAAGGTACACTGCACCAGCTGATTGCTCTCAGGGTGCATCATTCAATCATTCTTAATCAAGAAATGTATAATACTTTCTCCAGTTGGCCATTTTTTAAGCTCAAATAGCAAATTCCTTATTCCCTCTCCTTCCAGAAAGCATCAGGTGATATCAGCTCCCTTGTTTCCTTTACAGTGACTGTTTGGATGAAAGTTCCTCTGTGACAGCCTCCAACTCTCAAGCCCCGTCAACTGATTCCTCCAAAGGTATGCAGATTCCCTAAGAAGCACTTGCAATAAGTCAGAATCACATCTGTTAATGACTAAAACTGTAAGATCTCATTGAATATTGCGGCGTTATTACTAATTTAAACTTAAAGTATATTTGTATTCAGAGCAAAGAAAAAATATTTATGCGTTCCTGCAGAAAAATGAGTAGGCTGTTCTGTGGTAAAACTTTTGGCAAGCTCAGGAAGGAAAAAAAAATCTACAAAGTATTATGAGAATCATAAACACTTTTTAAATTTTATTAAATAAAATGCATTTCGTTTAGAATGCAAAAGTCACCTTTGAAAGTTTAAATTTGATGGACTGTATCAGTCAATACCTAATTTAGAAGCTTAAGTTAAACAACCAATTTTAGATGAGTATTTGAAACACTAACTTTTGCCCTCTTTGTTCCATTTTTATCTTTAGACCCTACCAGAGCCCGAAAAATCAAGACAATTGTGCAGGAAGTGGTGAATGGTGAGGTGGTCTCCTCCCAAGTTCAGGAAATCGAAGAAATAATATAAAATCTCACAAGATCTGCCCCATGATTGTTTCCTTAGGAACAAGAAATTTACAAGTAGAAATTATTCCTTTTAGAGTAAGATGATACATTAGTTCAATCTCGATTTCTGTTTGTTTGATTTTCTTTGGATTCCCTATTCACTTTGAGCCTTTTTTGGCCTTCTGAAACAAAATTTAATTACAAAGAATTGTGGAAATGTTGGTCTTTATAACAAATCAAAATTGCCTCACATCTTTCTGGACCTAGAGTAGTCTTAATAAACTTTCTTCTAGTGACCTGGAACATATTTTTAATCACCGGACTTTGATCAAGTAGCATGTTTTTAAAAAGTTAATCTTAATAAAAGATGAATGGTAATAATGTGAAGTGTGTACCTCCTTGACTCCAACAATAGTGTCAAGGGCGTAGAGAGAGGTTTGTGAAATACTGGTTATTAGTATTAGATAAACACTGAGAGGACTCCCCTGGTGGCACAGTGGTTGAGGGTCTGCCTGCCAATGCAGGGGACACGGGTTTGTGTCCCGGTCCGGGAAGATCCCACATGCCACGGAGTGGCTAGGCCCGTGAGCCATGGCCACTGAGCCTGCGCGTCCGGAGCCTGTGCTCCGCAACGGGAGAGGCCACAACAGTGAGAGGCCCGCGTACCGCCAAAAAAAAAAAAAAAAAAAAAAAGATAAACACTGAGATAAAGATGTTGAAGTGGGAGATTAAGTTAAGAAGATTCTTTTAGAAGTTCTTTCCTTTTTACATCAGCCCATCAAGGTTACAAAAAAAAATTGTATTGTGCACTACACGGGATAACATTTGTCCTGTTCTTTTTCTAGCACTTTCTTTCATTCAATCAAGAAACACTAATGAACTCCCATAGTGTGCCCAACTCAAGCCTCGAAGGTGAATAAAGCTATGGTCCTTGGGCTTCCCCGGTGGCACAGTGGTTGAGAGTCCGCCTGCTGATGCAGGGGACATGGGTTCATGCCCCGGTCCAGGAGGATCCCACATGCCACGGAGCAGCTGGGCCTGTGAGCCATGGCCGCTGAGCCTGCCTGTCCGGAGCCTGTGCTCCGCAATGGGAGAGGCCGCAACAGTGAGAGGCCCACGTACAGAAAAAAAAAAAAAAAAAAAAAAAAAAAGATATGGTCCTTGCCTGGAGGAGTTCCCAATTGAGGGCAGAGATAGACATCTACTGGGAACAGTGATACAGTGAGATAGGGCGGATGGAAGTTCAAAGGACGCTTGGAGGAAGAAAAATTTGTGAGGAGGCAAGCAAATGCTTCATACAGAAACCAACCAGGCAGAGAAGGGAGAAAGGGAACAGAGGAAGCACATAAGAAAGGACACAGGGGCGTAAACAAACGCTGCTTTGATGGCCTTCCTCCTATTGGGCACCAGCAAGGCCCAGGGTGGGGTTTCTATTGGGGTGGGGTAGACCCACAAGTCAATAACAGATGTCATGTTCTGGGTTGGGGCAGAAGGTGGCCAAAGTCTAAGCCTGAGTAGACTGTGGTTCAATCTGGGTTGCCAAATTCAAAACCCTAAAAGGAGAACGAAAGCAAGATTTAACAATTAAGAGCCTGATCTCTGAAGCCAGACTGGGTTCAAATTCTGACCCTAATACTTAAGAGCAAGTAACTCAACCTCTTGCCTGCTTCTGTTTCCTGATCTTTAAAGTGGGCTGAGTTTGTGAAGATTAAGTGAGGTAACATACATAAAACAGTAGGAACGGTCCCCGGCACTTAGAAGTACTCGATATTTGTGTCCTATTATTATTTACTGTGTGTAACCAAAATGTTATGGAGAAACCAGGGGAACTGATGAGCAAGGAGCGTCAAAGGAGCAGAAAGGAGAGGAGAGGGTCAGGCAAACCTGGAGGCATTCCAGCACTGGGTGCAAAAGCCCACAGAAGATTATGATGTCATTTTCAGCTGACTCGCTTCCGTATGCAGCTTTCTGAAGTCACACTTCTTTTTAAATTTGCTAGTGATCTCAGATGCTCCATTCATCTTACTTTATTACGCACGGCAATTCAGCTCTCTGTCTAGACCTCACCTTCCAGAACTGACGCTAGGAGAACCTTACCTTTCAGACCTAAAGAGATTATCAAGGTCTTTTCCTGCACAAGCTCCACAGCCCCCAAGTAATAAATGATGCCACTTCCTGGTACTCAAAAGTGGCTGCAAATAGTTACTGCTTTAAACTGCATCCGTTTTCCTTACAACTACATCTGAATTGTGTGAAACTCCAAGGAGAAAGGGATTTTGCACATGTATAAAGTCGGTGGTCATCTCTTAGCTATTATCCTAGTTTCTCAGCCTTCCCTTCTTTTGGGAATATTTTCTCTACTGGGCTCCCAAAGGCATCACCTCACTGGAAGCTTTTTCTCGGACTCTTCTTTGTGACTTCTAAATGTTCACTTAATCCTATTGTCTTCTCTCTCTACACACGCTCCCTAGGCGGCCTCATCTAATCCCATGGCTTTAAAGTAACCATCTATGGATGGATGTTACCTAGACTCATTGTGGTGACCATTTCCCAATGTATACAAATATTAAATCATTACGTTGTATACCCAACACTATTAATATAATGGTATATGTCAATTATACCTCAATGAAATAAATAGATAAAGTAACCACTCCTTGTGGTAACCTCCAAGATGGTCCAATGAGCCTCACCTCCTGGTACTCATGTCCCTGAGCATTGTTCCCTTCCACAAGGAGTAAAGCAGACCTACTGAAGGAGTGACAGTGTGTGAATTCCAAGGTTAGGTCACAAAAGCATTTCTGTCTGGCTTGGCCTCTTGGATTTTGCTCATTCTGGGGGAAATTGGCTGCCCTTAAGTTATACTGTGGGAGAAAAATGTATTTTAAAAAAATCAGTGATTTCACAAAATTTCCCACTGAAGAACCAATAGCTAGCATCTCCTGGAATAGCCAGCAAGTTAAAACTCACAATCCTAAAAAAAAAAAAAAAAAAAAAAAAAACTCAAAATCCTATTCTGATAAAATCTTAGAATATTCTACAGTCTTCAGTTGGCAAAGGAAGCATTAGATTTCTTATTGTTTAAGTTCTCTTTACCCTACTCTCACTGCCAAGAAATGCAGTTAGCATAGAATCCTTATCATGAAAGTCTAGGCCTCATTCACTACACCACAAGCCCTAATTCAACACAGATGTAAAAGGTCCTTTCGGACTCAGCAATTAATGAATTGCAGAAATGAGAGGTCTCTCTTAAAGGAAAATAACTCATAAGAAAAAACCCAGGTACAGGATCAGAAAACAAAAGACAAGCATATCATTATGATTGTTTTAAAATCTAAAATTTTATTAACTTAAATTTTAACATTTATCTGCATTTACTGTGCGGGTAGCCTAGAGAAAGTTCTGGAAAATATTGTATATACTAAATTGTTAGAGTGGTTATCTCTTGGAAATTCATCAAGGTGTTTGAAGAATATTTTTTCTTTTGTACATTTTTTAAATGCTTACCAAACAGTATATGCAACTCTGACAATTAGAGGGAAAATGAATTTTAGTTATCCAGAACAAATGGATTTGCAAGTAGGTCACAGTAAAAAGGGAACCGTCTAGAAAACGATCACGCATTGCCAAAGCAGTCAAATCTTCAGGCTTTGTAAGAGTGCCACCTACTGGAATCTCAGGATATGAACCTTAAAAAAAGTTAACCCTGCTTTTGAAGCCACTTGAGATACGCTGGATACTACAAAATGGGTTTGGGATTTGTTTGTTTGTTTGTTTGTTTTAAGAAAGAGAGAAAGAAAAGAGAAGAAAAAAGCAAACCTGTTTAAAAGTATCAACTTAATAAATTAACACTTTCTTATTTAAATAAGTGGTATTAGTTTCCAGAAAGTCCACCAGTAAAGAGGCAAGTTCTATAAGGCATAAAGTAAAAAAGAAAGCTAGTAGTTATTTACAGTGTAGAGAACCAGACAGCCAGTCTGAACTACCTAGTCTTTTAAAAATATACTCAAACATCGAATGAAAAAAATGTATTCATATACCTAAGTAAATGGCTTTTTAATGGGGTAGTAAATGTTTCTTAAATCTTGGTACTGGATCTAAGATTAAAATGTCATTGTTTAATATTAGTATCATAAACTCAATATCAAACTAAAAACCATTAGTTTCCTAATTAAGTGTATCCTCTCCATCACTACAACTTTTTAATAAAAGCTATGGCTGCAACATTCAGCAACATATTTATAAAAGGATTTTTTTATGACCAGAATTCACAGTTGAAAAATAATCACCTGGTGAATGGATAAATTATGGTACATCCATATGATAGAATACAACCTACCCATAAATAAGGATGTACACAAAAACAACATGGATGAATTTCAAGACCATTATGCTGAACAAAAGAAGCTAGACACAAAAGAATATATAGTATATGATTCCATTTATAGGAAACTCTTGGGGGAAAAAAAATCTAATCCACAGTGACATAAAACAGATCAGTGGGGACTTCCCTGGTGGTCCAGTGGTTAAGAATCCGCCTTCTAATGAAGGGGACTGGGGTTCGATCCCTGGTGAGGAAGCTAAGATCCCACATGCCGGGGAGCAACTAAGCCTGCGAGCTCTGGAGCCCCTGTGCCATAACTAGAGAGAAGCCCGCCCACGCGCTCTGAAGCCAGTGCACCACAGCTAGAGAGAAGCCTGCAGGTCGCAATGAAAGATCTCGCATGCCACAACAAAGATCCACGTGCCACAACTAAGACCTGACCAGCCAAATTAAAAAATAAATTAAAAAAATAAAAAAAACAGATCAGTGGTGGTGGTCCAGTGGTAAAGGCTCCACACTTCCAATGCAGGGGGGAAGGTTTTGATCCCTGGTCCGGGAACTAAGATCTGCATGTCGCGTGGCCAAAAAAAAAAAAGAAAAAGAAAAAAAAAAACAGATCAGTGGTTGCCTGGTCTGAAATGGTTGGTGAAGTGGGGGTTAACCGGTTAACTAGGAAGTGTCACAAGAAAACATTTAAGATTAATGGAAATGTTCTGTATCTTGATTATGGTGATGGTATATCCATTAGTCAAAATTCTTCAAACTGTACAATTAAAACGAGTACCTTTTATTGCATGTAAATCATATTTCAAAGTTGATTTTTAAATAACAATAGTAATTTAATAGTCTGTCTTCATGACGATGCTGTGTTGAAAGCATGAAGAGGCCATGTAGGATAATCAATCATGTGCTAGGGCAGGTTTGCACCTGCTCTTAAGTGCTGATTGATAAATATTCAGGAATTTGGGCTTCCCTGGTGGCGCAGTAGTTGAGAGTCCACCTGCCGATGCAGGGGACACGGGTTCGTGCCCCGGTCCGGGAAGATCCCACATGCCGCGGAGCGGCTGGGCCCGTGAGCCATGGCCGCTGAGCCTGCGCGTCCGGAGCCTGCGCTCCGCAATGGGAGAGGCCACAACAGTGAGAGGCCCGCATACCGCAAAAAAAAAAAAAAAAAATTCAGGAATTTCCCAAGCTGGCTATTAAATCATTGGTAACTTGAAACTGGCCATGATGGGAATATCTACACTATGGGACTTGGGCTCTACTTATGTATTCCCCTAGAGAGCTGGTTTAAACCAGCACACGACGGAGCACAGTAGTTAAAAACACAGACGCTGAGGCTGATGCCTGGGTTCGGGTTCCAGCTCTGCCATTTTCCACTGGTTTTATTTACCCCTCTGTTCTTCAGTTCTTTGGTCTGTAAAAACCAAGGCAATAATAGTACCATGATTTTTACGAGGATTCAGTGAGTTAATTCACATTTCACAGAATAAGCACTAACTCAATGGTAGCTGTTATTATTATAGAGAGAAAAAACAAAGTTTCTCTACAACTAAAGAAATTAATTTGCAGATTTCCTCTCAGACCCCTAGACTTATTTATTCTTTTCCTTCTCTTCATGCAAACTCCCAAACAATTTCAATTTCAAAAAAGAAATGTACAATTTTCTTTTCCCCCTGAAATATGTCTCCTTAGCTGACTGCTAAGAGGTCAAATCTTCTCACAGGACATATTGGTGTAATAATATTTATCCTCCCTACATCGCAAGCTGTTGCGAGCCTCAAAAAGACCAATTTCTGTGAAAGAGCTTTGTAAGCTGAAATCATGTCAGAACTTTAAGATACTAATGTTAACGCCACTGCTCAGATTGAAGGGGAGGGTTCTACAAGTAAACAGATGGCATCGAAAACAGGTTGAGGCAAATCTTAGGACTTCTGGGGATTATCATTCACAATCTTCAGGGTTTTTTTTTTTTTTTTTTTTTGCTTTAACATGCGTGGTATAACTGTTAGCAAAATCCTGAGTAAGTGCAATGCTTTACACACATGCATTAGGTTGGAAAATTCAGAGTAAATATTTAAACTCTATAGAATGCAAACACAGGGCCACCAGGCCTTTTAGAAACCACTCTTGCACTCTGGTCTTCCTTCAAATTAAATTAACTGTGGATTTTTAGTTGCTAAAACATGCCATTGTTTATGTTTCACTATGCATATATTCTTAAAGAAATGCATTTTTTTTTCAAAATCATGAAAGCAGACTTGTAAATAAAACAGTCCATGCAGAGGCAATGGGGTCTAACAGATAGAAACCAGATGGTATTTCAGGCCTCATTCAGTGAGTTATTATTTTACTCAAAACAAGTTACTGGGGGCTTCCGTGGTGGCGCAGTGGTTGGGAGTCCGCCTGCCGATGCGGGGGACACGGGTTCGTGCCCCGGTCTGGGGGGATCCCACATGCCGCGGAGCGGCTGGGCCCGTGGGCCATGGCCGCTGGGCCTGCGCGTCCGGAGCCTGTCCTCCGCGGCGGGAGAGGCCACAGCAGTGAGAGGCCCGCGTAACGCATAAAAAAAAAAAAAAAAACAAGTTACTGAACTTGAGATGATTTACCTTCACAAAAAGACAATAACAATATCACATATAATCACGTTAGCCCAGCATTTGGAAATTCTCATGAAAAATACCATAAACACAGGGTATTGTGAACTTGGCTGGTCAGAATATATTCATTTTAGTTATCAGCTTGGAACCCATTTCCTAAAACTATATATACATGAAGTTTCTGCTGAGGAAAGTGTATCCATTTTGAAATATTTCATTTATTTGAAAATATCCTGGGATTTTTAAAAATCACCTAAGCCTGCAGTTTCACACTTCAAATGAACATAGCTGCAAATACAACTTTTTTTAACCAGTTGGAGTGTAATTTTAATTGTTTTAAACAACGCCCAGTTTGTATACTTATGGATACATGTGGGGCATCCCATATTCACTTATCTGTGTATTCATTAATTCAACAAATATTTACTTAGCACCATTTATAGATAAGTCTTTACATAGTCCAGTGAAAATGACCACAGTTTTTATGAATTAAGGTAATGCATGATAAGGTTTCATACATTATTTTTCTTTGTTGCATTGGTGCAAATGGAATAAAGTCATCATCATTTCTAATTGGCAAAAGTGATATTGCTCCCCACGTGGTATATGCTGATTATTTAACAGGTGTGAGAGGTTTAGTCAATTCCTTCTAGAAGATATGACACTTCCTCATTCATTTTCATGGGTTTGATAAGGTTTTTTTTTTTAAGATTTTTTTGATGTGGACCATTTTTTTAATTGAATTTGTTACCATATTGCTTCTGTTTTATGTTTTGTTTTTTTGGCCCCAAGGCATGTGGGATCTTAGCTCCCCAACCAGAGATCAAACCCGCACCCCCTGCATTGGGAGGCGAAGTCTTAACCACTGGACCTCCAGGGAAGTCCCTGGGTTTGATAAGTTTTAAAAGGAGCAATCCATACTCTTAAATATTTTGAGGGCATATTTTTAAAGTATGATCATCTTAAATATTTAGTTACATTTTATATTACATGTTTCATTAAGTAAAAGTAACTCCAAGGTGCTTTAAGATGTTTTCACTAAACACTCATTTTAAACAGCCTTATGTGCTGGTTCTGAATGACAGAGCAATTTTGATGTCAAACTTCCCTCTCTTACCTGATAAGTGACTGAATAGGCTGATAAAAAATAAGATAAATTTTCATCATTATTTTTAAAAAAAACAAACACATACAGTCAGCAACTAATCAAAAGATAATCCTGGAGCAAAAACTGCAGAATTAGGTCCAGAATTTTATGTAATACAGAATTCACTGGACAGTGGTGTTAGAGATAAAGCAAAACAATGACATTTAGTTTTCCTGTCTCAGGAGGCAGAGGCTGAGGGTAAGGAAAAGTCCTCCAAGGGGTGATGTGAGGGTGGGAGAGTTTGACTCAATTCCCCACTGAAGCCTTCAGTGGAATCTCTCCCTCTCCTACATGACTTGGCAGATGTTTTTACAGCTTGTAGAGATGGAAAGCACAAGGAGACCCGCATGTTAACCAGTGGGAAGATGAGAATCGCTCTAGGGGAAGGTAGGTCTCAGCAGGGAGGAGAACCCAGTGAACATTTCCTCATTATTGGCATTATCTGTCATCTCCAGGATGCACAGCAAACAGAGGAGATGATTTCTGAGGAGTTAAAGGACAATATAATATTGTAATTCCCACGATACCAAGCTAAAGCAGCAGGTTACACAATGATTTGTTGATCAGCTGCATTCTCCAACATATTGGCACCCTGAAAACTTAATCATATAAAACTACATCCCAAAAATGTGTAATGTGCATTATAAAACACTTGCTATATGCACATATATCCAGACATCTTATATCGTCATGATAACTTATCTCCGTTTAGGATGTTTTGGGTCATTTTAAGTTATCTTTGATATGGTGAGAAAAATCACCAAATAAGAAAGGACTATTTCAACAGACTTATGCATCTCAAACTGAACTTTAGCTAAACAATCCAAGTAAAGTTATTCCACCATCAGTGCTGGTCTAAAAATCCTTCAATTGTAGCTTTTCAACTAGGTCAGGCTCCATGTCTCCTAGATCCATCCATTTATTTATTCATTCATTCAACAAGTAAATATAGGGCATAGAAAACAGGTTGAGGAAAGCCTCAGGGCTCTTGGGGATCATCATTCATAATCTTAGGGGGTTTTTTCCTTTGACAAGCATAGTATAACTTATAGCAAAAACCTGAGTAAATGCAATGCTTTACACCCATGCAATAGATTGCAAAATTCAGAGTAAATATATAAAGCTTACAAAATGCAAAACACACGGCCATCAATGCACAGAGGCTCAGCAGTTGCCATCACATAGGAGACATTAAGAGGATGCTCTGAATATATTTAATTTGAATCTATTACTTTTGGTTATTTTTTCAAATGTATGAGTCACATGGAAATGAATCTCACTGAATTCTCCTTAAATATTAATAAAGGAATTATGCTGTCAGGGACTAAAACACCATTAAGAAGTTGTTTGCATTTGACTGAGAAATTCATTGGATTCTATTAATATTTTCAGAAAACTTTTAAGATACTTGACCCTCAATGGAGACATGAATGTTTTATCTAAAATACATAACTCCTTTTTTAAAATAAAATAAACCAGCCCACACAACTCTGTGGATATACTAAAAACTACTGAATTGTACACTTTAAATGGGTGAGGTTTATGGTATGTGAATTATATCTCAATAAAGTTATTAAAGTTTAAAAAATATATATGCAACTCCTGACTTGGCAATTTCGCAAGACGTACTGATACAAATCGTATTGCTCAGTACACTGTTGCTGATGACTCAGTAAAAAGTGATCTTCAGTTTCAATAAGCAGTCATTTAATACATGACTTTTTCTTAAGCAAATTAACCTGAGGACTTTTTCCCATCTATGTAAAGAGTACTAGGAGTTGTTTTCACAAAATAGAGTAACTTGATTTCTGTGAAGTCTTTTTTTTTTTTTTTTGCCGTACACGGGCCTCTCACTGTTGTGGCCTCTCCCGTTGCGGAGCACAGGCTCCGGACGCGCAGGCTCAGCGGCCATGGCTCACGGGCCCAGCCGCTCTGCGGCATGTGGGATCTTCCCGGACGGGGGCACGAACCCGTATCCCCTGCATCGGCAGGCGGACCCTCAACCACTGCGCCACCAGGGAAGCCCCTGTGAAGTCTTTATAAGGAAAAAAAATGTGTCCGTTAATGTTTATTTGTAGAAGCAAATGTTCATTTGTAGAAGCAACCTCAGAATCCTCGTATTCATCATTAGAGTATGGTTTGTGCACAGGCAATCAACTAACTATGGATACAAAGCAGTTCTCTTGAACCAACTGATAGAAGACTGGCTTTCCATGAAAAAAAAAATTAAGTCTAAAATCTTAATACTCCTGGCAATCTAGACCAAAATAGAACTTGTTCCTCCTTATTTAACCAAGGTGTTCTATCTAAAATAGTCTTTTCTTTCAATCGAACTAATATTTATTGGGCATTACGGAAACAACAGTGAGCAAACATACACATATATGCGAATAAACTTACCTTGAGGTATAAAGAGATGTACCTATGAGAGAAAGTGCAGATGAGGGACCAGAGAAGGTTGGAAAAGGGAGAGAATACACAGGGCTGGGGCATGAGGACCAGGGCCACTCTTTTGGCGGAAGAAGCATTTGAGCAGAGCCTAGATGAGTGCATAAAATCTCCATGTGTGGTGTTAAGTGGAAGTGGGTAGGCAGAAACAGGAGCAAAGAGCAACTCCCCTGGGATGCTTCCCCACAAGACTAAGAGGCCTTCTTCTGAGAACCCTATGTTCTTTGACCATGGTGGTCCGAACTTTATTTTTAGATGAGTTGATGTGCCTCATTCCTCTTCAAAGGCTGGACCATGTATTTTTGGCCAACCAGAAATAAATTCCCAGCACTAATGCAGGGTCTGGCAGAATGTAGGTGTGCCAAATACATGTTGGTTGAAGTGCTGCTTGGAAACATCACGCTCAGTTTACACATTGTCAAAAATGATTGAAAAACTCGTGGGAAAGTATTAGATAAGATCCAGTTAAAAACTATTAATCAGGGCTGCCCTGGTGGCCCAGCGGTTGAGAGTCCACCTGCCGATGCAGGGGACGCGGGTTCGTGCCCCGGTCCGGGAAGATCCCACATGCCGCGGAGCGGCTGGGCCCGTGAGCCATGGCCGCTGAGCCTGCGCGTCTGGAGCCTGTGCTCCGCGACGGGAGAGGCCACGACAGTGAGAGGCCCGTGTACCGCAAAAAAAAAAACACACAACTATTAAACAAGCCCATCATTTGGCACAGTTTAAAATAAAAGCATATGTTGATTGAATATTTCATTGGCACCAGTTATGCTGTCCTATCAGTATGGTCCCAGTTCATGAGTCTCTCGAAATTCTCTAAGCTGGAAGTAATAATATAGTGTATTTTAATCACTATATAACAGCAAGTGAGGACACAGGAAAACAGAAAAAAGCGATACTGCAAAGTGCGCACTGATCGATCTTTATCAGGAAGAATGTCCTCCTTAGCACCTAACAATCCAGAAGAAAAAAGCATCTACTGTCAGGGGAAGTTGCTTAGAGGGAAATAAAGATCCAACGTGTGTTATTCGATTTTGCAATAGCTCATGTTGTAATATACAAATGTAATTTTAATTGAAGGAGGAAGATAATTACAGCTTAGGAGCCAACTCGTTAATCAACACCACAAGCAAAACTAGCTGAGGGACAAGCCTTTGGTCCCACACCCAAGACAAGAGGGTGAACCCAAAAAGTGACTAAAACAAGTTTCTACTGAAGTATGTTCAAGGCACCTGAGCCATTCTGAAAGCAAGCCCTGAAACCAAGAGAAGAGGAGAATTTTGTTACTAATGATTAGTTATTAAGTTTAAATAATTTCTATCGAATTAATAGGAAAACAAGAAATTCCGCACTGCATTGTATCTCCAGAAGTAATATTATGCTGGAGGGTGATGCAGTGGAAAAGAACACAGTTAGCGTGCATTGCTTAAATGAGTAAATATATATCTATATTCCTTGAACTAATACTAGAGACAGAAAAAAAAGAGGCCAGATAAATCCTGCAAATTTGGAAGTGATCCAAGTTATGGCAACCTAGGTGATAACAGAAGTGTCATCTCGGGAACAACTGAATAAACTGGTGACCCTTTTGCTTAGAGAATAAAAGATTTAGAAGGACCAAGTATCCCTCTTCAAATATCTAAAAGACTCCAAAGCTAAGTTCCATGTGGCAAAATGCAAGCTATATTGTGTGGCAGATTTCAGTTCAATATAAAGACAAACTTTTTAGTAATTAGAGCAGCTCAGAAACTCAAAAGATGAACCATCCTTTAGGTCCTTTCCAGCTGACTTCTGTAATTTTGATGGCCAGAATCCCTAACAAGCCATCTAAACTAGACAGGGCAGAGTTTTACCTCACAAGGATCCAGTCTAGGCCACCGGTCGTGACTTCCTGCATTAATGTCATTAAGAAAAGTCCTAGAGTCAGTCTAGGGTTAGCAGCACAGAGCGTCACTACCACGAATACAGGACAGAAGAGTGGTAGCAAGCATGCTTTGTGCTTGTCATCTCTAATCTACACGTTTCCTAAAACTATTTTATCATCAGTTCTTGAGCCTATACAAGCTCTATATTCTTTACCAGCTAACTGTTGAAAGTAATGCTTACTGACAGTATTCCTAATGGAGGATATGGGAATACATGAGGCAGACAGAAGGCTACCCACAAGACTGATTATCAAGAGGGTTTTTTAAAAATATAGATAAGAATGACTTTGAAAAACTTTCTACAGCCTAGAATCGGTCCCTCTCAGCCTTTCATGTCCAGAAACTTGACTTTACCAGTATACCCAAAGGTGACCTGGCACTTGACGACAGACTGACAATGATTGTATTCATACAATACTAATGTATAGATTAGAATTCCAGTTTATTAGTTAACACTAAGGGACATCTCTTTCCAGATGTTCAAGATACACATCAGAAAGGTGTTCTTTCCTGATCACTCACTTTCCTGCTAAAGGCTTACTTTGTAGGATGAGTTAGGGATCATAAAGTTGCTGCATAAGCACAGATCCAAGCAGAGGTTTGAGGAACACTTCCCCCAGATCTTACTGAGGCTAGGTGAAACATCTTTGCCCCACACTAGGCAATTCCTCTCTAGTGGCTGCATCGTCCACATACCCAAATTTATCTCATCCCATTCCACAGTTGCTCTTTGCCACTAAAACTTCCAAGTCTAGCCACAGTTTCTGAATCCCAGAACTCACATTGCAAATGCCTATGGAATATCTATAGCTGGGTGTTGACAGGTGCTTCATCCCTAATCTTTGTTATCCTGGACTCATTATCTTTCCTACAAAACCTGCTCCTCCTTGGCTTTCCCATATTAGTTAGTGGCACTCCCCACAGTCCAAAACTGGAAACCTCTTGTCATTTAAGGTTTCCTCCCTCTCATTCATCAACCTGTAACTAGTCAATAGTCAAATGCCACCATTTCTATCTTCTAACTTCCCCTTCTTACCACCCCACTGCAACTTTCTTGAAGTTGTCATTGTTTCTTACACTCCCCACAGACCCTTGCAAATTCTCCTTTCTCATCTCCCTGCCTCCAGTTTCCCTCCAGTCCATACAGTACACTGCCAATAATGTTATCTTTCTAAAAATTAAGAGTATGTTCATCCGCTGGTTAGCAACCTTCAATGGTCCACCCCCTGACTATGGGACCAAGTCCAAATTCCTTAGAATGACATTAAAAATCCTTCCCCATCTGCCCCCAACCTATTTTTCCAGGCTTATCTCTTGGCACTCACTCATACAAATTTTATGCCCTAGCCAAACCAAACTTTTCACAGTTGTTCAAATATGTCATGCATGTTTACACCTCCTTTACATATGCTGGTCCCTCTGCCTAGAAAAATTTTTTCCCCACTCATTTTTTTAAGACACCATTCAAATGAATTTCCCTAAGTCCTCCAGAGGCTGGTTTCTCTTTTTGGGGTGCTTCATATAAATCTGTATTATTAAACTTTTCATCCTATTTTGCAATTATTTTTGTATTACCCCCTACCCTCTGCCCCCAAGATATGGCTTCCTTTAGAGCAAAGACCACATCTTACCTACCTTTGCATCTTCAGGACCCATGTAAAATTTCTGGTATATAAACCGTGGTCAACGCACAAAAGTGGGGAAATCGGAGCCAGGGCACTTCCCCTTCCTTCCAGGTGAGGAAGAAAGACCTACAGACAAAAACAAACAAAAAACCTTGTTACCCTCTTTCCTGATTCAGCTGATCTAATAGTCAAATTGTATTTATTGAAAGAATACAGAAAAGTCTTTTCTCCAAAATTTTCATCATCACACTGCCTGAAATTTCACTTAGATCAAAGGTACATTTTTAATGTAAATAGTTTTGGTGACTACTTCTCCACCTCTACCCACCTTTGTTGGTAAGTAACACCTTAGACTAACCAGATAGTTATCTTCTTAACACCTGTTCCCACAAAAGCTGAAAAGTTTCAGAAGGGAAGGAGAAGTTAGGGAAATGGAACCTATCAGGGGAGGACAAACTCAACTGGGATGCAGCTCTAGGGTACTGGGGAGCAACTTCAGAGCACAGGGTTACTAAGGGAGGTGGGAGAGGAAGAGGGCAGCAAAACAAAGGTCCAGATTCAATGATGGAAACTTCAGTAGGTTCTGCTTCTTCTATTCCTCCTCAGAGATGGGGAAACACCCTCTCTCACACTCAGCAAAAGCAGCCCCACTGCTGCACGCATGCTTGGCTCTTCAGGGGAAGAACTCATCTGCCATTGTTACTTAACTCATCTGCTGTTGTTACTTAACTCCTGCTGACTCTTGTAACCTAACTATTGTTCTCACCTACTGCCCTCATTACCCTGCCTTTCATTTAGTGAAAAGGCCAGGGACAGAGAGCTGAGCTGGTTTCTGTAGTCCCAAGACATAGGGTGTCATGGAGGATTAGATCTCCTCTTATTCTATTACCTGATCACAGCTGAGATTTTCTTTCTTCCTACCTTAACTGCAGCAGTGAGCAGGCTTTCTGAGAGGAAGATTGGAAGAAAGAAGCCCAGAAAGCTTCCATAGAGTGAATACAACATGTATCCAGAAACCTGTGTCAATACACCTTAAAGAAACCAAAGCCAAGGGCTGTTCATGAGGATGCCCCACTCATATTAAATGTGTGACTTTTGTTGTGGTTTCGGAAAACTAGCCGTACAGAGCACCCAAGTTCTTCCAGACCTGTTCTCCTGGCCTCTTTTGATTCTAGAAGCCATTGATATTCTTCTAGTAAATTCCTTTGTTTAAGGCAAACAGTCTGTTATGACTGCCATGACTGCCACTGTGAAGGCTACCTGGAGCATCCTGGAACAGTTGCTCAATTCCATCTCCACTCTCCCACCCATTATACATACGTCCACTTTTACCTCCACACTGGTAAGCACCTGCTTACACCTAGCACAATGCTAAGTATCAAGAAAGAAACATGAATAATATGGGGTCTCTACCTTCAAAGAGCTTACACCTTGATAAGTATTTATTAACCGTGGCATTGCAATTATTCATTTTCCTATTAACTTCCTGGAGGACAAAAAGTTTATACAAGTCCTACCATACTGCAGAGTCTGAGCAGGGAACAGCTTACACACTGGAATTAGGGGAAATCTAAAAGGGTTTAATAAAAGGACTATTTGCAAAAGTGTGGGCATGATGTAGGGAAACCACCGGGAGTAGCTTATGACCCCCACGTGCAGAGGGATGAAGGGAGGTGAGTTAGAAAGGGAAAGTTATATAAAAAGGGCCACCTTGAGAGGAGCTGTGCATTTTATGAAAGGCCACAGCCAACATGTAGGAGATGCCAGGGGAATAAACACCCCAAACTCATCCTCTTACCTCCCTCCAGTTTCCTGATTAGGTCCCCTCTGGGCAAAGATAATGAAGGACAGAGGGCAGCTACCCTCCTGGAGCAGAGAGCAGGATGGAGAAAGTTGGAAAGTGGATCTGGAGGTCAAATAGCTTTGTAGGGTCAGCACTCAATACTCACTTGCTGAGATTGGTTCAAGATGGCGGAGTAGAAGGATGTGCACTCACACCCTCTTGCAAGAGCACCAGAATCACAACTAACTGCTGAACAACCCTTGACAGAAAGACACTGGAACTCACCAAAAAAGATATCCCACAACCAAAGACAAAGGAGAATCCAAAATGAGACGGTCGTAGGGACATAATCACAATAAAATCAAATCCCATAACTGCTGGTGAGTGACTCACAAACTGGAGAACACTTATACCACAGACGTTCAGCCAGTAGAGTGAAGATTCTGAGCCCCATATCAGGTTTCCCAACCTGGGAATTGGGCAATGGGAGGAGGAATTCCTAGAGAATCAGACTTTGAAGGCTAGTGGGATTTGATTGCAGGACTTCGACAGGACTGGGGGAAACAGAGACTCCACTCTTGGAGGGCACACACAAGGCAGTGTGTGCACTGGGATCCAGGGGAAGGAGCAGTGACCCCATAGGAGACTGAACCAGACCTACCTGCTGGTGTTGGAGGGTCTCCTGCAGAGGCGGGGAGCGGGGGTTGCTGTGGCTCACTGTTGGGATGGGGACACTGGCAGTGGAAGTTCTGGGAAGTTCTCCTTGGAGTGAGCCCTCCTGGAGTCCGCAATTGACCCCACCAAACAGCCAGGTAGGCTGCAGTGCTGGGTCGCCTCAGGCCAAACAACCAATAGGGAGGGAACCCAGTTCCACCCATCAGCAGACAAGCAGATTAGAGTTTTACTGAGCTTTGCCTACCAGAGCAACACCCAGCTCTACCTACCACCAGTCCCTCTCATCAGGAAGCTTGCACAAGCCTCTTAGATAGCCTCATCCACCAGAAGGCAGACAGCAGAAGCAAAAAGAACTATAATCCTGCAGCCTGTGGAAGGAAAACCATATTCACAGAAAGATAGACAAAATGAAAAGGCAGAGGACTATGTACCAGATGAAGGAACAAGGTAAAATCCCAGAAAAACAACTAAATGAAGTGGAAATAGGCAACCTTTCAGAAAAAGAATTCAGAATAATGATAGTACAGATGATCCAGGACCTCAGAAAAAGAATGGAGGCAAAAATCAAGATGCAAGAAATGCTTAACAAAGACCTAGAAGAATTAAACAACAAACACCTAGAAGAATTAGAGAACAAACAAACAGAGATGAACAATACAATAACTGAAAAGAAAAATACGCTAGAAGAATCAATAGCAGAATGACTGAAGCAGAAGAACGGATAAGTGACCTGGAAGACAGAATGGTGGAATTCACTGCTGCAGAACAGAATAAGGAAAAAAGAAGGAAAAGAAATGAAGACAGCCTAAGAGACCTCTGGGACCACATTAAATGCACCAACATTTGCATTAAAGGGGTTCCAGAGAGAGAAAGGACCCAAGAAAATATTTAGAGATTATAGTTGAAAACTTCCCTAACATGGGAAAGGAAATAGCCACCTAAGTCCAGGAAGCACAGACAGTCCCAGGTAGGATAAACCCAAGGAGAAACATGCCAAAACACATAGTAATCAAACTGACAAAAATTAAAGACAAAGAAAAATTATTGAAAGCAAAAAGGGAAAAATGACAAATAACATACAAGGGAACTCCCATAAGGTTAACAGCTGATTTCTCAGCAGAAACTCTACAAGCCAGAAGGGAGTGGCATGACATATTTAAAGTGATGAAAGGGAAGAAATTACAACCAAGATTACTCTACCCGGCAAGGATCTCATTCAGATTTGATGGAGAAATCAAAAGCTTTACAGACAAGCAAAAACTAAGAGAATTCAGCACCACCAAACCAGCTCTACAACAAATGCTAAAGGAACTTCTCTAAGTGGGAAACACAAGAGAAGAAAAGGGTGTACAAAAAAACCCCATAACAATTAAGAAAATGGTTAATAGGAACATACATATCAACAATTACCTTAAATATGGATGGATTAAATGCTCCAACCAAAAGACACAGGCTCACTGAATGGATACAAAAGCAAGACCCATATATATGCTGTCTACAAGAGACCCACTTCAGACGTAGGGACGCATACAGACTGAAAGTGAGGGGATGGAAAAAGGTATTCCATGCAAATGGAAATCAAAAGAAAGCTGGAGTAGCAATACTCATATCAGATAAAACAGACTTTAAAATAAAGAATGTTACAAGAGACAAGGAAGGGCACTACATAATGATCAAGGGATCAATCCAAGAAGAAGATATAACAATTATAAATATATATGCACCCAACATAGGAACACCTCAATACATAAGGCAACTGCTAACAGCTATAAAAGAGGAAATCCACAGTAACACAATAATAGTGGGGGACTTTATAACACCTCACTTACACCAATGGACAGATCATCCAAACAGAAAATTAATAAGGAAACACAAGCTTTAAATGACACAACAGAGCAGATAGATTTAATTGATATTTATAGGACATTCCATCCAAAAACAGCAGATTACACTTTCTTCTCAAGTGCACACAGAACATTCTCCAGGATAGATCATATCTTGGGTCACAAACCAAGCCTTGGTAAATTTAAGAAAATTGAAATCATATTAAGCATGTTTTCCAACAACAACGCTATGAGATTGGAAATCAATTACAGGGAAAAAAACAAACACAAACACATGGAGGCTAAACAATACGTTACTAAATAACCAAGAGATCACTGAAGAAATCAAAGAGGAAATAAAAAAATACCTAGAGACAAATGACAACAAAAACACGATGATCCAAAACCTATGGGATGCGGCAAAAGCAGTTTTAGGAGGGGAGTTTATAGCAATACAAGCCTACCTCAAGAAACAAGAAAAATCTCAAATAAACAATCTAACCTTACACCTGTGGGAACTAGAGAAAGAAGAACAAACAAAACCCAAAGTTAGCAGAAGGAAAGAAATCATAAAGATCAGAGCAGAAGTAAATGAAAAAGAAACAAAGAAAACAATAGCAAAGATCAATAAAACTAAAAGGTGCTTCTTTGAGAAGATAAACAAAATTGATAAACCATTAGCCAGACTCATCAAGAAGAGGGAGAGGACTCATATCAATAAATTAGAAATGAAAAAGGAGAAGTTACAACAGACACTGCAGAAATACAAAGCATCCTAAGAGACAACTACAAGCAACTCTATGCCAATAAAATGGACAACCTGGAAGAAATGGACAAATTCTTAGAAAAGCACAACCTTCCAAGACTGAACCAGGAAGAAATAGAAAATATGAACAGACCAATCACAAGTAATGAAATTGAAACTGTGATTAAAAATCTTCCAAGAAACAAAATTCCAGGGCTAGATGGCTTCACAGGTGAATTGTATCAAATATTTAGAGAAGAGCTAAAACCTATCCTTCTCAAACTCTTCCAAAGAATTACGGAGGAAGGAACACGCCCCAACTCATTCTATGAGGCCACCATCACCCTGATACCAAAACCAGACAAAGATACTACAAAAAAAGAAAATTAAAGACCACTATCACTGATGAATATAGATGCAAAAATCCTCAACAAAATACTAGCAAACAGAATCCAACAACACATTAAAAGGATCATATAAAATGATCATGTAGGATTTATCCCAGGGATGCAAGGATTCTTCAATATATGCAAATCAATCAATGTGATACACCATATTAACAAATTGAAGAATAAAAACCATACAATCATCTCAATAGATGCAGAAAAGGCTTTTGACAAAATTCAACACGCATTTATGATAAAAAGTCTCTAGGAAGTGGGCATAGAGGGAACCTACCTCAAAATAATAAAAGCCATATATGACAAACCCACAGCAAACATCATTCTCAATGGTGAAAAACTGAAAGCATTGCCTCTAAGATCAGGACAAGACAAGGATGTCCACTCTCGCCACTATTATTCAACATAATATTGGAAGCCCTAGCCACAGTAATCAGAGAAGAAAAAGAGATAAAAGGAATAAAAACTGGAAAAGAAGAAGTAAAACTGCCACCATTTGCCGATGACATGATACTATACATAGATAATCCTAAAGATGCCACCAAAAAACTACTAGAACTAATCAGTGAATTTGGTAAATTAGCAGGATACAAAATTAATGCACAGAAAGCAGATGGCTGAGAAGCACATGAAAAGCTGCTCAACATCACTAATTATGGGAGGAATGCAAATCAAAACTACCATGAGGTATCACCTCACACCAGTTAGAATGGGCATCATCAGAAAATCTACAAACAACAAATGCTGGAGAGGGTGTGGAGAAAAGGGAACCCTCTTGCACTGTTGGTGGGAATATAAATTGATACAGTCACTATGGAGAACAGTATAGAGGTTCCTTAAAAAACTAAAAATAGAATAACCACGTGACCCACCAATCCCACTACTGGGCATATACCCAGAGAAAACCATAATTCAAAAAGACACATGCACCCCAATGTTCACTGCAGCACTATTTACAATAGCCAGGTCATGGAAGCAACCTAGATGCCCAGCGACAGACGAATGGATAAAGAAGATGTGGTACATATATACAATGGAATATTACTCAGCCATAAAAAGGAACAAAATTGGGTCATTTGTAGAGACGTGGACGGATCTAGACTGTCATACAGAGTCACGTAAGTCAGAAAGAGAAAAACAAATATCGTATATTAAGGCATACATGTGGAACCTAGAAAAATGTTACAGATGAACCTGTTTGCAGGGCAGAAATAGAGACACAGATGTAGAGAACAAACGTATGGACACCAAGGGGGGAAAGTGGTGGAGGGGTGGTGGTGGTGGGATGAATTGGGAGATTGGGATTGACATATATACACTAATATGTATAAAATAGATAACTAATGAGGACCTGCTGTATAAAAAATAAATAGAATAAAATTCAAAAACAATACCCATTTGCTGAATTAGATTATTATTACTATATGTCTGCAGACAATTTCTAGTTTCTCTTTTCTCATTTTATTGGTTCTCAAATTGCTATATTAGTGTTTTCATTGAGAGTTTTCGTGACACGTGCAAGTTTAATTCTCTTCTTCCTCTCTGCTACAGAAACAGATACATGCTAAAGACAACACTCCTGAATCTAAGTTCCCAACAATCAGTGTCTACTCTTGAAACCCTGATGAAAGCTGAGACTATTCTGTCTTTCCATGCATTTTCACCCCCTCCATCCTGTGCACCTAAATGTAACAAAAGCATGGGCTCTCGGGGCCATGGAAAGCTGACATAGAAAAGGCAGAACAATCCCCATGCTATGGGGATGGGGTGCAGTGGACTGAAGTGGAGATCCTAGCACAAGGAAAAAGGGTAGTGTAGAGCTTCCACTTAGGTCATTTGGGAATCTTAAGTAGATTGGGAGATAAGACAGGAAAAAGAAGTGGCAGAGAGAGAGTCTGAAGACGAGGAAACTTCCTGAAATTCAGAGCAGGCTCCAGGGACAGAAGTCTGAGAACTGGGCATGGAAGCAGGAAGAGATCTGTGTTTGGAATAAGCAATAAGAAAGTTCATGCCTTCTCTTCAGCCCACTCCCCCACATGCATTCAAAAAGAATGTTTAGCCTGAAAAGTTGCCCTTTTAAGTGGGCAACTGTGATTTCAACAGACTTCTGCCCAAAATAACTTCTCTTCTCCTCACCAATAACTGAAATTCCTATTACAAGGAACCATCTCTTATTTCACAACTGAAGAAAAAGTTCAAAATGCAAATGCTAGGGTGCCCGGAACAACACACAGTGAATAAGGTTGTATTTCTGTTCATGTAAATGAACAGTATCATATCTTTTCTTTAGACAGCAAAAAAAAAAAAAAAGTTAAAACACAAGATAGCTCATGGCTTCAGATGAAAGGCAGAGAGAGATTTCGACGTAGAGAAGAAAAGAGCAATGAAAGAAGAGAGTAGAAATGTCAATGACAAACTTTAACAACTCCCCAATTTCGTCCAAGGGCAACTCTGGACAGTTTGGGATATGCGTGAATATCTAGAATCAATGCATGCTCAGATGTCGAGCTTAGAAGGAACTTTGATCAAGAAGCATACATGACAGTTGTCAAAAATCAAGGGCCCATAATCGTCCCGTTAGAGTCCTTGGGACACACTTAGCATCCGATAAATATTTCTTGAGTGAATGTGTGGTATAATTAGGTATAATAGAGTTTCAGAGACCACTATGAGCTAAAGCAGGGGAGTAAGAGGGAAAACAAAGAGAGTGAACGAGCATTTGTTGAGTGCCTACTATGTGCCAGGCACTATTACTTGTTTCTTATTCATTTTCCCAATATCTTTTGGAAGTTTCACAGATAAGGAAACTGAGACTCAGAGAAGATGACTAATACTTATCCAAGCTGGAAAACAGTAAGCCAGGACTCAAACACATCTGTTTAACTGCAAGTATATGCACTTCTCCACATGGACTCCCTGGAAAGGGACTAGTAGTTGGCTTGAAAAGCTACATAGAAGAAGGCGGGGGTGGGGCAGGCGGAGTCAAGATGGGGGGCTAGGAGGATGCGGAATTCGCGTCTCTGCACAACTAGGGCACCTACGAGGCACCAGTGGGGGACCACGAACACCTAAGGGGACAGGGGGAACCCCCAGTGACCAGTAGGACGTGAGGCGTGGGGGGGGGGGGCCGTAAGGGGGGAGGAGAAGTGGAGGCAGGATGGGACCGGTGCCCCGGAGGCCGGCTGGGGGAGGGGAAGGAATCCCACTCCCAAAGGGGGAAATTGGGGGACCATTGGGAGGGCAGTGGATCAAAAGGGAGCTTGACCAGGTTTCCCCCACCCACGTGGGCGCCCAGAAGCCTGCTGAGATCCCAGGCCTGATCCTGTGCTCACCTAGGCCTCCTCCAGCCGCGCAGGTCCTGAGGAAGTGGGAGGGGGGGAAGGGGGAGCAAAAGTAAAGGCCGGACCTACAGGACCGGCACTCCTGAGGGGTGGCTGGGGGAGGCGGGGAGTTCCTACACCCAGCGGGACCCACCCACGGTTAGGGGTCCTGCGGGGACAGGGGAGACCCTGGGGGAGACCCTTGGGGGGGCGGTGGGCACAGAGGAAAGGAAAGGAACACAGCCAGTGCTTTCCCTGTCCACTTAGGCACTGTTGGGCTCCCGGGCCTAATCCTCTGCCCTCAGAGCCTCCCTCCTACCGTGCAGAGCCCAAGCCCCGCCCCTACACCCCTACTCAGGGCCCCACCCCTACACTCGGGGACCCCCTCGGAGACCCCCTCCAACCGCACTGGGCCTAAACCCCACCCACACCCCCTCACCCAGAGCCTTACCTCCAAACTCCTGTAAGAAATACATTTGTGCTTTTCATTAAAGAAGGATGTTTGCATTGTTTGAGTTTTACTTTTCTACCTGACCTTAAGATAACTATATATACTGAAAGGACCCACGCTGAATCTCAAGGCTCATTCTGGCCTGACTCACCAGTTTGACGCTGTGTATCCTTGAACAGTCCTTTTCTTCAGTTTCCTCATCTTTAAATAAGAGGAAGGAAACCTCTCTTCCTAATTCCCAGATTCATTGTAAGGTTCAAATAAGATAATATACAAGAAATCCCTTTGGAAGTTGTAAATCTTGATAGAAATGTAAGGAAATTTTGTCTTTATATTCATTGTGCTCTGGACTTTGAAGAGATAAATGTTGAGGTTTCTTCTTTTTTTTTTTTGCGGTACACGGGCCTCTCACCGCTGCGGCCTCTCCCATTGCGGAGCACAGGCTCCGGACGCGCAGGCTCCGCGGTCATGGCCCACGGGCCCAGCCGTTCCGCGGCATGTGGGAGGTTTCTTCTTAACAGGGGTGTAATAATTTCCAGCTGAGGGCCTGTGCGATGGAGGCCGAAGTCACCCCCAAGAAACACCCATTTGCAGGTGAGCGCTGCCCCCTGGTGGAAATAGAAAGGTGGGGCAGGTGCGGTTAACCACGTGGGATCGCCCGGGGTGACGCCTCCTGGAAAGGAGAAACCACTTAAACTTACGCGTTTAAAAAAAAAGATCTTCTTTCCTTTTTTGTCACACAGTGTTCCTTTGGAAATATTTTCTTTACATATGCAGAATGTAGACCTGTTACACCAATTACCTGTCTAATTATTGTTATTTACGGTTAATGATCAAGAATTGAAGAGAGTCAGGTTTTTAAATGTATTTTAATATCCTAATTCTTTGATATTTCAATTTTAATAATTCAATAACTTGATTAAAAGATAATTTTACAATCCATACAGCATTTTAAAATTGTTGGGCTTCCCTGGTGGCGCAGTGGTTGAGAGTCCGCCTGCCGATGCAGGGGACACGGGTTCGTGCCCCGGTCCGGGAAGATCCCACATGCCGCTGGATGGCTGGGCCCGTGAGCCATGGCCGCTGAGCCTGCGCGTCCGGAGCCTGTGCTCCACAACGGGAGAGGCCACAGCAGTGAGAGGCACGCGTACCACAAAAAAAAAAAAGGCTATAGAGGACCAGGAAATCAGGTAAACAAAAGCTGTGTTGAGCATTCGATGTTTATTTCTATATGTTTCAAGTGATGAGTTATTTCCTCTTTATGAATTTGATAAATTCTAACAATTCATATGTGTCATTTTACTTTTTTCTTTTTTTAATTGAAGTATAGTTGATTTCCAATGTTGTGTTAATTTCTGCTGTACAGCAGTGATTCCGTTATACACATATATACATTCTTTTTTTATATTCTTTTCCATTATGGTTTATCATAGGATATTGTATATAGTTCTCTGTGCTATACAATAGGACCTTGTTGTTTATCCATTCTGTATATAACAGCTGACATCTGCTAACCCCAACCTCCCAGTCCAGCCCTCCCCCAACCCCCTCCCCCTTGGCAACCATGAGTCTGTTCTCCAAGTCCATGATTCTGTTTCTGTTTCATAGGTAGATTCATTTGTGTCATCTTTTAGATTCCACATATAAGTGATATCATATAGTATTTGTCTTTCTTTTTCTGACTTACTTCACTTAGTATGATAAACTCTAGTTGCATCCATATTGCTGCAGTATACATGTCATTTTAGATTCATCTAAAGCCACCATGGTTAAAACAATTGTTGAAGAAATAGATCTTCATGGCAAAGTTCTCTCATCTAGAGTTCATGCTATGGGAAAGAAGTCCACCAAAGTCAACAATGTGAAGAGTGAACGAAGGGTGCCTTCCTGAGCCCAAAAAGGATGCCCCTAAATCAAAATATCAAATTGAAACTAGGTTCCTAAATAAGAGCCTTCTTATTTTTCTGCTTTTCTTCCAATGAACTAAAACAGATTATTTTTAGAATAGTAACATCTCTTTGGCTTTCTCTATGGTGGTATTTCAATAAAAGTTCTTCCTGTTGCAGGTCATCCTCACTGGTTCTGGTCAATCTTTGCATTTTAAATATACCCCCCAACAGAAGCTGAATTTGTTTTTAATTTCTTCTCTTTAATGCAATGGTCTTCACAAATTAGGAGTAAGTTTAACAGGCAAAAACTAGTTGGTGTCTTTTTCACACCTTTGTCAAATTTTAAACCTTCCTTCCTTCCTTCCTTCCTTCAATAAATACTTGTTGAGCATACACTGCACACCAACGATAAAAGAGTTAATAAAATCCAATCACTGAGTGCAACATACTCATAGAAGTGGAAGTAAGGAATTGAAGAATCAGAAATAAATGAAATAGAGACTAGAATGACAATAGAAAAGGTCAACAAAACTAAGAGTTGGTTTTTTGAAAAGATAAAATTGACAAATCTTTAGACTAACCAAGAAAAAAGAGAGAGGACTCAAATAAATAAAGCTATAAGTGAAAAAGGAGACATTACAATGGATGCCTGAAATACAAAGGGTCATAAGAAAATACTAGAACATTTAATATGCCAACAAACTGGATAATCTACAAGAAACAAATAAATTCCTAGAAACATACAACTAACCTAGACTGAATCATGAAAAAATAGAAAATCTGAATAGACCAATAATGAATGAGGCGATTGAATTGGTAATTATAATCTCAGCAAAGAAAAGCCCAGGACCAGGTGGTTGGACCCCTATCATACACTATACACAAAAATCAACTCAACGTGGATTAAAGACCTCAACATTAAGACCTGAAACTATAAAACTCAAAGAAAACAGGGGAAAGCTTCTTGACATTGGTCTTGGCAATGGTTTCTCAGATTTGGCACCAAAAGCAGCAGGCAATGAAGCTAAACATATATCCAGGACTTTTTAACCTAACTTCCAGGAAAAAAAATCAAAATAATGAAAAATGAGCACTTACTACATGCTAGGCTCTGTTCTAAGCATCTTTTAATTCTCACAACAATGCTGTGAGGTAGGTACTATTATCATCTTCTTTTTACAGATAAGAACACTGAGGCAGAGAGTGGTTGAGTAATATGCCCAAGGTCACACAGCTACTAACTGGAGTTGCTGGAATCCGAATCCAGGCAGTCTGGCTCAGATTCTGTGCGCTTAACCACAACATAATACTATGCTGGTGAGAACATCACGCTTCCACCTTCCAGCAAAAAAAAAAGGAATTTTAAAAAAAACTATTAAATACATTCTAACTCCAATCAGTCTGAAATTAAGCAGTCATCAGAGTCTCCTTCCCAAACAAACCAGGGAAGCCAGTTTGTGAGAGGTATTAGCACACCAGAACCCGATTCTCAGAAAAAACTAAGAATCTAGTGACAAAGCAAACCTCATTCATGTTCAAGAAATACACTTTTCTAAACTTGGCTAACAGAAATGTGGAATGTGAATTTTAAACAACAGCAAAAGACATCAAAGCTCATTGGAAACTAAACGTTAATAAATTTATCAGGGGAAAAATTAGCATCCAATCATTAGAATAAGATAATGTAAGGAAAAACTTTATCCTAAGATAACCAGACATTAACACTGCATAACAAAGTCTGCAAGTCAGTTATTTCTGAGTACCTACAATGTGCATGTTATATAATGAACGTTCTGATACCCAACAGATTCTCAAGAGATGGTAACGGTATGCAGCTGACTACATGTTTCTTATCATGAATAAAATAACCACTGTCGGGGAAGAAATATACAGACAGAAATGGCCTAGAGAATTTGTTAACTCTATCCCCACTTCCAAAAAGGACCAAAGCACGCCAAATTTTTGTAGTAATTGTTTGGAGGAAATCTATGATGAAAAAAATTCAAGAGATTTACCCTTATGAGTAAATAAATAACAATGTTTCATTGACATTAGTATCATACATTCCAGTCCTGCTTTGATATAGAAATGCTTTGTAATCCGCGTTGCCTCTTAACTTCACAGACAACTCATCTTCAGAATGGTTTTAATAATATATGCTTACCTTATTACACAAAAGATTATCAGTTAATTAGTATTTATAAAAGATCTAGAGATAAGTAGATTATGTCAATAATACTTTGCAGTCACATGATACCTCTTATCCAAGAAACTCAAGACTTACCAACTATTACACTGACAACATACTCTGTTTTTCTTGTTTTATTAGTGGGAAACATGGGCAAAAAGATTAAAATTTTGACCAAGTCACTTACAAAACTCAGTAGCAATCTCTGAATAGAACCTGAATCGCTTATCACATATTGTTCTGAACAGGTACCAATGGTCCGAATTACAGTTTTACGTTAATTATCTTTAAATATTTTTGATCAAAAAATATGGATTTTTATGGGTTCCGGTACACCAAATATTCCGTATCATTTAGAGACAATAATGTTGGAGGTTTTTCAAAGTATTTACTATCTACTACACTGAGAAATCTTATTCAGAAAAACTACTGTTTCGGGGATTCGCTGGTGGCGCAGTGGTTAAGAATCCACCTGCTAATGCAGGGGACACGGGTTCGAGCCCTGGTCCAGGAAGATCCCACATGCCACGGAGCAACTAAGCTCGCGTGCCACAACTACTGAAGCCTGCGGGCCTAGAGCCTGTGCTCTGCAACAGGAGAAGCCACTGCAATGAGAAGCCCACACACCACAACAAAGAGTAGCCCCCCCTCTCGCTGCAACTAGAGAAAGACCGCCTACAGCAACGAAGACCCAACGCAGCCAAAAATCAATTAATTAATTAATTTAATTTAATAAAGAAAAACTACTGCTTCAAAATTATCTGAACCCATAACCTGTTAACCAATCAACTTGTACCATTGTAAGTGATGGAGAACTGACCGGGTCTGACATGTCCACTTTATTATAATAATTTAGATAGTTAACATTTACAAAATGTTTGTGCCCTTCAGACTGTGTTATAGTCATTAATTATTGGAACCGCTCAACATTTATTTGAGACTATTCAACATTATTTTCATTTGCCCAACAGGGAAAAGAAGCACAACCAGATGGGATAACTTCCCAGGGGCATCAAAGCAAAAGAAGGAAGAGTCTGCTTACCAATGACAACTAATCTTCATTCTAGAGTTTGATAATTATTGGTTTTCTAGGTAGTGGTGAAAATACCCCTCTTTTTCATATATTTTACTCCCTCCTCACCAATATGAAGCTCACTTCTCAAAATAATTCATAATGTTTTAAATACATACATTTAAACTAAAAGACATTAAACAATATCTTTGAGGTAGAAAAATGAACAATTTAGAGACTCAGAAGTTAGTTGAATCGACATTCTGTTCCTGGACTAAACCAAGGAATCTCAATACAAATAATTTTCTGTCACTGCCACACACTCATTAATTTTAGTTAAATTGATTAGCAAAATTCTGCAGGACTTTTATTATTTGTTTTCTATTTTAAAAATCAATTAGAGAACTCCCACTACCAAAGGATCACTATATATTGAGAGTATCCGATTTTAATAAGAAAGAAAACACTCAATAATGCATGAAGATGGAATAAAGATACTCCATAAGTATTTTCAGGACAAAAGCAGTAGAAATTGTCCATTTGAATTATGAATGCTTTGCTATATAAGAGGGAAAAAAAACCTACAATCTATTCCAGAGGTCAAAAAGATGTACATTTACTCATAAATAATTTTGACGTTTGAAACTATGATTTGGTATTACTCCACCAGGCACATTTTTCATACAGAAAGATATCCTTGGGGCAGCTTTCCACCTACAGACTGGACACTATTAAAAATCACCCAATTATGAAAAACAACAGTTAGCATGCGGGTAATATTTTATGACAGATTGGCATAGTTTAGGCTGAAATAACCTATTGAATCCTATAAAAGGCCAATGGAGCTAACTTTCCATGGATGTTGTATTTTGGCTTTGCTCCTCTCTGAGAAAGGGTCGTTTGGCTGTGCCGTCACCATGTCTTTTCGACTTTCTAGTGGATCCAGGAGGCTCTGCTCGCAAGCTGGCACTGGTCAGCTGTCTGGTGGAAGAACAGGCTTCGGGGCTGGAAATGTGTGCAGTGGGCCAGGAGCAGGAAGCAGCCATTCTTGTCCTCTTGGGAGCATTTCTTCTGGAGGAGGTTTCTCTCATGGTGGTGGAGGGTTGGGAAGTGGCATCTGTGCTGGTTTTCTTGAAAATGAGCCTGGCCTCCTCTCTGGGAATGAAAAGGTGACCATGCAGAACCTCAGTGACCGCCTGGCATCCTACCTGGGCCATGTGTGTGCCCTGGAGGAGGCCGACGCCGACCTCGAGCAGGAGATCAAGGGCTGGTATGAGATACACGGGCCTGGTTCTGGCCAGGGACTTGCTCATGACTATAGTAGATATTTCTCAGTCATTGAAGATCTTAAAAGGGGGGTAAGAAAGATGGATACTTTTACTACAGACTTTGGGTGTGCATAACGTAGAAAAAGACATAATAGAAAACGCGCTTAGCAACTTTATGTGGCGTCGAATTTGCTCACTCTACATCCCCAGTGCTTAGCACACTGGCTGGCAATAAAAATTTGTAGAATTAATTAATGAAAAAGAAATTGTTTCCAAATAGATATAATTGCTTTGTTGATCTTATATTTAGCTCATACTTTTTGATCAAGAGTAATAAAAGTGTCTGTGATTGGAAAATCTTACACTTTGGCTCTTAAGCTCTGCAGAAAATCCAGATTTCTTTAATGTAGGAAAAAAATGATACTAAAATAGATGCTTGATGGGTTAAGAAGATAAGAATCACACTGAAATCTGGAGTCTCCCTTGACTTTGGGGACTTAACATTTCACACCATCTACCCTGTTTAGATTATTCCTGTGACCACCTGTAATGCCAGCATTGTTCTACAAAATGACAATGCCAAACTGACCACTGATGACTTCAGGCTGAAGTAGGTAGACATAAAGTAATGAATTATAATAAATGTAAAACTACTATGGAGTAAAGAACACAGCTTTTGCTTTAAAAACCAACGTGTTTTCATAAAGTCAGACTAGATCACTACATTAAATTAAATTAAATATGCCTTGATAAAAAGGTATCATAAATTTTAAACAGTATTTTTCTTCAACGGTTAAGTACACTGGATGCCAAAACTCAGCTCTGAAGAAACAACTCCTCCAAAATAGTATTCATAAATCAGTAGGTATTCCAAAGTGTTTCATCGCTTTGCTGTCCCCCATAAGCTCCAGGAGTGTGTACTGAACATCGATATCTTCCAGTACATGAAATGTCTGGAAAAGTTGTGCTTTCGACCTGCCGACTATTGCAATTCTCAAGCTCTTTAACAACCTCACAGGTATGAAAATGAGCTTACTCTGTGCCAGAGCATTGAGACTGACATCAACGGTCTTCACAGAGTTATGGGTGAGCTGACCCTTTGTACGAGCAACCTGAAGATACAGGGCGAAGCGCTCAAGGAGGAATTGACATACTTCCAAAAAAGTCACGAGGAGGTAAGGAACCCTGCAGAGTGCCTCCCTATGGTATCTGATTTCCTTCCTCAAGTCCGTTGTGTGGATCTCAATCAAAAGTCTACCTTGAGGGCTTCCCTGGTGGCGCAGTGGTTGAGAATCTGCCTGCTAATGCAGGGGACGTGGGTTCGAGCCCTGGTCTGGGAGGATCCCACATGCCGCGGAGCAACTAGGCCCGTGAGCCACAACCACTGAGCCTGCGCGTCTGGAGCCTGTGCTCCGCAACAAGAGGGGCCGCGATAGTGAGAGGCCCGCGCACCGCGATGAAGAGTGGCCCCCACTCTCTGCAACTAGAGAAAGCCCTCGCACAGAAACGAAGACCCAAGACAGCCAAAAATAAATAAATAAATACATAAATAAAATTTCCTGACCGTCGCTCATAAGCATTTACTTACACTCTAATACTTAGGCCAAAGGGTCGAAAACCACAGAAGTGTTGTAGAAATGCAAGCATGAATAGCAGAAGAGATTAGACAAGAAAATGATTTCTTATTTAAAGAGGCAAAAAGTCTTGAATCTGATGAGTCATTAGAACAAACTTGAAAAACGACACGATGCCAATTAGGGATAGTGGTGTAGCTGTAAGTATACGTTTCCATGGTGATAAACACTCCTACAGTTAAGGCAGTGTCATGATGTAATGACTGGGATCTACAACAGCAGGCTTTTCCCAGGTGAAAAGCATACCATCTGGAACCTCAGTTATCAGAATACAGCTGCTGATTCGAAAATCAAAATCCATAGAGATTTGGTCCAGCCAGAGATTACAGCGAATATTCAGTAATTGAAGAATTAATGAGTCAAGCAAGAAACCTATACTCCTCAACCTCTTTCCTATAGGTAATGGTTTTGTGGGATTTTTAAAATAAAACCTAATGCATCGCAACATATACATAATCTTGCCTTCTATTTTTTCGGTAACTGCTGCTAGTGATCAAAGTTTGGGAGCTATTTTTAAATGGTCAGCGACATAGTGGTTATCGATCACCTCAACTTGTCATTAAAAACAAAAGCAGTCTTCTGTTCAAAAGGGGGTTGAATCCCAAGAGTTGTTTATAAACTTTTCTATGTAACAAACATATTTCACACTTACCATATGTCACGTATTATTCATGGTCCTTTACGAATATAATTTGTTGAATCCTTATGACAACTCTATGAAGTAGGAACTAATGTCTTCATTTTACAGATGAAGAAACACCAAGGCACACAGATGTTCAGTAATTTTCTCAACATCACACCGCTGATAAGTAGCGATAATAACTGGGGAGGTGGAAGTGCAAAAATGTGGCTCCAGGATTCTTTAGGCTCCATGCCATGCTGACCTTTGGGAACTTGAATATATTTTCTTAGAAACAATGTTATAAATAGCTATAAAATTCCACACTAGCTTATGTTAACCACATGTAGCTGACCTGAAATTCTGCAGATCTGTTGATGTACTATCCCTGGTTCCCAGAACAGTATCAATCAGAGTAAGTGCTCCATAAATGTTTGTTGAATTTAATATAGAAAGGACATACCACAAATGACATTGGCACTCTAGAATGACTTGGAGCGCCCGACAGCAGGAACGTAGGTGTTCTCCTCTCCAGCATTGCCCACGTTGGCCCCGACAGCTTTATGGTGGAAAGGAATTTGGACTAATGGGCCTTATGGAGGTGGCCAAGTCTTTGGCAGCAGGTGACAGATGGGGTCTTGGTTTTAGCAGCAGGGCAGCAGCTCAAAACTTCAGCAGCAACACTAGAGAGAGAATCTGGTTTCTACCGCTGGGTAGAAGGATATAATAGAAGTCTGTGACAGAAGGTGGTGTGAGGTACGTAGTGGGATGGCAAGGTGAGCTGAAAGGACCATGCTACACGGAGACTGGGTCTCTAACTAGGGCAGCTGTTTGTAAGCAAGGGAAGATGATAAATAAGCCATCAGCAACCAAGAGTCTACAACTAGGTCAACTATGGAGACAGTAAATAATCTCTATTGTTTCTTAGTAAAAAAGAGAAAAAAAAAGTGAATTATTTTTCTGACACTTTCTCAACATTGTGAAAGTTACATAGGAGAAGACTTGCTGTGATCATATAAAACACAACAAAAATTATTCACAAGTTCTTTGAGATTAGGGACTGTGACTTGTCAGTTTTATTCCCAAGATCTAGCAGAGTATTTTTTGCAAGATGTTTAATTAATAATTGATAAAAATTGACTTATTACTGGTATATAAAATATAAGCTAATAATAGAATAATAAATGATAAAATAAAATAATAAGATAAATAATAGAATGATAAATTATAGAATTATAAATAGAAATTAGGTAATAGAATAAACAAACAGAATAATTGATAAATAAATATAACAAATTGAATAATAAATCATAGACTAATAAGCAAATACAATCATAAGTGAATAGAGTAATAGGTGAATGGTAAGTGAATGAAGCAATAGCACGAACTATTATATTATATTCTGAATATATATATTCAGAATATATATATTATATATATTCTGATTATATTAATCAGAAACAATGCAATGAATTTGAAATAATCATATTACCTTGTTATACAATATATAATGTGAGCAATTAAGAAAGCAGTTATTAAACTTATCCTTTCCCCAAAATAACTTATTCCGAAGCTATCAAAATTCCCAAATCTCATTTTGAAAATCTTATGGCGCAGCAGGAAGACATGACTCCAGTTTATTCAGACAGACATTTTGCTCCCACTTCCTTTTGGAACACAACATCAAAATTACAAAGCAATGTGATGGGGAATATTCTTTATCTTATGAATAAATAAGCAAATTAAAATACAGATGCCTTGGAGCTTTATTTAAGCCATACCACTAACTGCTTTTAAATCTTCAATCATCACTCTGGGTCTTAATTTTTTAATTTTAAAAGAAATAAATTGGTCTAAATTATTATGCATTCTTCATCCCTTTCTAAGTGCTAGAGAATTATTCAAAACTTGCCTAAAGTCTTTGGACTAGAGAGCAGAAAGTGCATATAATTTAATAGAAAACACTTTAGAAATATTCTTATTTGGGGGCTTCCTTGGGGGCTTCCTTGGGGGCTTCCCTGGTGGCGCAGTGGTTGAGAGTCCGCCTGCCAATGCAGGGGACACGGGTTCGCGCCCCGCTCCAGGAGGATCCCATGTGCCGAGGAGCGGCTGGGCCTGTGAGCCATGGCCGCTGAGCCTGCGCGTCCAGAGCCTGTGCTCCACAATGGGAGAGGCCACAACAGTGAGAAGCCCGCGTACCGCAAAAAAAAAAAAAAAAAACCTTTTAAACCTTAATAGAATATGGTAAAAATCCACCCCAACGCAAGGAGGCATCCAAGCATCTAGCCAGTCAGGCAACTACAGATTTGGGCTGTGCCATTTAAATCCTCTGCCAGCTGCAGTTTGGCGCCACCTGCTGGCAGCTGTCTTCTATGTCTAAAACCAGGAGAGAATTCAGGGACCAGCTGACTTCCAAGAAAGCAGCAGTTCCAGGAATCCGCAGCCTGTTTAGCTGGCCTGACTGACTCATCCTCAACTTCCCCATTCCTGAAACTCCCCTTCCCTAACCACCACCCCCTAGCCCTGCCTGTCCACCAGCCATATAGCCGTTCCTCACCCCAGAAAATTACAAGCTTTAGCCCACCTTCTTGGGGGCTGGATGCAGAGTGAGCACCGACACCCAATCACGTTATGTCTAAAATTTTCAGCAATGCCACATGGTAGCAGGGGTTTCCACGGTACTTATATATGGCTGTTCAAGGACTGATGTCCCCAGTATATAAATTCATGAACAGATCTATGGGTACATGATACACATAAGTACTTCACGAAGTATGAATGGCCAACAAACATTAAAAAGTGCCCAATGCCCAGCATCTCTAGTAATCAAAGAAAGGCATCAAAACAGGTCCAGTTTGTTTAATGATAATATTCATTTTAGCAAGGGTGTAGACAAAAGGCACTAATACATTGCTGGATGGAATGTATCAATAAATTAACAAAAACTTCATGAGAACAACTCAGCAACAGGTATCAAAAGCCTTTAAGAGAAGAATATACCAGCAACTCCACTTCTAGGAATTTATTCTTAAATAATCAGTTATTTATTATGTGTCCATTCCTCCTAGCAGTGTTTATCACAGTGAAAAATTAAGCATAATAAAATATCCAACGATGAAGAATCAACAGACTGTTAGAAAACACCCATCAAAGTCCATCAGAGGAGTCTCATGCAGCCATTAAGAATGTTCAGCTTCATGTATTGACCTGAAAAGATGTCAGTCATCAATTGAGAAATGAAAAGTAGAGTTTCAAGACAATAAATACAGTGTCATCTACTTGTACAAGAAAAATAATTGTATGCAAATTATATACATGCTTATTAAAAATTTGAAACAATATACATATAAATGTTAACAGTGACTATTCATGGGTAGTGGAAATACGAGTGATGTTTATTCCAGCTACATGTTTATATACATTTTCTAATTTTTCTGAAATAAATATGTACTACTGGTAAAATTTTTATATCTTCAACGAAAAACCATCTGTACATTTAAATGTTTTTTCAATGTTCCTTTTTTTCATTTTTAAGAAAAAAACTAAAAGAGTAGCCAAGCGGTAAGAAATGTGGTAGAAACTTTTAAGAACAATTAAGAAAGAAGAAGTGCATGGGTAAGAGAAGCTGGTAAATTAGGAATTTGTGAGTGGGGCGAGAAAAGCATTCTAGAAGAAGCAGGGTTTGAACTGTGGTAAAATGTGGATACATGGGAAGAAGAGAACAGGGCATGGTTTGGGTCCTTGGCTCCAGGACTAATCACGTCAAAGGGCTTCTAGAAATACCCAGTCACCTACCGTGAAGAGGTGACGGGTTAGTACATAAACATCATCCATTTGCCCTTTTTAGAAATACTTGTGTCCACTCTGCACCCAGAAGGGCAATGGTAGGCCCTGGACTTGCTGTTGACGCCACTGGGGAAGGATGCTAGGCTTACCAGGTACCCTTCAACCAAGGATTCCCGGACACCTGGTTTCTCTGTCTCCCTCCAGGGCACAGGCATCGAAGAAGAACAGCTGCATGCTGGGAACTGTTTCTCACTCATCTAGTCATCAGAGCTGAATATTGTTCCTTTTCTCCCTTCCTGAAAAGCTCTGGCTTCTGAACCAGCATTCCCATGGGTTCCCTCCACAAAACAGTAACCATACAGGCTGGCCCCCTGGGCCCTAAGCCCACAGCCAACCCTCCCAAGCCTGGCCCAGATCTACAGCCTCTCTATTCAGACTTGTCCTGTGAGCCCTTCCCATCCGAGGCCACAGATCTGCAATGGTTTCTCAACAGCTCTGTTCTCCGGGGGTCAGCCTTGTGCCCCGGGGCCAGTGCAGGTAGACTGTCTACCTGAGCCTTACCCAGTCTCTGTGCCTGGGATGAGCCTTGGTGGGATGGGTCTGATGAGCACGGAGATCACTCATGGGCAAATAACAGTTTGGCTAAGTACTAGAAAGATCTCCAAAGTGTGTTCCATTAACTTGTACATGGAATTCTGAACCCATAGTTATGTCTCCTTTCCCATTTCCCATTTCTAATCTTTCTAATTTTTTTTCTAATCTTATACATTTTGAATCTCTCTCTCTTTTCCTTAACCAGGGTCACAAAGAGGTCATCTATTTTAATGGTCTCTTTAAAGAACCGGTTTTTGAGCGTCTGTATGTATTTGTTACTTTCTATCTCAATGATGTCAGCTCTTATTTTTATTAATTTATTTTTCATCCATTTGATCTTGTTGTTCTTTAAAAAATTTGTAGTAAGTTTCTTCATTATTAGTCTCTCTTTAATAATGCAGCCATGTGAGGCTATAAATTTTCCTCTATAATTTCAGCTATAACCCAAAAGTCCAGGTACAAAGTTTTCTTCTTTTCATTACTTTCAAGTTGGTTTGTAACATCAGCTTTGATTTCCTTTGGTCCAAGAGTTATTTAGGAGAATGTATCTGCATTTACAAATTAAGGTTGTTCGGGTTGTCTTTTTATTATTGAATTCTTATTGTGTCAAATAAAAACAATTAAGGAGGACTTTCGTTAGAAAGACTCTTGCAATGGGGAGATTGCTGTGATCTCAGAAATCTGCAAGTTTGTCAAAATCATACAGAAAAAGGGTTTTTGTTTTTTTGTGTGTGTGGTACGCGGGCCTTTCACCGCTGTGGCCTCTCCCATTGCAGAGCACAGGCTCCGGATGCGCAGGCTCCGGATGCGCAGGCTCAGCGGCCACGGCTCACGGGCCCAGCCGCTCCGCGGCATGTGGGATCTTCCCGGACCGGGGCACGAACCCGTGTCCCCTGCATCGGCAGGCGGACTCTCAACCACTGCGCCACCAGGGAAGCCCAAGGGGTTTTCTTTTATAGAGTAAAAGAGGAGGCAGGCAGAGATAAGCAGAATCTTTGGAGAGGAAGCAGGGCAAGCTAGGAGGAATGACCACTGAGGTCTGACAGGAAGAGGGTCTCTCTGTGGTCAGATGATTCCCAGGAGAAGCTGATAAGGGGGCATGTCCCACCTTTTGTGTGTGTGTGTGCTCGCTCAAGCCTGAGGGCAAGCAGATCAAGGGCCTGCGCAGAAGAGAGAAGACAGACCAAACAAGGTCAAGACAAAGCAGAGAGTAAGAAACGGGCTACTGTGAGTACTTAGTCAATTGTAACTCCGATTGGAAGGTTGCCTTGGAAGAATTCCTCGGCAAGCCCCCCTTCCTCAGTCAGCTATCTTTATCAGGTTTCCTCTCGGAATGGACATGTACAGGCCAGTTAAGGAGGACCTGTAACTGCTAACCTCTAATTTGGCACGATTTCTACCAAATAAGCATCAGTCTACCCAGTTCTTAAGTACAAGTGCTGAACTTCTGCAGCTTACGGGCTAGTAAAGGAAATCTCTCCTGACTGTAATATAAAACACTTCGTAAATCTGACCAGAAAGTGGTGCACTTAGTAACCGAATTGCTACATATTAGAGCTCGAAGGGAACCTGAGAATTATAGAGTCCGATATCATAGTTTTCCAGATCAGGAGACTGTGACCTCATCTAGAGACACCCAAGATGTTGGAATTTGAGAACAATATTTATAAAGTGTCATAGTCCTGATGGCTGAGGACAGAGGACATGAACAGGTGAAGGTTTTCCCTGAGCCTATGAGATAAAATACCATCCCATTCCTTCCTATAAAATTATTCTTTTACCACTGGGACTCCTTGACCAAAAGTTTGTAGCCTCTCTGTGATCAGAAGGTCAGATCTGAGGGGTCAACCTCAGAGAGACAGAGGGGAGAATGCCCAGAGGATTGACTTAGCAATGGCAGGAGCCACGGGGGGCTGGGTCTTGCCGCTCACATTACCATCTGGGTTATAGATGTCTGTGCGTTCTCTGAATAGAAGCTATCGTCTACCTGGTGTGAAGAAAGGTCCAAAAGGACCTCTCAAGCAAAAAAGAAGTCCCTGTGCTTACTTCAATCTGTCTTAACTCTCCAACCCTACAAAGTCACTTGCCCATTCTCTTAACTCTCCATAAACTGGCTAAATGATCTTCAGGAAAATTTAAAAACTGAGCTGCATAAAGGGATTCTAGAGCATTCAAGCGCGACAAGCACAAAGCTAAGTCGTTTTCTCTTAGAACAAACTTTGGCAAAATGGTGCCAAACGGATGCCGGTGGGGAAGAGGAAGGCTTCAAACAGACACGCTTAACGGAAGCTATTAAGGGAAGATTGGAAAAGGTGACAGGGAACGAATTCAGGAAGGGAGAGGAAGGCGTGAAGGAAGAGAAACAGTCACAGCATGGGTGGATTTCTGCTCTATTTTTGTAGGTGTTTGTAACTTCTTTGGTGTCTGACAAGAACGCTGGGTTGAAATCGATTTAGGGATGGTGCCAGATCCAGCTGGAGTGTCCTTTCAGGATACTTATTGTTGCAATTTTTGTTTCTTCCAAGTAGTTGAGCCTAGGGGCGCTCACAGTGGCCACCACCAGGACACTGACCTGAACAACGATTCCCTACAGGGGAGGCCCCGGCTCATTCTGGCAGGTCCTTCCCTGCCCTTTCCCCAAACAACACCTCCCCCCACCAACACACACACACACACACACACACCCTGAATTACAAACCCAGAAGGTGGAGAAATAAAGACTTAGAAGGCAGAACACATGGTAAAGGACAAAAGTGATCAAAGTACTCGTGAAGCAGGTCAAGCCGTGCTGTTTTTCATCCTTTCATTCAGTGAATATTTATTATCTCTCTACAATATGTGGCATATTACAAAGAGGCTGTGCACACATCAGCTGGGAGCTTTTCCCTTTTCCGTACTGTCTGCCACAAAAATTTCTGCCTACACTCCACAAATACGCTGTGCCCACCTCCTTCCCTTAGCTATTCTGATCTTGTGCTTTTATTTGAAAGACTCATAACAGAATATTTTCTGGAGTGAACAGAAGGCAGAAGCCCTGAGTTCATTCTATTCTTAACTTGAAAGACTCATCAGGGGCAACATGCCATACCTTTCGTTATTTGGTTTTCCTCCTAATCTAAAAACATGCAGTTTATTCCTCTGTAATCTTTTAAAATGCAAATCTATCTCACCAAAAACAATGCTGTTGGTTACTATTTGCAAATCATTCTGCACTTATAAAAATCATGTTCTATAGTGAAGTGTAGTTTATATGATTCTTTACAGGTAAAAATAAATGAATAAATAAACCGCTAATCACAAAGTATTCAAACCTACATGTAACTGAAGGCAGAGCATTGAACTGGGAGCCTGGACATCTGGGGTTCAGTCCACTGCTTCTAAACGATTATGTATTCAACAACCACTGGATGCCAGGCACTGAAGCCAGCATTTCTGAACATTCTGTTTCACTGGAGCCTCACCAGATTCTTGAAGATTTCATTTTACAGATGAAAGAAATGCCGAGAACTCATTTGTGATCTTTGGCAAATCATTATTTCAAATAGAGTGCGTATTAAATTCGGGGATGTCTCGGAACAATGGAGACTAATGTTTATACAAAAATTGCTAACACTTCAGGCAAGAAGAAAACTTTATTTACATATGTGATTAAAATTCTTTAATCCACAAAATGCCAACATTCTAGACAGTTCGCAAATCACTCAAGATTAGTCTGTTGGATTGATTCACCATTTAAAAGAAAAGGCACATAGATACAGAAAGCATAAAAATGCATTTAAGGAAATACAAACGGAAGGAACTCCTATGGATTTATGTCTACATTTATTTACACACCGCCTCATTAGGCAAAGAATTTGAGGCAGTAATGGCTATTTTATTCATTAAATACCCTTCCCAGCGGTCATCTCCAAAGTATAGACTAAAAGAATAATGTCAGAGAAGTATCTCAGAATAACTTAATTTTTAAGCTGAATTTTAAATACCAAAAAGACATAGATACCAGCATTAAAAATTGTATTAAGAAGAAAGCTAAAAAATAGGAAACAAGACAGAATACCTGACATCACAAGCTTCCTCAGTTGTGACCCAAATGTCCAAATATCCCAAAACATAAGGTATATAAAGCTTCCAAACTGAAACTGCCACAACTCAGAAGACAACTAAAGAAAAATTCCACAAACCTCAGACAAAATTCAGAGGCCAAAGATACTGCTAAGTTTTGTCTTTTCTCATTCTTTCCACCTAAAGCTCTTTCTACCCAGGATCTCAAATTTCTAAGTTTCATCAAATTTTTCACTTAGTTATTCCTTTCTTTAAACCTTTTAGCCAAATGCCAACCTTTTTGAAAGTGGAAAGATTACATTTCATTATTTTAAGAGGGAGGAAAAGAAAGATGTTTTTCCTCCCATCTCTAATATTCGCATATAATTTAGCCATTAGTGTTTAGACTTCTTCGGTTTCATAGCTTTGGGGAGGGGTGAGGCAAGATGACCAACATACTGTAATTGGTGGTGCATTTTTTAACCTACCTTAGAAGGATATGAGAATTACTCCCAGCTTAACGATTTCAAGCTTGGGAAACACCTTGTACCCCTCGAAGCAGTGGCACGCTAAATGTAAGAACAGTCACACACCACTACTGCAAAAACAATGTGGTAGAACCTAAAAGCTAAGAACTTAAAGAGTTACACAGTAAAAGGAATGATCACTATTTCATGAGGTGTCCCCATCAAAGGCAGTCTAAGGAAAATTAAAAGAAGGCAGAGCACTGGATAACAAATGATTGAATATAAAGATTCAAGCAAGCACATAGTTTAACAAGCCTGCCAAGATAAGCAAGAAAGTTGTCAATAAACAAAAGTCAGCGACTTGAGCCTAAAGCTCAGAAGGCCAAGAAATATTTTTGGAAGCATCTATACTTTAAAAACAAAACAAAACAAAAACACTTTTTAAAAATTGTGGTTAAATGCACATAACATAAAATTTACCATCCTGGGACTTCCCTGGTGGTGCAGTGGTTAAAAATCTGCCTGCCAATGCAGGAGACATGGGTTCAAGCCCTGGACCAGGAAGATCTCACATGCCGTGGAGCAACTAAGCCCGTGCACCACAACTACTGAGACTGTGCTCTAGAGCCTGTGAGCCACAACTGCTGAGCCCACGTGCCACGACTACTGAAGCCTGCACACCTAGAGCCCGTGCTCCGCAACAACAGAAGCCACCGCAATGAGAAGACCACGCACCGCAATGAAGAGTAGCCCCCACTCGCCGCAACTAGAGAAAGCCTGCACGCAGCAACGAAGACCCAGCGCAGCCAAAAACAAATTAATTAATTAATTAAAAAAAGTTTTACCATCCTAATTATTTTTCAGTGTACAGTTCAGGAGTGTTAGGTACATTGACATTGTTATGTGACCAATCTCCAGAACTACTTGCATCTTGCAAAACTAAAACTCTGTACCCACCGAACAACTCATTTCCTCTCCCCCCAGCCCATGGCAACCACCATTCTATTTTCTGTCTCTGAATTTGACTACAGCAGGTACCTCATATAAATAGAATCATACAGTATTTGTCTTTAAAAAAAGAAAAAAAAAACACTTTCAAAACAGAGAAACTACTAGCAGAGGCAAATGGAAATAATCTAAAGAACAAAGGGACAGAAAAACAGGAAGCAGAAAGTGAAAGACAGGGGAGGATTCTAGATTTCAGTATCTATAAAATATGACCCCAATCATAACATTAGTTGTCGGAAGTGGATCCAGATCCTCTTTTCTAAATACCTTTTAAACAAAAATAGAAAAAAACCTGAGCAGAGAGTAGACGGGAGACTCCAGATTTTGGTATCCGCAAAATCACTCCAAGCCTAACACTGGTTCTCAGAAGTGATTCACATAGGGTCTTAGTTGCTCCGCAGCATGTGGGATCCTCATGGACCAGGGATCTTCGCGGACCAGTGATCGAACCCATGTCCCCTACGTTGGCAGGCAGATTCTTAACCACTGCACTACCAGGGAAGTCCGCTTTATCAGGTTTTTATATTAATGTTATACTAGCTACATGACACGAGTTGGGGAGTTTTTCCTTTTTAAAAAAATTTGGGATACTTTAAATCACATTAGAATCAGCTCTCAAAGATGGTGGTGTGGGAAGACATGGAGTTTGAGTCTCCACACAACTAGGGCACCTGCCGGACACTGGTGGGGGACCCCGATGCCCAAGGAGAGGGGAAGAACCCCCAAGATAACTGGTAGGACGTGGGGGGACTGAAGGGGGAGGAGAAGTGGAGGGTGGACAGGACCGGTGCCCCTGAGGGGTGGCTGAGAGGGGTTAGGGGTTCCCACGCCTGGAGGGACCCTCAGCGGCTCGGATTAGGAGGGAGCGTGCGCAGTGTTTCCCCTGCCCAATCGGCAAGGGAAATCTGCCCTGCTCTCTGGCTGGGTCCTACACCCTCAGAGGTCCCCTCTGGTCTGGGTTGGTCCTGGGGGCATAGGAGGGAGGCCGGGGAGATCAGGAGAGGCGGGTGGGAGGGGCCGTACAGGACCAGAGGAGCAGGAGAAGAACAAGGGCGTTTCCCCCTGCCCACTTGAGCCCAGGAAGCCTGCTGGGCTCCAAGGTGAGTCTCCCACCCTCTGAAACCACAGATGGGAGGCACGCCTGGGCCCCTTCTGTTCTGTTGTGCCTAAGCCTCAATTCCCACACCCCACAGGGCCTTTTCCAGCCCTGTGGGTCCTAAGCATAGGCCCCACCCACCGCCCGAACCTCACCCCTGCTTAGGCCCCGCCCTCCACAGCCAAGGCCTTTTCCACCTTTTTGTTTTTCTCCTCTTATTTACTATTGTGGTTCTGTTTTACCTTCTGGTTGTTGTCTCATCTATATTTTTATTTTTATTTTTTTTCTAACATATCTGTTAGTTTCCTAGTCTAATTTTATTTTTTACTTTGTTATTTGTTCCTTTTTTTTGTTTGTTTTTGTCACCCCGGGCAGCTTGTGGGATCTTGGTCACGAGCCGGGGGTCAGGCCAAAGCTCCTGTGGTGGGAGCTCTGAGTCTGAACCACTGGACTAACAGAGAACCTCAGACTCCAGGTAATATTTATCGTAGTGAGGGTTCCCGGAGGTCCTCATCTCAGCACCAAGACCCAGCTCTACCCAACAGCCTACAAACTCCAGTGTTGGAAGCCTCAGGCCAAACAACCATTAAGACAGGAACATAATCCCACTCATAAAAAAAAGGAAAAGAAAAATGAGATGGCAAAAAGGTGCCACAGATGAGGGAGCAAGGTAGAAACCTGTGAGACCAAATAAATGAAGAGGAAATAGGCAATCTACCCGAAAAAGAATTCAGAGTAATGATAGTAAAAATGACCCAAATCTTGGAAATAGAATAGAGGCATGGATTGAGAAAATACAAGAAATGTTTAACAAAGATCTAGAAGAACTAAAGAATAAACAAACAGACATGATCAACACAATAACTGAGATGAAAAATACACTAGAAGGAATCAGTAACACAATAACTGAGGCAGAAGAACGAATAAGTGAGCTGGAAGACAAAATGGTGGAAATAACTGCCAAGGAGCAGAATAAAGAAAAAAGGATGATAAGAATTGAAGACAATCTCAGAGACCTCCAGGACAACACTAAATGCACCACCATTCAAACTATAGAGGGTCCCAGAAAAAGAAGGGAAAAAGAAAGGGTCTGAGAAAATACTTGAAGAGATTATAGTGGAAAACTTCCCTAACAGGGGAAAGGAAATAGTCTCCCAAGTCCAGGAAGCAAAGAGAGTCCCATACAGGATAAACCCTAGGAGAAACACACCAAGACACATATTAATCAAATTAACAAAAATTAAATTCAATGAAACAATATTAAAAGCAGCAAGGGAAAAACAGAAAATAACATACAAAGGAATCCCCATAAGGTTATCAGCTGATTTTTTAGCAGAAGCTCTGCAGGCCAGAAGGGAGTGGTAGGATATATTTAAAGGGATGAAGGAGAAAAACCTACAACCAAGATTACTCTACCCAGCAAGGATCTCATTCAGATTCAGTGGAGAAGTCAAAAGCTTTTCAGACAAGCAAAAGCTAAGAGAAGTCAGCACGACCAAACCAGCTTTACAACAAATGCTAAAGAAACTTCTCTAGGTGGGAGACACAAGAGAAGAAAAAGATCCACAAAAACAAACCCAAACAAAGTGAGAGTGGCATGGACATATATACACTACCAAATGTAAAATAGATAGCTAGTGGGAAGCTGCCACGTAGCACAGGGAGATCAGCTCGGTGCTTAGTGACCACCTAGAGGGGTGGGATAGGGAGGGTGGGAGGGAGACACAAGAGGGAAGAGATATGGGAACGTACGTATATGTATAGCCGATTCACTTTGTTATACAGCAGAAACTAACACACCATTGTAAAGCAATTATACTCCAGTAAAGATGTTACAAAAGAAAACCCAAAACAATTAAGAAAATGGTAATAGGAACATACATATCAATAATAACCTTGAATGTAAATGGATTAAATGCCCCAACCAAAAGACACAGACTGGCTGAATGGATACAAAAGCAAGACCCATATATATGCTGTCACCAAGAGACCCACTTCAGACCTAGAGAGACATACAGACTGAAAGTGAAGGGACGGAAAAAGATATTCCATGGAAATCAAAAGAAAGCTGGAGTAGCAATACTCATATCAGATAAAATAGACTTTAAAATAATGACTGTTACAAGAGATAAGGAAGGACACTACATAATGATCAAGGGATCAATCCAAGAAGAAGATATAACAATTATAAATGTTTATGGACCCAACATGGGAGCACCTCAACACATAAGGCAAATGCTAACAACCATAAAGGGGAAATCGACAGTAACACAACAATAGTAGAGGACTTTAACACCCCACTTACACCAATGGGCAGATCATCCAAACAGAAAATAAATAAGGAAACACAAGCTCTAGATGACACAATAGACCAGATAGATTTAATTGATATTTATAGAACATTCCACCCAAAAGTGGCAGAATACACTTTCTTCTCAAGTGCACACAGAACATTCTCCAGGATAGATCACATCTTGGGTCACAAATCAGGCCTCAGAAAATTTAAGAAAATTGAAATCATATCAAGCATCTTTTTTGACCACAACGCTATGAGATTGGAAATCAATTACCGGAAAAAAACTGTAAAAACCACAAATACATGGAGGCTAAAGAGTGCACTACTAAATAACCAAGAGATCACTGAAGAAATCAAAGAGGAAATTTAAAAATACATAAAAACAAATGACAATGAAAACACAATGACCCAAAAGCAGTTCTAAGAGGGAAGTTTATAGCAATGCAATCTCACCTCAAGAAACAAGAAAAATCTCAAATAAACAATCTAACCCTACACCTAAAGCAGCTAGAGAAAGAAGAACAAGGAAAACCCAAAGTCAGTACAAGGAAAGAAATCATAAAGATCAGAGAAGAAATAAATGAAATACAAACAAAGAAAACAGTAGCAAAGATCAATAAAACTAAAAGCTGGTTCTTTGAGAAGATAAACAAAATTGATAAACCCTTAGCCCAACTCATCAAGAAAAAAAGGGAGAGGATGCAAATCAATAAAATTGGAAATGAAAAGGGAGAAATCATAACTGACTCTGCAGAAATACAAAGGATTATAAAGGACTACTACAAACAACTATATCCCAATAAAATGGACAACCACGAAGAAATGGACAAGTTCTTGGAAAGGTGCAGTTTTCCAAGACTAAACTAGGAAGAATTAGAAAATATAAACAGACCTATCACAAGTAATGAAATTGAAACTGTAATTTAAAATCTTTCAAAAACCAAAGCCCAGGACCAGATGGCTTCACAGGTGAATTCTATCAAACATTTAGAGAAGAGCTAACACCTATCCTTCTCAAACTCTTCCAAAAAATTGCAGAGGGAGGAACACTCCCAAATTCATTCTACGAGGCCACCATCACCCTGACACCAAAACCAGACAAAAATATCACAAAAAAAGAAAATTATAGACCAATATCACTGATGAACATAGATGCAAAAACCCTGAACAAAATACTAGCAAACAGAATCCAACAACATGTCGAAAGGATATACACCATGATCAAGTGGGATTTATCCCAGGGATGCAAGGATTCTTCAGTATATGCAAAACAATCAATGTGATACACCAAATTAACAAATTGAGGAATAAAAACCATATGATCATCTCAGTAGATGCAGAAAAAGCTTTTGACAAAATTCAAGACCATTTATGATAAAAAAAACTCTCCAGAAAATGGGCATAGAGGGAACCTACCTCAACATAATAAAAGGCCACATATGACAAATCCACAGCAAACATCATACTCAATGGTGAAAAACTGAAAGCATTTCCACTAAGATCAGGAACAAGACAAGGATATCCACTCTTGCCACTCTTATTCAACATAGTTTTGGAAGTCCTAGCCATGGCAATCAGAGAAGAAAAAGAAATAAAAGGAATACAGGTTGGAAAAGAAGCAAAACTGTCACTGTTTTCAGATGACGTGATACTATACATAGAAAATCCTAAAGATGCCACCAGAAAACTACTAGAACTAATCAATGAATTTGGTAAGGTTTCAGGATACAAAATTAATTCACAGAAATCTCTGGCATTCCTATACACTAACAATGAAAAATCAGAAAGAGAAATTAAGGAAATAAGCCCATTTACCATTGCAACAAAAAGAATAAAATACCTAGGAATAAACCTACCCAAGGAGGCAAAAGACCTGTACTCAGAGAACTATAAAACACTGATGAAAGAAATCAAAAATGACATAAACAGATGGAGAAATATACCATGTTCTTGGATTGGAAGAATCAATATTGTGAAAATGACTATACTACCCAAAGCAATCTACAGATTCAATGCAATCACTGTCAAACTATCAATGGCATTCTTCACAGGATTCAAACAAAAAATTTTTAATTCGTATAGAAACACAACAGAACTTGAATAGCCAAAGCAATCTTGAGAAAGAAAAACGGAGCTGGAGGAATCAGGCTCCCTGACTTCAAACTATACTACAAAGCTACAGTAATCAAGACAGTATGATACTGGCACAAAAACAGAAATCTAGGTCAATGGTACAGAATAGAAAGCCCAGAGATAAACCCACGCACATATGGTCACCTAATTTATGACAAAGGAAGCAAGAACATACAATGGAGAAAAGACAGCCTCTTCAGTAAGTGGTGCTGGGAAAACTGGACAGCTACATGTAAAAGAATGAAATTAGAACACTCCCTAACACCATACACAAAAATAAACTCAAAATGGATTAAAGACCTAAATGTAAGACCAGGCATTATAAAACTCTTAGAGGAAAACATAGGAAAAACACTCTGACATAATCCACAACAAGATCCTTTTTGACCCACCTCCTAGAGTAATGGAAATAAAAACAAAAATAAACAAATGGGATCTAATGAAACTTAAAAGCTTTTGCACAGCAAAGGAAACCTTAAGCAAAATGAAAAGACAGCCCTCAGAATGGGAGAAAATAGTTGCAAGCGAAGCAACTGACAGAGGATTAATCTCTAAAATATACAAACAGCTCACACAGCTCAGTATCAAAGAAACAAACAATTCAATTAAAAAGTGGGCGGAAGACCTAAATAGACATGTCACCAAAGAAGACATACAGATGGCCAGGAGGCACATGAAAAGATGCTCAACATCACTAATTATTAGCGAAATGCAAATCAAAAGTACAATGAGGTATATCACCTTACACCTGTCAGAACGGCCATTATCAAAAAGTCTAGAAACAATAAAGGCTGGAAAGGGTGTGGTGAAAAGGCAACACTCCTGCACTGTTGGTGAGAATGTAAATTGATACAACCACTATGGAGAACAGTATGAAGTTTCCTTAAAATACTAAAAATAGAACTACCATATGACCCAGTGATCCCACTACTGGGCATATACCCTGAGAAAACCATGATTCAAAAACAGACATGTATCACAGTGTTCATCGCAGCACTGTTTACAGTAGCCAGGACATGGAGCCAACCTAAATGCCCGTCGACAGATGAATGGATAAAGAAGATGTGGCACACATATACAATGGAATATTACTCAGCCATAAAAAGAAATGAAACTGAGTTATTTGTAGTGAGGTGGTTGGATGTAAAGTCTGTCATACAGAGTGAAGTAAGTCAGAAAGAGAAAAACAAATACCATATGCTGACACATATATATGGAATCTAAAAAAAAGAGAAAAAATGGTACTGATGACCTAGGGGCAGGGCAGGAATAAAGACATAGACATAGAGAATGGACTTGAGGACAAAGGGTGGGAGGGGGAAGCTGGGGCATCGACATATATACAATGGAATATTACTCAGCCATAATAAGAAACGAAATTGAGTTATTTGCAGTGAGATGATTGGATGTAAAGTCTGTCATACAGAGTGAAGTAAGTCAGAAAGAGAAAAACAAATACCATATGCTAACACATATATATGGAATCTAAAAAGAAAAAAAAAGGTACTGATGAACCTAGGGGCAGGGCAGGAATAAAGACATAGACATAGAGAATGGACTTGAGGACATGGGGTGGGGGCGGGGGAAGCTGGGGCAAAGTGAGAGTAGCATCGACATATGTACACTGCTGAATGTAAAATAGCTAGCTAGTGGGAAGCAGCAGCATAGCACAGGGAGATCAGCTCGGTGCTTTGTGAGCACCTAGAGGGGTGGGATAGGGAGGGGGGGAGGGAGGCTCAAGAGGGAGGGGATATGGGGATGTATATATGCATGTGGCTGATCCACTTTGTTGTACAACAGAAACTAACACAGCATTGTGAAGCAATTATACTCCGATAAAGATCTATTTTTAAAAAGTGATTCATATAAAATTTTTTTTTAATAAAATAAAAAATGAAATAAATTTAGGGCATTCCCTGGCCGTCCAGTGGTTAGGACCCTGTGCTTCCACTGCTGGGGGCACGGGTTCAATCCCTGGTCAGGGAACTAAGATCCCATATGCCCTGTGGCACAGCCAAAAAAATAATAATAAATAAATTTTAAAAGAAGTGACTCAGCTCCCTTTCTCCAGTTATCAAAGAAATCAACAGTATCTCTTCGCTTCTTAGGATTTGATTCTAAAGAAGGAAATTGGTATCATTATATCAGAGTCAAATTCAATCAGAAAGAAAAGCATCTTTGTAGCACAATCGTCTAAAATCACAAACTTCAACAACCTTAGAAATACGCTGATTGAAGTAATCACAGAGAAGGACAATTAAGTAAATCTGAAACAAATGCTGATGCTAAAGGTCATTTCAACTTTAAGAGAACAATATGAACAGAAAGTCACAAGTTTGACGGGAAATTTCCATTCTGGTCCTAGTAAGTATTTTAATTACATCTGTGAATCCGGGGATGTGCTCTGCAAGTGGGAAATCAAGAAGCAAATTTAGCAGAATTGCTCTTTCAGAAAAGAATTATCACTCATCAAAACCTCTGAAAGATTAAAACTATAATTCTGAAAAATAGTTTTTTTTGCTTTGGTCCACCTTTTTTTTTTCTTTTTTTCTTGATATAGTAAATGCCCTGAGGCTCTGACCCAGCTTCAGAAAAAAAAGCCAGTAAAGTGGATTCGGGAGGAAAAAAGAATATATCCAATCGAGGATGAGCAAAAGGGTAAGAGGAATTAAGAACGGACATGGAAAAGGAACACCCTAAAAGTATGTATATGAGGGCCAAAAAGGCAGCTTGCAAATAGGATGTTCCCGATCTCCTCTCCTCACCTGGACAAACCAGTCCTTTGCAGGAACACCATGTCTTGCTCATCTCGCGTGTCCTCCTCCAGGGCTGGTGGCAGCAGCTTCAGCAGCGGAAGCAGATGCAGTCTTGGGGGAGGCTCTGCCCGGGGATTCTGAGGAGGGGCCGGCAGCCGTGGCCTGAATGGGGGCTCCAGCAGGGGCTTTGGAGGCAGCTTTGGAGGGAGTTTTGGTAGCTGCTCAATAGGGGGCGGTTTGGGAGGAGCTTCAGGCTCTGGGATTGGCTTTGGTGGAGGGGCTGGATTCGGCAGGGGGTGCTAGCGGAGGCTTCTACAGCTATGGTGGTGGTATGGGTGGTGGTGTTGGCCATGGGGGGCTTTTCTCTGGAGGTGAAAAGCAAACCATGCAGAACCTCAGTGACTGGCTGGCCAATTACCTAAACAAAGTCCCCTGGAGGAGGCTGATCTGGAGAACAAAATCAAGGAGTGGTATGACAAATTTGGGCCCGGGTCTGGAGTTGGTGGAGCTGGAAGAGATTACAGCAAATACTATCCAATCATTGAAGATCTCAGGAATCAGGTAAGACACTAGCCATGTCTGAATTTCTATTACTTCTGTAGCTTTCCCATTTAATCAGATCATGGACCATGATGGTGAATTTAAATCAAGGAATTATTTGAAAACATATCTGTTTTGTTGTATATGTAAAATGGGACTTGGTGTGCTTTAACTATGACAGTACTGTATACACGACATCCAACCACATTAATTTTGTTTGCATCTTACATTTGAGTATTTCTACATAAGAGTAAAATTTATACAATGCCAGGTAGTTGATTAACATAAGAGTGATGGCTATGAGTTGACACAAGCTTCATCTAATTATTTTGTGATTAACTCTGGCAGGTTGATGTATTTTAGTGTCTTGCTAGATTTAAATCGTCTTACAACTATTTTTCTTCCTAGAAAGTCTGGTGCAAATATTGTATGAGAATGTGGTGGAATCTAAAATGTTTAACCACGGTTGTATGGGACGTATATTTTTAAAGACTTTTTTGGAAGTGGAATTCATGTTTCACACTGTTTCTGAAAGAGCCCATAGAGCAACTGATCTTCCAAAGCATCAGAAATATTCAGAGAATTGTGTTCTGTAAAGCAATGTTCCATACCCATTCCAATAAATGTGCAAGTTGTTAATTTTCGCAGAAAGATGTCTAAATACATTAGGATTATCAATGCAGTGTCATTACTAAGCACATTTTCAAAGCAATTCACCTTTAAAAGCTAACTCAGGAGACATCTACTCTCACAGGTGGGCATGTAGACACAGGTAAAAAGCATCCATGATTTATTCACTATTATTGTCTTTTCTAGATCCTTACTGCCACTATTGAAAATGCTGGGATTGTTCTGCAAATTGACAATGCCAGACTGACTGCGGATGACTTCAGACTGAAGTAAGAAAAATGAAGACTTGAAAACAAACGTCCTAAGGGAAATAAAATTCAATCCCTTGGCTTAGTTTACTCTAAATTTTAAAGAAACCTTTTAGGGGATCAAGACCTGAATTCACAAACATCCCGAGGGTACATTTCAAAAACCATCATTGCACCAACAAGAAAAGAAAGGCAGCTTCAGGATGAAATTTTTGTTATCAAAAATATTGGCCATCAATAGAATTAATGTAAGGCTCAGATTTTTCTTTACAAGGGAAAAACCCCTAAGAGAAAACTTAGCCTTCAATGATCAGATTGCTCAGGGGAGAAAATATTTTCTTGAATATGGAAGGATGGACTGTACTCTTTGAAATGGGCTGTACTGTACCCTTCCAGATACAAGAACGAGCTGCATCTCCGGCAGACCGTGGAGGCTGACATCCATGGCCTGCAGAAAGTGCTGGATGACCTGACCGTGACTCGCTCTGACTTGGAGAAGCAGATTGAGAGCCTCACAGAGGAGCTGGCCTACCTGAAGAAGAACCACGAGGAGGTAGGAACACGGTCCACGATTGAATGACTGGCCTACAGAGATTCCCCCACATCCATTCTATGACAGTAAATTCCATCTGGATGGATTTCCAACTTCTATAACCGGGGGAGAAAAGTAATGATGAGAAAATTATATGTGAATTTGTTGGGTTCTTTTTTTCCCCTTCAGTGTGCTAGCTTCAACGTTTTGTTGGCTTAAGCACGTTTTAGGAAGTCATTGCTTTTCAGTTTTCATCACTCTGGTCTATTTTCCCTTCATGCTAGGAAATGAAGAGGATGCAACGAAGCTCCGGAGGGGATGTGACCGTAGAACTGAACCCAGGGACGGACCTGACTAAGTTACTGAATGACATGAGGGCACAGTATGAGGACCTGGCTGAGCAGAACCACTGCGAGGCTGAAGAGCAGTTCAACGAGCAGGTAGATCACCACCCTGAGCCTCCGAGCCCTGCCCGCAGCCACATACATACACACACACACACACACACACACACACACACACACACACACGCCACTTCCGCTCATCTCATCGGCCTCATCTCATCATCAGCCTGCAACGAGACTGCATTTTTTTTGTATTTAGAGCGCATCTCTGCAAGCACAGATCTCTACCGATGCTGATGCCAGGCCAGCCAGTTCCACCAAGAATGAGACCACAGAACTGAAACGCACTCTGCAAGCCCTGGAAATTGAGCTGCAGTCCCAACTGGCCATGGTTTGTGCAAAGGGCTTTTCAAAACTCTCCAGTGGAGCAATTCGGTTTTCTTTGCCAAGATGTTCCACTTGGCACATAATAAATGCAGGATTAGGGAGGACTGTATTGTGGTTGTTGAAAGCATGAGACATTCCAGTTAAAAGTAATATATCTATTTCCATAAAAGATTTCGTTTTAAAAAAGTAATGGCAACAAAAATTAAGGAAGCAATGATAGAGCAATAGAGCTTGTAACTCATGGAAAGTGCATTTCTCCTAGTATCTTATAAAATGTATTTTTTTAATCATCCAATGATTTATTTTCATCATGAAATTTTTATTTGCTTTTTCCCTTAGAAAAGCTCCCTGGAGAGATCAGCTCAGTGCTTTGTGACCGCCTGGAGGGGTGGGATAGGGAGGGTGGGAGGGCGACGCAAGAGGGAAGAGATATGGGGACATATATGTATGTGTAACTGATTCACTTTGTTATAAAGCAGAAACTAACACACCACTGTAAAGCAATTATACTCCAATAAAGATGTTAAAAAAAGAAAAGAAGGGCTTCCCTGGTGGCGCAGTGGTTGAGAGTCCGCCTGCCGATGCAGGGGACGCGGGTTCGTGCCCCAGTCTGGGAAGATCCCACATGCCGCGGAGTGGCTGGCCCGTGACCCATGGCTGCTGAGCCTGCGCGTCCGGACCCTGTGCTCCGCAACGGGAGAGGCCACAGCAGTGAGAGGCCCGCATAGCGCAAAAAAAAAAAAAAAAAAGAAAAGAAAAGAAAAGCTCCCTGGAAGGAACCTTGGCTGACACGGAGGCTGGCTACATGGCACAGCTGTCACAAATTCAGATGCAGATCAGCGGCCTGGAGGAGCAGATCTGCCAGATCTGGGGTGAGACTGACGCCAGAACACAGAGTATGAGCAGCTGCTGGACATCAAGACCCGCCTGGAGATGGAGATTGATCCCTACCACTGCCTGCTTGATGGAGAAGGAGGGCAAACGAAAGTCAGGAACATGCTAAACGCAGACCTTGGTGTATTTACATTATGAAACCAAAAAGGGGCTTGGGGACCAGACTTGTATTTATAAAGTAAAAGAGTCCAATCAAATGACAGCTGCCTTCATGGGAAAGAGCCCTCTGCGTGGAGGGTTTCTCCTGCCTTTGCAAACGGCAAAGGAAAACAATTCTTTTTTTCTCCAGTGGTTCTGGTTTTGGAGGATCTGATTTTAGAAACTCGGGATCAGAAACACGGGGTCCAGAAACACCGGATCCAGGGATTCATCCATGTCTAGTGACTCAAGATCTGGAAGCTGTTCTGTCCAAGGAAGAGGTAGATATTTTTTTCATGTTCCTGATAATTTTATAATTGAAACGTAAAGGCACGCATTGCTCGTCATATAAAAAGTGTATACTAGTGTTCACGTCCTCTTACCCAGACAGAACATACTCAGTGAATGCATTTGGATTTCTCTTGACGTATGTTTCTGTGACAGTTTCCAGACTGACATTGTGATTCTTTGATTTTCAGATCCAAGCTAGACTAGAGTGACTAAAGACCATCGTAGAGGCGGTGGTGGAGCAAAGTTGTCTCAAGTCAGCAACGTTTCTGCGGTGAAACTTAAATAGGCAATTTCCAGATCAACAAGAGTGTCCTTCAGAGAAAACAGTCTAAAAGACACGAACGAAGAAGTTGCATCAATCTAGCCATCTTTCCGGCTAACTTCGGGAAAAAGTTTCCATACAGAAATAGATGAGTAACCAATTTTTCTGCATCTTTTTCTTTTCTTATTAGAATTCTCTTGAAAAAGTTGAAATGACGGCTTTGCTGTAATTGTTTCTATGCTTCAATACATTTACTTTTGCAAGTCAACTAAATTATTTCTGAATATTTTTAAAGAAATGCAATATTTTACCCAGAAATGAAGCTCTAGATTATGATCTAGCTGCATTATCGTTACAAATAATAATGTACGTCACTGAACTGACTATTTCATGAGATAAAAAGAAACATAAGGGACTTCCCTGGTGGTCCAGCGGGTAAGACTCTGCTCTCCCAGTGCAGGGAGCCCAGGTTCGATCCCTGGTCAGGGAACTAGATCCCACATGCTGTAACTGAGACCCAGTGCAGCCAAAATTAATTAATTGGTTAATTTTTAAAAAAGAAACATAAGATATACCTCCTACTTCAAGAAGCTTACATTTTAGATGGAGAGGAAAGCTAAAAACACAAAGAAGATAGCAGACGATACAGGATGTTAACAGTGAAGGGCTTGATTCCACAGTATCTACCAGAAGTGCCCCAGGAATCTGACCAGAAGTGCATGTTTGCAGAGCTTTTAGGAGACTGGTCAAAATAAAAGTCTTGGGAAAGAAGATGGGATATGTGATGTGGTGCCAGATTTCCGAAAACCTTGAAAGTCCCAAAGGGAATAGATGCTCAGATATTTGCTCCCTTGTCAAATCTAGCCACACCTCTAACCAAAACGTGTCACTCAGCCAAGCTGGTGTTTCCTATTCCCACTCTCCATTGCTGAAGTCTTTTACCCCATGGGTGGTCCACAGAGCTCTGTCTTGTCTTGCTTGGGAAACAAAGCCTGTTAAAGTAGGGTAGGGGGTGGTATAGGTCAGTCTCAGGAAGAAACAGGCAAAGGAAAGGACTTTCCACTCAAGGAATTTAATATGACCAGACCACAAATTAGATCATCAATCCCACAAGCCAGTCCTTAAGAAAAGGACATGGGACTTGGCATAAAAACCCAAATTAAAAATTACAAAAGAGTAAACCTGAATGTAATTCATGTAAATTGTACCTTCCAATATAAAATCAATAAGAGCTGCATGAGAGTATCAAACCTTAATAATAAAAACAACCAAATAATGTAGTTTGTTTTCCTCTAGGCACACTGAATAAAACATAAAAAATGAATCTGTAGGCACTCTGTAACCACAGAATGAAGTTGATAGCTAAGCATCAACCACTATTCAGAGGAAAAGAGCAACACTGTCTTAAGTCAAACATATGTTTCCCATCAAAGCATTACAGCAAATTAAACCTTGGATGTTTCTCCTCTACTGAAAAGTTAAGAAATATGAACTCGCTGATTCAGCCTGGATTAAAGACAGAAGGACAGACGTGGAAACCAGCTGTATGTGGCCTCCCATCGCAGTCACATCGGGAAAGCCTCTCTCCATGAGTCTTCCCACGTCCAGCCTTCTAGTCCTGTACCACCTGGGACCTATGTTTACGGCTAGTATTAGCCTCATGTCAGGGCAAAAGTATATGGCTACTCTGAAAATTATCTTGAGGTGAAACCCTCATTCTGGGTTTCCTTGGCATGTGTTGAGATGCTGTATTTGTACTAAATGATTGTTGACAGATGTGGAAAGGGCCAGATCACAGGTGCCAACGTACTGAGATGCAGTAGACTGCAGTAAAAGGAGCTCATTCGATTTTAAAAACTGAAATGATTGAACCATTTTGGATTGTGAAATTTATTTAGAGTGCTGAATAAAATGTTAAGGACAGGGTGTTCACACCTTATTATCCGCCCTAACATGATTTTAAAACCACACAACAGGCATAGGCTTTATTTTGAAACCCTAAAGTTCAGCTCTCCAGTCAACTTTTAAGTAAGAGGAATGTGTTTCTTTTTTCTGAGTTGGACTTACGGATAAGAAGGAAGAGCCAATGTCAACCTGCATACAGACGTTCATTGTTGACCTTTGATCCAGAGATTCATAAGGTTCTTTTTGTCTTTCTGACCTCAAAGGACAATGGACAAGAACAGTGAGGATGCTGGAGGTGGCGTCCACCCTCACAGAGATTAGAAACAAGAGACAAGGGACTTCCCTTGTGGCTCAGTGGTTAAGAATCTGCTTACCAATGTGGGGGACACGGGTTCGATCCCCAGTCCGGGAAGATCCCACATGCCACTGAGCAGCTAAGCCCGTGTGCCTCAACTACTGAGCCTGCCCTCTAGAGCCCACGAGCCACAACTACTGAGCCCACATGCCACAACTACTGAAGCCCACGCGCCTAGAGCCCGTGCTCTGCAACAAGAGAAGCCACCGCAATGAGAAGCCGGCGCACCGCAATGAAGAGTATCCCCCGGGCTTCCCTGGTGGCGCAGTGGTTGAGAGTCCGCCTGCCGATGCAGGGGACACGGGTTCGTGCCCCGGTCCGGGAAGATCCCACATGCCACAGAGCCGCTGGGCCCGTGAGCCATGGCCGCTGAGCCTGTGCGTCCGGAGCCTGTGCTCCGCAACGGGAGAGGCCACAACAGTGAGAGGCCTGCGTACAGCAAAAAAAAAAAAAAAAAAAAAAAAAATCCTTAAAGTGATTCTATCAGAGATGAAGCATCCACTTTATCAGCTCTAAAAGGAGTTACTAATTGATACCTCTCAATACTCTCCTGGAGGCATTGGGTTTTGCAGGGTTGAAGACTTTCATGTCACACTTTGCCCAAAAATCAAGTCTATGGCAATTAGTTTCTGGTCAAGGGAAAAGAAGACTTGTAGGGGAGAAATGTGGTTTAGGTGGCTTCTGGCGAGCTTTTCCCACCAACTTCGGGAGTGCCAACTTGGGAGCAGGTGAGGGAAGAATAGGATAAGAAATCTAAATGACAGTTTCCCTGGACCAGGTGGCGCTCTGGAGCAGGCAAACAGTATACTTGAATATAAAATCAAAGCATCGTATAAGAAATTTTGGACCTGGAGCTAATGGTCAAGAAGCAAAACAGAACTACAAGAAATATTACAGGATAATTGGGGAACTTCAAAACAAGGTAAGAAACCTTGCTACTGCTGGATGAAAGAACTACACTAAAAATGACAAAATATTAAAAGGTTAGGAACATCTGACACATATACCTGTACTTTTCTCAATTTAACCAGATTAAGGAATTCAACAAGCAACAAAATATACCTCTTAGCAATATTAGTTTTTTTTCTAATTAGCTCACTTTTATATAGTTGATTTTATGGAAAGAGTTGTAGAAATGTCTCCAAAATACTTAAATGAAATTAGACTAAGTAAATTGCCTACAGGTATTTTATTCTCAAAAGAAGAGATACATGCTATAAAGAAATATTTAAGCAATTATTTAATGTATTTGTCATTAAGGAATCATATACATCTAAAATTTCATTGAAGACCCTGAAATTGTCATCGCTAAATACCAGTGCACAGAAGTTACAAATGTGAATGTAACAAACACAACTTTTTTGTGTCCTGCTTTCCCAGATATCAGATGCAACCATTAACGACACCAGCTTCACGCTGCAGACTGACAATATAAAACTAGTAGCCGACAGCTTCAGACAAAGTAAGACATGGTTACCTTCAATGGCACAATGGAAGACATAAGCCAAGGAGAGAAACACTACATGAAGTCATGCTTATTTGTATACTGGAGTCACAAGTTATGAAAAGAGTATCTTTCTTTTCAGAAATAAATGAAATCCTAAAAATGAAAAAAATATTTTAGCTGAATACACTGTAGAAGGCCATTATTTACACGAATGTTTTGTGTTCAAATAATCACTACCTAATTTATGTTTCATAATTAAGAATTATTTCATTTATGTAAAGTTGAAAAACATGTACTGTACCATTATGAAACGATGTACGGTTTAGTAATGCAAACAAAAAAGGTTAAACTAAAAAGAGCAGCAAATAAAATATAAACACAAAATTCAGGGGCAGGAAGAGGGCATACAAGTGACTCAATTGTACTGGTAATGACAACGTTTCAGTTCTGAGTGTGGTTCACGGGTATTTGCTGTATTGTTTTTCTCAATACATTGTACACAGTTTATAATTATTACCATGCATCTATTCAATAATGCTTTTAGTTTCAATAAAGTAAAAAGGCTTGAATTTTGAAGGAAGGATTTGAATAGGCAGACATGAAGCCAATATGAATGAAGGAAAAGTGATAGGACTGACCATGATTTACATGGAACTACGATGTTGAACCTGGCAGAATAAAGAATTCACCTTTGGAGAATGACAGGGATAAGATTAGATACATGGAATAGGGTCAAACCATGGAGGGTCTTAGCTTCTCTGAGGAGTAGAAACTAACGTTAAGTTCCACAGAGAACTCTTGGAAGCCTTGGGCTTAGGAGTAACCTATCAAGGGTTGATTAAGGAAATTAACACGACCTCTGCACACAAGATGGATTGGAGTGGTGGGGATAGAGACTAGAGACAAAGTGAGTAGCTTACTGTAGCAACTCAAGGATAAATTGAAATTTTTCTGGATTGAGATAATCCTGGGAGAAATAAAGAATCTGGAGACAGGATTTGGTCAATTACTAGACTTCAAAGAGCTAAGACAGGGTAAACAAAAATTTTTCAATTTTAAAGCAGAATAAAAATTGGAAAGTTGGGAGGGAAAGCAGAATTAGGAGAAAAGATAATAGAGCAAGTTGTACGTATATTGAGTTTGATGTAACAATGGAATACCCAACTGGAAATATCCAATAGACAACCAGAGATACAATGGACGATTGCCTACAAGTTTCACTAAGGTAAGTATGCAGAGCATGAAAAACACAGTAGTCTTAATTGGTGTGTAAAATTTATTATACACAGCCAAAATCCTAACCAACTGGTAAACGGTCAGACTTTTAGAGTACACTTTAAAAATGACTTTAGGGCTTCCCTGGTGGCGCAGTGGTTGAGAGTCCGCCTGCCGATGCAGGGGACACGGGTTCGTGCCCCAGTCCAGGAAGATCCCACATGTCATGGAGCGGCTGGGCCCGTGAGCCATGGCCGCTGAGCCTGCGCGTCCGGAGCCTGTGCTCCGCAACGGGAGAGGCCACGACAGTGAGAGGCCCGTGTACCACAAAAAAAAAAAAAAAAAAAAAAAAAAATGACTTTACAACTAATACAACTCTAGAAATTCAGAACTAAATATATTTTGAGGTATGAATTATCTCAAGAAGCACAACAGAGAGGTCCTTTCCAGAAGTGAGTCACACACAAAAATACACATTCAGAACGGAATCACGCAGAGTCTGTCTTGTAGGTACTCAACTCAACTCAAAAGACAGTTATTGATTGTTTAGAATAGGCAAGTACAGTAATAAGGTAGTATAGCTGAACTATCAAAGGTATCCTATAGCATCATACAGTTGAAAAAAGATCAAAGTTAATCCTAAAAGGTTAACATTTAGGATTCTCAAAGAGAACTGAAAATGTTGCCCTAACTCTCAATCGGTGCTGACTTCTGTGAAAATCTCTTTCAAGGTAAGAGTCACTGGTTTTCTAACCACTTGGAGAAGTTTCAAAGATAATGATTTTTGAGGGTAACTGAGCTTGTGGTACCTGTGGTACCACATGTCACCCAATTTCACTTCTGGAGTCAGAAATCATAGATGGTGTGAGCCGCTGGGGAGATGAGCCATTTGACAAAAGTGATTATGAAGGAGTTGAAGCTTAATGGATTAGTATAATGATTTTTTTTCTGAAGGCAACAGTGTGGAGATTATTTGTGAAAGGTGCAGTGGGACATGGAATCACTAAATGGCAACTATTTTTGCCCTACCGACAGCTTTGTTTTCATATAGGCTGGACTAAATTTCTGTTTTACTCAATCTTTGAGATTAATATTGAGAATTTGTCAAAGAGAATAGAAAATGTTTTCCTAATTCTCAAACAGTGCTGACTTCAATGAACAGCTCTTTCAAGACATGAGTAGCTAGTCTTGTGGCTGCTTGGAGAGGTTTCAAAGATAATGATTTTTCAAGGTTAAAATCTACAGACTCCAGCATTTCCTCCAAATGCTCAAAATTGTTCACGAAGGTAGAAGTTTTGCATTCATGTAAAATGATATGATCTACAGGTGTAATTAAGTTGCATTACACAAAAATTGCCAGTATGCTGTATTAGTGTCTTTAATCTGAACACAGCCCCACGTGCAAGAGGAAAAGATTATCATTCAATCCTAAATATACAACAGTAATCCCTAAGAGAGCAACTCCTCTCATGGTTATACAATAAGAAAGTCAAAACAAACCAGAGCTTTGCCATGAACATTCCAGAACTCAAAACATACTTTTAAGAGAAGTTTGACAATAGCCACTCATTTTTAAGACAAGATATAACATCAATAAAAGATAATCTACTCTGGTATTCATTCGTTTGTTCAAAAGCAAGCGTTAAGTCTAAGGGGTTAGTAGGAAACCCCACTAAATTAGTGGGAGTTGGGGCAGTTTCCAAAGAAACAAGACATGCGCTCTTTGCTCTTGAGAAGTTCACAATCTAGTTAAGGAGAAAACAATTACCAAGCATTTTGAATCTCACTTAAAAGTTGTGAACAAATAAAAATTTTTTAATCTCTATATATTTTAAATGCCATTTATTTAATAGCCAAAGTCAGAGTCTACCTCCTCCAAACCTGTGGGGAAATATCATTTTTTTAATAACAGTACAGCTAAAATTTCTTTTGTAAAATGTCTTTTTATAAAGAGCCTAAATGTACCACTTCTGAGATTCCTGTTTTTACATATAAAGCTTACTAAGAACCCTTTCTTAGCTGCCATACTACCAGCTATACACATTGCGTCCTTCAAAGCTATATAACAGTGCTGAGCAGCTGAGGATGCTGGGATACTCAGAGACTGACTGGAAAGTTGAAAGCAAGGGAAGAAGAGAAGGACGGGGAGACAAAAACAGATGCATCTGGTAGCAGCTGTCAGGGAGCAGAGTCCAGCCCAGAAGAAGCTAGAGGACTCTGCAATGGCAGCAGAAAACTAAGGAGGTGATAAACACCATGGGGAAGTAAGAAGGCAGAAGGAGACACAGGTTGTGGAGAGTTTGCTTCTAGAATAGACATGTTCATCTAGCCAGTGTGTGCAGTGGGAGAGCTTTTAAACCTGAAAATAGAACTCAGTAATTCAAGCCATTATGTGAAGACCAACACGCAAAAATAATATCCAAAGATATATGAACTTGGGTTACAAATAAGTACTATGTCATACATTTGAATGCGATCCACACTGTTCTTTTCCCAGTGCCCACACAATCTGTCCTGGGGAAGCTACTGGAGAAAACAAAAGAGGGAAACTAAAGCTGAGTCCTGCATTCAAGGCATTTGAAACACATACATGCTCAATTCTGAGGACCAGACAATCGCTACTATAACAGTTGTGTATCCAGCATGTATCCAGACCTAGGAAGCAACCAGCACTAACGTCAGAGAAGTTTCACACAGAGACACAGCTTGCTTAGCTAAGATGAATGTTCAAAGCCAAGCAGGGGAATTTCTGTAAACTCTTGTGTCCCCCACCATCAGCCACCCTCTGATTTTTCTACTTCCCACCAATCCCTCTTTACTGCTACTCTTTACCAGAAAACACTTTACATGAAGACCACACCATCTGTGATAAGGGTTCAAAGTCTAGCATATAATGTCTACCCATATGTGCTAGAATGTTCCCTCCAAAAAAAAAAAAGTTTTTTTTAACCGATCCTGGATATTTCATACAGACAGAAGCATGCAAGATGTGTCCTTTTGTGTCTGGCTTCTTTCACGTGGTGTGATGTTTTCCAGGTTCATGCATGTTGTAGCATGTATCAGTACTTCATGCCTTATTATGGCTGAATAATATTCCAGTGTATGGATATACCAAAATTTGTTTGTTCACTCACCTGTTGATGGAAACTTGTGTTATTTCCACGTTTGGAGTATTATAATTAGTGCTGCTACCCATAAAGACACAAAGCAAATTGATGGTTACATAGGCTGGGGGATCAGACGAATGACAAGTGACTGCTTAATGAATATGGGTTTCTTTTGAGGTGATGAAAATGGTTTGGAACTAGATAGATGTGTTGGTTCCCTAACCTTGTGAATGTACTAAATGAACTAATTTTATGTTATGTGAATTTCACCTCAATTAATTTTTTTTTAATTGCAAGGCAAAGCCTCCATTGCCACCTGCCTAAAATAGGGTTCTAAGTGTGGGCTAAACTACAAATAGGAAATGTTAGATATTTTAAAATAGATTGCCTATAACATGTAGGCTATCCTTCATAGCCAAGATCAGAGACTGCTTACTCCGTTAAACTTGTTGGGGAAATATAATTAAAAACAAAATCTTCTCATCCAGAAAACCTCTCCACGAAAGTATTAGAGAAAGAAAACACTTTGCTATTGAATAAGCATTAAACCAGAATGTGTTGAACATCAAATTCAATCCACTGAGACCACAGACAGAAGGAAATCTTAACCTTTTATAGCCAAGCAGGTAAAACCCATTACATCCCTGTTCTCAAGACAGATGATAACCAGTCCTCAAGTAAGACGGCTTGACATCATTTGTCACATAGTTCATCTGGTAATTGGGGCAACTTTACCTGGTGATTGGGGCTACCATCTGTGTTCACGAATGGCTTCATATAAAAGAAAAGTACACTTCTTGTAACAGGAGGTAGTTCTGGAGAGAGTCTCCTACCTTCCCACAAGAACTGGGAGACAGGGGTGCTATATTCCTTGGATGTTCACATTCCAAAATACGTTCCAGGTCCTTGAGAAAGAGATTCTTGGGTCATAAACCTGGCCAAAGGCTTGTTTAGGTTTGAAAAGGATTCACTTACATTTCAAAGAGACAGAGAAAGAATTTACAAGGTTTCTAAAGTAATTGCTCTAAGAAAAGAGAGGTGGCGGGGGGGTTCTTCCCTTATTTTCGGTAAAGAGAATTAAGCCTCTTATTTTTCATTTGTATTTGCCCTTATAAGCCTTCTCTGATCTCCTCAGCAAAAAGTAATTACTCCCTCCTCAGAGGTGCCTTTCTGTGGCACTTCCCATTTTCTATCTTGAATTGAAGCAGTTTCAACAGGATCAGTATCTGTTTCCTTTCTGCACCCCTCCTGGTACCCAGCACACTGCCCAGAGCTAACACTCAGAAAAGGCCCTGGACGACAGGAGAGAGCCTTGCAGTGATGGAAATGTCCTGTATCTTGACTGCATCAGTGTCGATATCCTGGTTGTCATTTTGTCCCTTTGTTCATAAGATGTTACTATTGGAGGTGCTCAGTAAAGGGCATGTGGGATTTCTCTGTCCTCTTCCTTACAGTTGAATCTACAATTACCTCAAAAGTTTCATTTAAAATTTTAAATGTCCTTGAATGAATGAACACATGTGAATTATGAACTGTCAAGTAATAGTTACAGAGTACTATCAAGAGAAATACAGGCCAGGATGAACAGAAGAAAACTCACAGCTGCATTCAGGGTAAGAGTTGAGCAGAATTAAGCGATGCCTTTAGGAAACTATGGGGACTATCAACCAGGATGCTAAAAACTGCTGTGCAGGGCAGGAAGCTATGAGAATGGACTAGGTAAAAAAAAAAAAAAAAAAAAATTAACAAAATTAAAATGTTTAGCAACATGGGTGGACCTAGAGATTATCATACTAAGTGAAGCGAGTCAGAGAGAAAACGACAAATACCATATGCTAGCACTTATATGTGGAATCTAAAATATGACATAAATGAACCTAGCTACAAAACAGAAACAGACTCACAGACATAGAGAACAGACATGTGGTTGCCAAGGCGGTGAGGTGGGGGAGGGATGGATTGGAAGTTTGGGATTAGCAGAGGCAAACTCTTATATACAGAATGGATAAACAACAAGGCCCTACTGTATAGCACAGGGAACTCTATTCAATATTCTGTGATAAATCATAATGGAAAAGAATATGAAAAAGAATGTATATATATGTATAACTGAATCAGTTTGCTGTACAGCAGAAATTAACACAACATTGTAAATCAACTATATTTCAATAAAATAAATTTTTTAAAATGTTTAAAGAGAGACAAAAAGACAAAATCCAAGAAAGAATGAATGCAAGTAAAAGGGATTAAATTGTCTAGAATAAACTAAGATAAGGGGAAATTAACTAAGACTAGACTCTCCAGGACACTTACCAGAAGACAGCAGGGCCAATGTCATCAGGTTAGGGTTAGGGTTAGGGTTAAAATCAGTATTTCAATGGCAGGAAGGGAAGCTAAGGGAACACCTGTCAAATTGGTGAAGAAGATGTACTTGGGACCCAACAAAGATCTCTCTTTCAGGGACCAGAAAAGAAAGGCCAATATTGTGGCTCAAGTGGGACCAGTGGATGGGCGCACAGTTTTAGCCTAAGAGCTACAACTTCAAAGGTTGGGACCTCCAGATGAAAAAGGGGTAGAGAAAAGAAAATTGAACTATTCCTGGATAGTTTTGTTTAGCGTTTATGGTCTGCAGTGATGACAATATAACATGCATTGTATTTGTAAAACACTGAAACTGTTTATAGTTGGTATCCTAAACTGGCCTCACTCTCTAGTAATGGTCATTTTTGGAGCATGAAACATCCATGTGTTGGGCTGCAATGAACAAGGTAGGAAGGGGAGTGCTGTGGAAAATGCCAGAGAAAATAGGACCCAAAAGCCAAATCTTTGGTTAGAGAAGTAGCCCTGGGTTTTACTCTTGAGTTTCAACAGCAAAGAATGAATTCAGTATCTGCCAAGAACGCACTGGTGTGTGTACCATGCCTTGATTATTCACCCGACACGAAATGCATGTGCAGGACATATGGAAATGCGTGTCAGCTTCGCTCACGCACCTTGAAACATGCTGGAAAATGCTGACAAACACGTTCCAACACAGATCTGTCTAATTATATTCTTAATTGATACATGAAACACAAGATTAAACCAGATCGTGTGCAGGCATGTTCCTGTGAGAAAAATCAGCAATATAACAAAAAGAGGACAAACTAGCAAAGTAAAGTCCTGTCACTTACAACAATTTTTTTTAAAGTACAAAAAAATACATCTTTATTTGCTGATGAATTATGCATCTATAATCCTATTAAATGGCGTGACTGATTTAAAAAGAAATTCACAATATTTAAGCTGCTAAAGAAATTACACTTAATAAGCAAAATAATACCCGGGCTCTATGAGATTATCCCCTAAATTAAAAGATCGGTTAGACTGATATGTCTGTCTAAAGAAAAGAGATTTGTATTTACAAATGCCTGGAGGAGAAATCCACGTGATAGAAACTTGTGTCACCATCAGTTCTATCTGGTACACTTTTTTTTTTTGGCTGCGTTGGATCCTCGTTGCTGCGAGAGGGCTTTCTCTAGTTGCGGCGAGCGGGGGCTACTCTTCGTTGAGGAGCCCCGGCTTCTCTGTGGGGACATCTCTTGTCGCGGAGCACAAGCTCTAGGCGCGCAGGCTTCAGTAGTTGTGTCTCGTGGGTTGCTCCGCTGCATGTAGGATCTTTCCGTACCAGGGCTCTAACCTGTGTCGCCTGCATTGGCAGGAGGATTCTTAACCACTGCGCCACCAGAGAAGTCCCTCTGGTACACTTCTTAGAATAAAACCTGATCACAACATTTATGTGTAAGACAGGCAAAACACTAAATGGATTAGGATTCGGGACCCTCGTATACAACAAAATTAGGTACTTGAATGGGTGCCCAAGTGCATTACATTACAAGTATATACAGGGACTTCCCCCACTAGCCCCATGGTTACTGAGCACTTTAAACATGGCTCATCCAAATTGAGATGGGCATAAAAATACACACTGGATTTCAAAGACAGTATCAAAAATAAAGGATGTAAAATATCTCATTAATAATTTATATTGGGGCTTACCAGGTGGCGCAGTGGTTGAGCGTCCGCCTGCCGATGCAGGGGACACGGGTTCGTGTCCCGGTCCAGGAAGGTCCCACGTGCCGCGGAGCGGCTGGGCCCGTGAGCCATGTCCGCTGAGCCTGCGCGTCCGGAGCCTGTGCTCCGCAACGGGAGAGGCCACAACAGTGAGAGGCCCGCGTACCGCAAAAATAAATAAATAAATTAATAATAATAATTTATATTGAGGGAATTCCCTAGCAGTCCAGTGGTTAGGACTCAGCACTTTCACTGTTGGGACCCGGGTTCAATCCCTGGTGGGGTAACTAAGATCCTGCAAGCTGTGCGGCGTGGCCAAAAAAAAAAACAAATTTATATTGATGACATGATATATCTCAGATATATAAAATATAATATTAAAATTCATTTCACTTGTTTCTATCTTTTGATATGACAACTAGAAAGTTTAAATTACGTATGTGGTTTGCATTTGTGGCTTGCATTCCATTTCTATCGAAAGCACTGCTATAGGGTAGAAATACCCGAGAGGCTCGTTTCAGATGCAGATTGCCAGGCCTGCCCTCCGGGGAATCTAGTTCAGCTCTCTGTATTTTAGGCAGAGAACATCAGGAGCTACATAAAGCAACAAGAGTTTAATTCTTTCCTGATTCTCCTCCCACTATCAATGCCTGATTCTCTTCCTATTTCTCAGTTGCAATTACCAGAAAAAGAGAATCAGTTTGTCCTAAATAATCATAAGTGATGCTCT